>NC_064647.1:166967543-167294159 GCF_023864345.2 Schistocerca serialis cubense | reverse complement strand
CTTTTGGATGTACTGTGGATTATGGTGGGTGTTCAGTTTTCATTTGACTGTAGTCTATATGACATGGACAGCAAGGGTTGTAACACACTCTCCTGAAGCACAGCTGAAGTTAAGTGCACATCTGTTGTTGGGCCTCCATCGAAAATAATTCCTTCCTTCCAAAGAATCCTCAATACACTTCTCTATACTATGCCTGAAGTTACCTCTGCACCTGTTGATGACTCTCCATTTAAAAGTAACGTGCTCCATAATTCTTAATAAGGAATCAATAATGCACTACCAACACCCATAAGATCGTATTTTCGTTTATAAACGTTGACGTTTTACCGAGGAAGTGTTTCTCTAAAGTTCAGAAGTACTGCATTAATCTCTCTTTACTCACGGGTTTGTTTTGAGCAACAGGTTTCAGGATGACATGTGCAATTTTCGCATGACCCACGTTTAGAAATCCATGCTGGTTGATATGAAGAAAATCATTCTGTTCGATAATCCGCACTATTTTACAACATATAGAGGAAAAAACAGAAAAAAATTGGACACTTGTATTACGGATCACTTCTGCTACCCTTCTTGTAAATGGGTAAGACCTGTGCTTGTTTCCAAATCAGGAATTTATGGGTTATTGTCTTTTAAATAGATCTGAAATCAACGACAAATTTTATACAGATTCTGATACAATTTACAGAAGGCCCTGGGGCATTGTTTAATTTTAGCGGTTTCAATATTTCTTAAACAGCCTTTGCAGCGGCGCAATCACGATGTTCTGCCTACAGGAACGTCCACTCAACTAGCGGTGAACTTCTCCTTCTGCAGTCCAGTCCTCACGTCTCGCATGTTATGAAATGGGCAATGTTGCTCGGCTAGGGAAAGCTGTGGCGGAAACTAGACACACTACACGCCTCTACAGACTGTATCAAATTATTTTTAGTATCAACTTGGTGGAGTTATTAAAGGTTGATTAGTTTTTTAATGAAAATTTCGATATATTGCTACCTCTTTTACACAAAACACCATCAAATCCGTGATAATCAGAAAGTTACAGTTTCATTATTCTCACGCGATCACATTCACTCATACCTTCTGGTAATTAACCGAACCAGTTAATAGAAAGCTTACAAAACACTGCTCGCTCTAATATTATCTCATCGAATGTGCAGTTCTTAGACAAAGCTTGTATAAAATGGCACATTTAGTACATTTAGAAGTCACACTTCACAGATAAAAACCAGGATTTCCGGCGTTTGTCTTTATCATTCGTTGGCGATTTCTTTGCGGCGCTCCACGGTCAAAATTTAACTCGTAATTGCGGAAAATCTATTCAGAGGCCCTACTTCACACATCCCATCGTCATAGTGGTTGACCGAACTGAACTCAGACTTCACAAATCAGTTCTTTAATTCATCAAATACGCGCAGACATCCAGTCTTCTAATTGTCTGAGAGACATTACACCACGTGATCTGTCAGTATAAACCCGCGCTAACACGCGTTTTTTCATTATGAACCAATCACAACATAATAGCTCAGACTAGCAATTTATTAAAAAAACATATTTATAAAATCGACAAACATCAAAATATCTCCCTCTTTAAATAACTGAATTATCATAAAATGTTTCTTGTTTCGCCAGTACCATAAAATGACGAACTGCACTTTACAAATTTCCCATCAGCATATGATTCACTCATGCTGCCTACATACATTTCTCACGCTAACGTATACTCAGTTAATAAACATATCTACATCTACATCTACATCTATACTCCGCGAGCCACCTTACGGTGTGTGGCGGAGGGTACTTATTGTACCACTATCTGATCCCCCCTTCCCTGTTCCATTCACGAATTGTGCGTGGGAAGAACGACTGCTTGTAAGTCTCCGTATTTGCTCTAATTTCTCGGATCTTTTCGTTGTGATCATTACGCGAGATATATGTGGGCGGTAGTAATATGTTGCCCATCTCTTCCCGGAATGTGCTCTCTCGTAATTTCGATAATAAACCTCTCCGTATTGCGTAACGCCTTTCTTGAAGTGTCCGCCACTGGAGCTTGTTCAGCATCTCCGTAACGCTCTCGCGCTGACTAAATGTCCCCATGACGAATCGCGCTGCTTTTCGCTGGATCATGTCTATCTCTTCTATTAATCCAACCTGGTAAGGGTCCCATACTGATGAGCAATACTCAAGAATCGGACGAACAAGCGTTTTGTAAGCTACTTCTTTCGTCGATGAGTCACATTTTCTTAGAATTCTTCCTATGAATCTCAACCTGGCGCCTGCTTTTCCCACTATTTGTTTTATGTGATCATTCCACTTCAGATCGCTCCGGATAGTAACTCCTAAGTATTTTACGGTCGTTACCGCTTCCAATGATTTACCACCTATGGCATAATCGTACTGGAATGGATTTCTGCCCCTATGTATGCGCATTATATTACATTTATCTACGTTTAGGGAAAGCTGCCAGCTGTCGCACCATGCAGGTCCTCCTGGAGTACGTACGAGTCTTCTGATGTTGCTACTTTCTTGTAGACAACCGTGTCATCTGCAAATAGCCTCACGGAGCTACCGATGTTGTCAACTAAGTCATTTATGTATATTGTAAACAATAAAGGTCCTATCACGCTTCCCTGCGGTACTCCCGAAATTACCTCTACATCTGCAGATTTTGAACCGTTAAGAATGACATGCTGTGTTCTTTCTTCTAGGAAATCCTGAATCCAATCACAAACCTGGTCCGATATTCCGTAAGCTCGTATTTTTTTCACTAAACGTAAGTGCGGAACCGTATCAAATGCCTTCCTGAAGTCCAGGAATACGGCATCAATCTGCTCGCCAGTGTCTACGGCACTGTGAATTTCTTGGGCAAATAGGGCGAGCTGAGTTTCACATGATCTCTGTTTGCGGAATCCATGTTGGTTATGATGAAGGAGATTTGTATTATCTAAGAACGTGATAATACGAGAACACAAAACATGTTCCATTATTCTACAACAGATTGACGTAAGCGAAATAGGCCTATAATTATTTATTATACTACTTCGTATTAATGGCTTCATTTACACTAACACACAAATACGAATATTCACAGAAGATACAGTTTTGTTCCCAAAATATACCGCTTTGACTGTTCCTGATTTTATTGCCCATAAGATGCTGACACCTGTCAGCCACAGCTGTCACTATTAGGAACTGCTGCTGGATCGGAATGCAAATCTGTCACGCTAGAATCATGACTCATTGTCTGTATGAAGCCCCTTACTATCATGAATTGATACATACTGGGTGACAAAAGTCAACGAGTACCTTCTAATATCGTGTCGGACTCCTTCTGTCCGGTGCAGTGCAGCAACTCGACGCGGAAGTCCCCTGCAGAAATATTGAGCCATGCGACCTCTACTGCGAAAGTGTGGTCGGGGTAGAATTTTATGCACCAGCTGACGTTATGTCCATAAATATTCGATGGGGTTCAAGTCGGGCGATCCGCGAGGCCAAATCATTCGCTCGAATTGTAGAGAATGTTCTACAAACCAAACGTGAACAACTGTCGCCTCGTGACATGGCGCATTGTCATCCATAAAAATTCCATCGTTGTTTGGGAACATGACGTCCATGAATGGCTGCAAATGGTCTCCCAGTAGCTGAACATCCAGAGGAATCAGTCCACTCCATGCCAACACAGACCACACCATTACGGAGCCACTTCCAGCTTGCACAGTACCTTGTTGAAAACTTGGGTCCATGGTTTCCTGGGGTCTGCGCAGCACATGAATCCTACCATCACCTCTAACCACCTGAAACAGGGGCTCTTCTGACCAGTCGCCTAGGGTCCAACCGACATGGTCACGATCACAGGAGGGGCAATGCGGGCGATGCCGTGTTGTTAGCAAATGCACTCACGTCGGTCGTCTGCTATAACGCCAAATTCGCCGAACGAACACGTTCCTCGTACGTTCCACATTGATTTCTGCGGTTATTTTACGCAGTGTTGGTTGTCTGGTGCCACTGACGCCTCTACGCAAACGGCGCTGCTCTCGGACGTTCAGTGGAGGCCGTTGGCCACTGCTATGTCCGTGGTGAGGCGTAATTCCTCTAATGTGGTTTTCTCTGCTCATTCTTGACACTTTGGATGGTAGAATATTGAATTTCTTACGATTTCCGAAATGAAATGTCCCATGCGTCTAGCTCAAGCTATCATTCCGCGTTCAAAGTTTGTTAGTTCCCGTTATGCGGCCATAATCACGTCGCAAAGTTTTTCACATGAATCATCCGCGTACAAGTGACAGCTCCGAGAAAGCACTGCCTTTTTATACCTAGTGTACGCGATACTACCGTCATCTGTATACATGCAAATTTCTATCTCATGACTTTTGTCATCACATCGGTGTAGGTGTGACGTAAAGGCACTACGACTCGCCTTGACACTAGCGGATATACCATTCATTTCTGCCGTAATGTGAGAAATAAACCGCCTCTACCCACGGAACTTTCTATGTAAAAGAACATCTGAGAATGATTCGCCCTACTACCCCTAGTTTCATTCCCGATGTTTTTTAGCACTGTCTTTAAAAAGATTGTACGGCATGGACAGCCCCTTCCATCATAAATTATTCTACTAGACATATATTAACGCATATATTAATTCACATTTGTGCCAGAGTTCCTCTACACGCTACTACACAGACATAAATGTTTCGAGTTCCTCCGATATGAGACAGCATTGCCTATTTACCAATTTTTCTGAAAATATCTATCTATCTACTTGTTCCAGTTAGCTTTTGTACTTTGGCAATCATTACTGCGACAACCACCTCAAGGACATTGATACGAATTTCAATCACGTCAGACCGCCAACTGATGAAATATGTTTCTGTTCGAAATAACCTTCTGAGTTATCTGTTCCACGCTGCTTTCAAAGAAGAAATTTAGTATTACATGATAGGATCCCTAGTTACACTTGCCATTTACAAAATGACACTGCCCTCCTGACAATCAGTATCAATAGTATTCTCAGACGGTTGCAGATGATGCAGTTACCTACAGTGGGTTTCACGTCCCAGATAGTAAGTTGTTATGCCATTCGAAGATAATATCATATGATTGTATTTTACGTTTTTAGTGTGAATTACGTTAAATAGTGAAGTACATGCAGGTTGTGACTGTAACTACTGTGGTTTTGCAAAAGCCGTATCGGGGGCACCATTCCTCGTTGCTTCCACAACGTAGCTGTGTCGAAGATTTCATGCTATGTATATTACAATTATCACTGTGATGTAAGAGAGTTGCGTAAACTTTTGTTATATTTATGTTTATGTTTTAAGGGGACCACACCATGGTTCAGGTTGATAAAGATCGATTTTCGGTTTTCACCATATTTCGATAGATTAAGGTTTATTTAAGTACTCTGAAAAGGATTTTGCTGAAAAAAATTTTTTTTGAGCATTTAAAGAGCATTTCCTTACCACGCGTTTTCATGTGCCACACCCACTTTTCTGTCACCCACTTTTCTGCATATATTTTAGATCTTAAATCCCTTACACTGCACGTTAGGGATTTTGGTTTTTACTCCTGAGTGTGTTGGCTATCCTTGGAATGCAACAGTCAGTATTCTTTTGTTGCTGCTGTTTGTAAACAAGACACTTTCAAACACGCGGTTAATTTTGTTCAAGTGTGATTGCGAGTAGTTGTTATACTTACATTTGCAGTGCTTGTTTACGTGTGCTTTGTTGTGTTTATTGAAGATGACAAAACGTAAAGGCATTTTCAAGAAATGACAATTTAGAGGAAACAAGTTTAGAAAGCTATCTGTACAAGAGGTTATGTCACCTGAAAACGATATTTCTAATTGTAATTCTTCAACAAGTGCACCATCAAAGAAGCTCTCACCATTTCAAGAGAGTTACAACGAATTTACTGTGACAAGGGGTGCAGTAACATTATTAAAAATTTGAGAATATTATCAGATGTAATTTCTAAGTTTGTTCGATGTAGACAGTGCGGTGAGTCACAGAGTGTGAAAATCTGTGAGAGTGCCAGTGGGAGAAAAGGCCTCGCAATTGCTGTGGCTTTAATTTGCACTAAATGCCCAGCTGTGATTTCATTTATGAGTTCTTGAAAACCGGATGCAGGTGGCCCTTATGAAATCAATACTAGTTTATCAATATTAGTTTATGCCTTACGATCCATTGGCAAGGGCCTGGCTGCAGGGAGAACACTTTTGTTCAGTGATGAACTTACATCAACAACCAAATAAATTTGGAAAACTAACTGCAATATTAGAGAAAGCTGTATGTGAGGTCAGAGAGGAAAGCATAAAACTGGCTGCTAGGGAAGCAGTGTAAGAAGATGATGGATGTTCGGATACTGCAGTTGCAGTTGATGGAAGTTGGCAGAAAAGAGGACATGTTTCTCTTAATGGAGTAGTGACTGCCACGAGTGTAGACAGCGGTGAAGTGTTAGATGTGGAGATAATGTCTAAATATTGCAAAAGTTGTAAAGTCAATTAACGTAAAGAACACAACTGTGTGGCTAATTTTAGAGGAACAAGTGGTGGTATGGAAGTTCATGGAGTATAACAAATATTTTATTGCTCCGTAGAAACAAGCAGTGTACGCTACACCAAATATTCGGGCGATGGTGACAGTAAGGCATACAACAATGTGGTGAACTCTAAGAAACATGGAGATGCCATTATTAGCAAAATAAAATATGTACGCCATGTTCAGAAACGTTTGGGAACAAGGCTGAGAAAACTAACTGTTGATATGAGAGGAAATAAATTAGAAAATGGAAAATTGTTGAACAGACAGGGTCAGTTAACTAAAACTGAAATAGAAAAGTTGCAGTTGTACTTTGGGCAGGTAATTAGGAAAAATAAAAAAAAAATCTGGAGCCAATGAAGAGAGATGTTTGGCCCATATTCTTCCGTAAGTCCTTACCGATGATAAGCCATGTCGGATTGTGTCCATCAGGAGAAAATTCGTGTTGCATATACAATAGGGCTCAGGCAACTGGAGAATCTTATTCTCACCAGCATTCTCTTCCTGCTGCTATTATTACAGCAATTAAACCTATTTTCAGAGACGTGGCTCATCCTGACCTTCTATGGAAATGTTTGCATGGGCAGACACAAGACCCAAATGAATGTGTCAACAGCGTAATTTGGAACTGCCTTCCAAAAACTGAATTTGTAGGCATGCATACAATGAAACTAGGAGTTCATGATGCTGTTATTACATTCAGTTGTGTTAATATTAGAAAGTGTTAGGTACTGATTAAGCTAGGAATTAATCCTGGTGAAAATATGATAACTGGGCTGCAACATTGCGATAAAATGAGGATAGCCGATGCAGGCAGGTCTGCATCTAATATGGCCAAGAAAAGAAGACTAACATCCAGGAAGGTGAAAAAGAAGCTGGAAGACCAGCTAGAGGCCAAAAAAGGGCCATCATATGCAGCAGAACAGTTTTAATTAACTGTAGCTAACAAATTTCAAACGTTTTTTCTTTAAAGTCAGTTTCCCACAAACTAAAATTTTCAATACATATGCCCCATTATATCAGAAAGTATAGTAGATAAATGAATGAAATTTTCACGGACTCTGCATAATATAAAAAGCCAAAAAAATGGTTCAAATGGCTCTGAGCACTATGGGACTCAACATCTTAGGTCATAAGTCCCCTAGAACTTTGAACTACTTAAACCTAACTAACCTAAGGACATCACACACACCCATGCCCGAGGCAGCATTCGAACCTGCGACCGTAGCAGTCCCGCGGTTCCGGACTGCAGCGCCAGAACCGCTAGACCACTGCAGCTGGCTATAAAAAGCCACCTCTGGTACTACATTCATTAATATTCCCCCATTAGGAAGTTCCAAAAAAATATTTTCAGCAGATAAACTTAATATTTTTGTTAATAAATTTAAAAAAAGTCCTTCTTAAAAACTATAAAATGGATAAAGTAGATTTTAGTACAGTTGACTCTATTAGCAGATGTAACATACAGTAAAAATATTAAGGCCCTGCATCAAATAATTTTTCAGAAATGGGTCAAATACTTGCCTAAATTAACATGGGTTAGATAGGCAGGGTGTGGTCCCCTTAATTTAATGTTTTGTCTGGTAGCAGCTACAACTTTTGGCATTGTTCTTTTTATCACAAGTATCTTGATTATCCCCATTGGGGCCAAATTAGCTAATTGCTAAATTATGAAATAACATGGTTATTTGAAAATATAACAACAGATTACTTAGTAGGAAAAGACTTCACACAAGAAATTCATAGCAGACATGGACCCATACATACAAAAGACTGTTAATTTTCTCATAACATTAAAGCGACCATCTAGGCCACCATGCACTGTTGCCATTTTTCGGGGTGCACTCAGCCTCGTGATGCCAATTGTGGAGCTACTCGACTGAATAGTAGTGGCTTCGGTCAAGAATACCATCATAACGACTGGGAGAGCGGTGTGCTGACCCCACGCCCCTCCTATCCACATCCTCCACTGAGGATGACACGGCGGTCAGACGGTCCCGGTAGGCCACTCGTGGCCTGAAGACGGAGTGCTTTTTTATAACATTAAAGCAGACATGACCCCTTCTACAGATGCTGAATATGACATGTGCACCAAGTTTTTCCTTGCATCCCATGTTCAGAAGACAAGGAGAAGATCTACATTAATATTTAGTAAATGATTAAATACTGGGCAGACACAGCTGCATCTTTCACTGAGGCAAGTCTGGTTGCCTCAGCTCTCAGTTACAGCTCCTGTGTGTAGTCTTTCAGCCGCAATTTTGTATAGCCTGTCTTGGCCATCAAAATAATGTAGCGAAACGTCATTTCTGCATGTAGATATGTACTTTGTAAAGCACTTTGAAGCGGATGACACAGGGTACATACGATGTTACCACTGTTTGAACTGCTAGTTCCAGTTTATGTAATGGAAAGCTTTGTTCTGTAAACTGAATTATTAAAAAGAAACTTTTTGTTGAAATCAAAAGGATTTTGAAGCAGGGAAATTCGCACTAGGTCAACAAGTATTGAATAAAGTTTGCAATGAGATATCTAATTCCGTTGTCAAGACCTTTATCCAGTGGACAAGAATTCCTGTACAACATTTCATGTATTAGCCAAGGATCAAGTAACATGGAAAACAAGCGTCTTTCAGACTAGAAATGGAGTAATTCATTCTCATTCGTCATGTGTCCTACAGTTGTTGAAAAGGAAAAAGAGATTAGTATGTTCCACAGAATGTAGGTACTGGCAGGAACTTCTGATTGTGCACAATTTGAGTGCTATATGTAAACACAAGTTGCCTCAAAGAGTAGGCAATTATTAAAAGACTGAAACGTGTTTAGTATACTGTAGAAATGAAGAAATAAGTGAAATACCGGACCAGTTACCAGTACTTTTTAAAAATATTATGTTTAGAGAGACTATCTTGCACACTTGAATCGCACATATTCGAAGCACAGATTAGAACTTGTAATGTCCAACATTGTGGAGTGGAGATTACAGCTTTATGTTTAACTATGATCATTCTTTGATTGCAATTTACATTGTAAATTTATTAAGTATTTGGTAGTGATTAATTTGGTAGATACTTCCTGAAGTTACTAGTAAAGATGTGTTTCAGTTTAGTTCAGATTTCATAAAATGTAGTAGCATCAAGTAGTAACCTATTTCCTTGGAACAGATTGGTGGCTATAATTAAATGGGTCCAATTTGACATAACTAATAATCACATTTTATTCGAATTAATGGGCTATACTGTATGAATAAATGTATCAACCCATCAGTATTTGAAAGTGATAATTAGGACCAGAAGGCCATTATAGCTGTCAATACTTTTTAAGAAGAACACCTGTGCAGATTTTCAACCATATATTAGTTTTTTCTAACTGTCTACTGTGACATAAATATCTTTTTTCTAGGCATCTGCAAGGTTTACACAGGTTTCTCTTAGTGCAACTTAACTTTCCATAGTCCATTGCTCTGTAGAAATTTCTATCCACTCCATCGCTAGTGTAGCGTCATTTATAATATTCGTCCATTAGTTTTTGTGACCAGTGACCTGTGGATGGTAGGGTGGGTAAGACACAAATCTTAATTCGTCCCAAAACGTGCGTGAGCTACAACAAAAGGAATGTCTGAAGATTAGTAGCTGCCACTTACGATAGGTGGCTAGCGAAGTACAGAATTGATGTAGAAGTTCACGTAGTATGCATTAGAGTTCTACGGTCCCTATCTGGTATTTTCGTACAGTATTGGAGTGATAATGGTAGTTCTTCTACTCCTAATGTTTGACTTTGCAGCACTCCCACGGCCTGTTATTTTGGTACATTTCATTTCTATGAAACATTCTAACAAATTTACAACCTTATGGGCCCTAAACTTGATTAAGGTAGTGTGCTCCCAATTTATAACCTAGTTTTGAGGATCTTTTGATACATTTGGCTACCTAGCATCTGTTAACATAATTTTTCATTTCCAAAGATGCACTGATATTGCAATACATTATGACAGTTTTCTCTGCTTTTCTGCAGAGGCATGGAGGACGACAAGAGTAATGATGACAGCAGTGGTTTGGTTACCAACATTTCCATGGCTGCAGTAAAAGGCAACAGAACACAGTGCACAATCAAGGCGGAAGCATGCTGTGGGAATAAAACTGGTACAAGGAGTCTGCAGCACAGACATGGGTTCCGCAAAAAGACGTTCCCACTGTTGCAGGAACTGATGAGACACGCACCTGCGGACAAACGTGAACTTGTGCGGTCGTGCAGCGTGTGTCACAAAACATTCGCAACGAGTGGCAGTTTGAATAGGCATTTCCGTGTGCATACTGGTGAACGCCCATACACATGTGGCGTTTGCAATAAGTCATTCAAGGAAAGCGGGGCACTTAAGCAGCATTTGAATCTGCACACTGGTGAACGCCCATACACCTGCGACATTTGCAACAAGACATTCAGGCAAAATAGTAACCTGAAACAGCATTTGCGTTTCCACACTGCTGAACGCCCGTACATCTGTGGCGTTTGCGACAAAACATTCAAGAAAAATAGTCACCTGAAGAAGCATTCTCGGTTGCACACTGGCGAACGCCCTTACGCCTGTGGCGTTTGCAACAAGACATTCGTGGAAAGTGAGGCACTGAAACGTCATTCGCATCTGCACACTGGTGAACGCTCCTACATCTGTGGTATTTGCAAGAAGACATTCAACCAAAGTACTCACCTGAAGAAGCATTCACTGTTGCACACTGGTGAGCGCTCGCAAAGCCTCAGGGATCTGGAGCAAGACCTGTGAATGAGGTTGTCACCAGAAGCAGCATTTGCTGCTGCACACTTCTGAAGGCCCTATAGATGTAATGTGTGTCGTAAGAGGTGCAGGAATATCAGGAACCCGAGGGGTAATATTAGCAGCTGTACATTGATAAAATACAATACTGTTGCAACATTTGTTGCAAGAAATTCTCAATTATATCATCTCAGGAAACCACCTAGTTCTTAACTGGAGGGAACTCCCGTGTGCTTGTGATATATTTTCTTAGAGATTCAAAAATGGTTCAAATGGCTCTGTGCAGTATGGGACTTAACATCTGAGGTCATCAGTTCCCTAGAACTTAGAACTCCTTAAACCTAACTGACCTAAGGACATCACACACATCCATGCCCGATGCAGGATTCGAACTTGCGACCATAGCAGTCGCGCGGTTCTGGACTGAAGCGCCTAGAACTGCTCGGCCATAGCGGCCGGCTCCTTAGAGATTCATAGACTAGGAAGTTGTTACTTTTGCACACATGACTCATGACACCTGCCTAAAAATTCACTTGTGAGTGCATTGTTGTGATTGCTGCTAGGGATATGAATGTGCTCTAAGAAGTTGAGGAGAAGTGGCTTAAAATACATTTGAAATCTCACGTCTACCACTGTTCATACGTCTGTTTGTCAATTAGGGTCATCTAAGGTGTTGAAAAATTTTTCGTTGCCACATTTAAAAGATAAGATTACATATTTAATGGGTCGTTTTTTGTATGTGCATATTCGCAGCCCATCTCTACTTTATGTGTAAGCTGCACCACTTTGATTTCGCTAGTGAAGCATTGTCCTGTGCTACTTTGGCATAGTGATTTCAGTTCTACCACAATTGCAGATATGTACATGCAATGACACAAAAGAAAAACATAACTTGAGTTTTTCCATTGTCTTTCCTTTCGATCTGATTGAAAAATGTGGTGTTAACTCATCTGTTGCAGTGACACCGGACCATATCCTCCATTGAAAGTTTCGGTGCCGGGTATTGATGGAAAGCTATGATTATCACTGCAATTGATTCCCGAAATTGTGCTTACGTTTTGAAATAAGAATTCCGCTTCTCGTTTTAGGTGATAGAGAGATCAGTGTGGAAAAGGTTTTACATAAATGTACTACTACATATTTTAGTATTCAAGAAGACTACATTATGTATTAGAATGGTGGTTCATCTTAAATTTTCACAGTGATCAGCTACTGATAGGTAATTGTGTTGATTGTTTTTGAACCATATATTTTATATATGGGCAGGGTAATATATTATAAAATTCTTAACAAAAAGCCTCTCTGTGTGTGTGTGTGTGTGTGTGTGTGTGTGTGTGTGTGTGTGTGTGTGTGTGTGTGTGTGTGTTTAAATATTGTTCTGAAAACTCGTTTCTGTTAATATTGTCGTCAGGTACTCCATGATATTACTCATGGTTACTACTAACTCAGTTTTGAAATACCAGACTGCCCAAAAATATCCAAATACTTCCAGTATGTTTCGATATATCTGGCTGACAGTTTATCTTCCTTGTGCAATAGTTATAACATGTGCCTTTCACACATAATGCTAAAAAAAAAGGAAATCTCAAAAAATGAAAGAAATTCATCAAAACTCATTATACCAGGCACACCTGGAATAAGGCATCAGCATCAGGCGTTTTACTTTTCAGCATGACCTAAACGTCTGTACAAATGAAACTTCATGCTTGCTGTGCACATAATTAAATTTTGGAAAAAAGTGCTAATTTATTCTACATCGCATATTGAACAAACGAGTAAGAGATCATCATTTATAATACATACAAGTATTGGGTGATGATGCTGTCACTTTTAAAGTAATAATTAACATGTAAATAATAAAACAATTATGTTGTTAAATGCCTGACATCGAAAGGATTCCTGTGGTGGTTTTTAACGAATTGTGCTGCTCTGAGAGGGATAAATTGAGATTGCAGTGTTGAACTTTGGCATGGCACTGTTGCAGATATCATTAAATTAGTTACAGTCAAAATCTATTTCACATTTATTATTAAATACAAATTGACTACAATTTTTGTGTTTATCTGCAAGTGAGGCCATGTATATCGGAAAATAATTACTTGAAAGTTGTAGATTGTAGCATTGTATGTGCAGCATTGTATGTGCATTTCGTGCAGTTACCTCATACATGTTTCACAAATCACATCATCATTGGCATGATCATATATTGTGTTGTTTTCATAATTTTTTAACCTGACAGGTCCTGCAGAATGCAATTCTTACTACATCTCGATTTGCAATATTAATTTTGGCTCTGTAGAAGTTTTGACAGTGGCACCCCCCCCCCCCCCCCCCAAGAAAACATTCTTTCATACTCTAGAGCATTTCTATACCATATCCCTATCATTATTTCTTATTCTAGAGTATTGCTATGCCATTCAAGGAATATTACAGAGGATTTTCTGGTGAAACTAACTAGTGTGTAACTCATAACTCATTTTGTAATAAACTGTATGTTAAGAACTGCAGTTTTGTAGTCTTCATATCTCAGCGTATATCCCTGTCAGTCAATCAGACAAGGTGGTCCTGTTGCATGTCCCAGATGGTCTCTGGACTTCAACCCATTAGATGTATATCCTACGGAGCCACTGTAAAAAAGTTGTGTATGCAGCTATCTGTCACGGCATTCAGTTACAGAAGGATGTGCCAACTTCATGCTAGCAATGTGAGTGGGACACGTGTGGGTCAAGGGTAGGGCTGTGTCAGCTTTGCTCAGTCCTTCCTAGAGGAAGTATTCGGTGCAGAGTAACGTTTCATTTACTGCTGCAGTGTGGGATTTTTCAGTTGGCATCTCTCTTCAGTTCTGCAGAATCGTGGCTTCTGCGCTATTTATCCTTCACTGTTTGTTGTATGAGAGACTTTCACATGTCCAGAGCTTTCATTGAACAAAAAGAGGTACTCTAGCGATCTGTCATCACAAGTATTTAAAAATGAATGAGAATCCTCAGTATCTATTGTGCAGTCGCATGAGCAACAGGAACGGCAAATTTTCCATGAAACGACTTTACAATACCATGAAGAAAGAATTTGATTTAAAGCAAAGACTTGCAACCATCAGTGGATGGGATTCGTTGTTCTGTACGTCAAGAGGTACTTTTCGCTAAATTCCCAGGCATGCAGCACTTGAAATTGATGGTATGAATAGTAAAATTTCTGAAATTGTACGCATTATGCTACTGTCAGTTGCAACAGTTTTCGATGGAATTGAATAAACAGGACAGGGTACACTGGTTAAGTCGAGGGGTGTGCCGGAACAATTTTTCGATTTAAAACTCGCTGTTGTTAATTTTGTGAAGAAACATGTAGTGCATGAACTAAAGTTAGGACATCTGAAGTGGACTGCAGATGTCGCATTTTAAGTGACATAACTGCACACAGTCTACAACGTGAGAAAGATCTTATTATTGATTTGGAGAGGATGCATTTTAAAAGAGAATCGCATTATAGAAGAGACACATTCTGACAAATACAGTACAGTTCCCTAAACTCATTGACGATAAAAAAAAGTTTGAATGATTTATTGTGGACTTGAAAGAATTACAAGGATAGTTTTGCAACAGTTTTGAGTACACTTTGTCTTACATTGGTTTTCGATATTGTTTCATTTGAAAAGCGCCCTGTTGCATGTGCAAATGTAACTGGCTGGTCTGCAAGATAATTCTGGTTTTGAACAGGAATCCTTGTATGCAAAGACTGTCCATAATTTTATATATTGCTTTCTCCACAAACAGGTGTCAAACATGATAAATGTTTCATTTGACGTGTGTGTTTGTGTGTGTGTGTGTGCGTGTGTGTGAGAGAGAGAGAGAGGAGAAGAAATATGCTGACATTTTGTACCATATAAAAGTTATATTACATCTTCAGTGTGTCAGAAATAATTGAGAAATATGAACTGTAAAACCAAGTCGTATGCAGTGTGACTGCACTGCTATTTAAAAGCAGTGTCTACATAGTTTGCCCCTCTCCCCCCCCCCCCCCCCCTACACACTTTCACAGTGTGCCGTCCCAGGGGGAAACGTGCAGCAAAGCTGAGCACCATGGCACTCGTGCCATGCCAGGGTGTGGCTTGTGAGCTGAATTCTTGGCTGCCCCTGATCTGCAGTCATTCACGGCAATCCCCATCCAACAACAACTTTAAAAGACAGGTGGACAGCTGTAATTTTTAAATATTTACAAACTTTGGATCACTTGTAGTGTGTCATGAGGTTCATTGATTAGGTGCTGTAAAATCATGGAATGAGACAAAAGCCTCATGTTTTCATAAAGTTATGTTATTGTAATAAATATACTTAGCAAATTTAAACAGCTTTTGGGTGGAACCGGGTTTGATGAAGTAATTATGTGAGGCCTTTGACCTATACCATGCAGATGTGAGGATATCTCACAGTTAAAAGCAATTGAGATAGTAGATGAAAAGAAAGACTGTCTACATATAGGCTTTCATGGGCAGTATTTGCGTCAATGATGAATTGTTTTTGGGGCAATAAATCGTGGACCAAGGCATGTTTGTGTGGCTGACTTTTCATTTCCTAATGCTGGACACATCATTAGAGATGATAAAGACTCACATAGCTTTATCAAGCTTATACAAGCTCAATGAGCTGAACTTGCTAATTGTACATTGATGGTCGTTATGAACAGATAAAAATTGGAGGAAGTAACTTCAATCTTCATGTGTATCGTTTGTGACACATCTGAATTTTGAGTGTGAGACTCTCTGTGATGCTGTACTGCATTCTCTGCTTTTCCCCATGGCCTATTCCATCTTAAAACTCATGCGTTAGATGTTGTTTGGTACTTTACGTTTGTGACAGGCTGTCATTACATTGTATCGTATTTGCATTGAGGGTCAACAGACAAATTTGCACCGGTCACTGATGATCTGCAAGTTTCACTGCATTTACGTTCAAGTTTCGAACAATATTTTTTTTCCCTGTACAAACATGAATCGTTTGAGAACAGCATCAAGTTGCTGCAGTCATAAAGTATGTCCCCTGTCCCTGATGTATGTCGTGTATAGTATTCTCCAGTCACCCTAGTTTGAGGTAGCCCTGACATTGTTTTCGCTTTCGGAGAGGCCTTTCAGTTAATGAAAATTCAGGTTTTTTTTTCTTTTTTTTTTTGCTAGAAATTCTTGAAACCAGTTACATGTACATGCCAGTATTCTGCATATGAGTATAAGTATTTTCTTTACTGGCAACTGCAGAACATTACCAAAGGATGTATTGAAGTCATCAACCACACCATCAACCTGAACCCCGCTATCGACTGCACTGTGAATCTCAACAGTGGACAGAGTGCATTGGGTTTCATGTGATTGGTATGTAAGGAAACTTTTTTTTTCATGTATCAATGTTTTTGAATTAGCACAAACGTCGTCATTACGATCCATGACTGTACACGATACTCAAGCCAGTGAAATAGGTCTGAGGTTTTCTGTAGAATTTTGTAGTGACTTGTCACACTTTATTGTGTCGAGAATCGATTATAAACTACTCTATCGTCCAATCTAATTTTAGAATTGAGTGAGCTCTCGTTTTATGTGTCATTTCATCTGTTCAGGTACTTGAATGGATTCCAGTTCTGCACCGACTTGTTACCTTGTGTGTAATTTATCCATGTGTCAGAGTGTTAAAACTATCACACTACATTATGTTCATGTTTGTTGAAGCAGTTTTGGAAGACTAGATTCAGAATTTAAGTCTTTATTTTGTCGGACAAATGGTTTTTTAACGCTGTGTAGAACTCGGTTGTAGAACTCGTCATTTGGGAGGCAGCTTCTATTTCTGCTGCAGTGCATCACAGTATACTGTTTCGTTTGTGAGTTATAACGAGCTTCTGACAAGAAACGACTTGTTTTCATTTACTTTTAGCACTTTAGATATAATCATTTTGTTGGTGGCCCTTTCTTCCCATCTGCAGGTGATCCTGGTTTTAGTCACACAGCTTTAATCTTTTCACAATAGACATCACTTGAAAGGGGGGGGGGTGAGGGGGGCAATGTGGCGATCCAAGGCAAGCAGGTCCGGCATGTCCCATGTATCTCCCAATCAGTTCACTGCTATGACTGCCGCAGTTAGTGTTCAGAAAGGATAGGTTAAATACCGTTGGTGGGGGAGTTCGAAAATGGTTCAAATGGCTCTGAGCACAATGGGACTTAACTTCTGAGGTCATCAGTCCCCTAGAACTTAGTTTAGTAGCCCATGCGAGGTGTGAATGGTTGCGAAACCATACTTCACCTCTTAACAACAAATAATCCTGACCAAATACGGAGCATCAAGATGGATGCTAGTATCAGTGCCCGCAAGGTATTTGCTCAGAGAATGAATGCCGTAACATCCAAATCCACAAAAAATAAACACAGAATAAATCTCTTCAAGAAAGCAGATAAAAGTTCGCGTGACGCCTTCTTAAGAGACAATCTCCCCTTCTTCCAAACTATGTAAGTGTAGACTAGATGTGGCTTAAATTTGAAGAAATAGTATCATCGGTAAATGAAAGGTTTATACCGTACAAATTGATAAAAGATGGTACTAATCCCCCATGGTACACAAAACAGCTCAGAACGCTGTTTCAGAAGCAACGAAAAAAGCATAACAAAATTAAAATAATAGAAAATCCTCAACGTTGGCTATGTTTTACTGAAACTTGACTTGAGTGCAGGATGGTTGTAATAGCTTCCATGATGAAACTTTGTCTTGAAATCTGGCACAAAACCCAGAGTGGTCATATGTAAGTTACAACAATGGCAAGGCAATCAAAACCTTCACTGTTTGATGCCAATGGTAATATTACCAATCACACACTAAAGCGGGGTGATTAAACACAGTTTTCCGAAATTCCTCCACCAAATATGATGAAGTGAATATTCCAGAATTCGAATCAAGAATAGCTGCCTAGATGAGTAGCTTAGAAGAAGATAGCCTCCATGTAGCGAAGCAACTTAAATGTCTTAATAAAGGTAAGTCTTTCTGTCCACATTGTATACCAGTCAGATTTCTTTCAGCATATGCTGACACTGTACCTCCATACTTAGGAACCATATACATCCGGTCCTTATAGAAAGATGTGTTTCCAAAGACTGGAAAGCTGTACAGGTCACACCAATACCCAAGAAAGAAAAAGAAAATAGGAGTAATCCGATTAATTCGAGACCAATGTCACTGATGTCAATTTGCAGTAGTATCTTGAAACACACAGTGTGTTCGAACATTATGAATTACGTCGAAGAAAATGGTATATTGAACATACAACGGATTCAGAAATTATCATTCTTGTGAAACACAACTAGTTCTTTATTCTCACGAAGTAATGAGTGTTGTCAACAGGAACGTCAACTTGATTCCATATTTTGAGCTTTCCGTAAGGCTTTTGCCACTGTTTCTCATTAGCAACATTTAATCATATTACATGCACATGGTGTATCGTCTCAGTTGTGCGACTGGATTCGTGATTTCCTGTCAGAAAGGTCACAGTACATAGTAATCGACAGAAAGTCCTTGAGTAAAACAGAAGTAATATCTGGCGTTCCCCAAGGAACTGTTACAGGCCCTCCACTGTTACTAATTTGTGTAAACGAGTTAGGAGACAATCTGTGCAGCCCGCTTAGATTGTTTGCAGATGATGCTGTCATTTACCGTCTAGGGAACTCATCAGCAGATCAAAGCCAACTGCAAAAATGATGTAAACAAGATATGTTTATGGCGCGAAACGTGGCGATTGACTCTAAATAAAGAATCCATTAAATTTCACGTATACGATAATCACACGAAACTTAAGGCTGTCAATTGAACTAAATGGTCATAAATTATAATTACGAACAACTTACATTGAAATGACCGGATAGATATTGTCGTGGGAATGCAAACTAAAGACTGCAGTTCATTCGCAGAAAATATAGAAAATGCAACTGGTCTACTAAAGAAACTGCCTACACTACACTTGACCGCCATGTGCTATAATACTGCTGTGCTGTATGGGATCCTTACCAGATAGGTTTGACGAAGGAGATGGAAGAGGTTCAAAATAGTGCACCTTGTGTTGTATTATAAAGAAGTGGGGAGTGTGTGTCACGGCTATTATAAGCGAGTTGCTGTGGCAGTCATTAAAACAAACGCATTTTTCGTTGTGACAAAGTCTTTTCACGAAATTTCACTCACCAACCTTTTCCTCTGAACGAGAAAATATTTAATTTCGCCAACCTATCTAGGAAAAAGTTATCATCATCGTACAATAAGAGAAAACAGAGCTGACACACACTGTTGTTAGTGGAATGGGAGAGAAAGAGTCCGAAGGTGGTTAGATGAACCCTTTACTAGGCACATGCCAGAGTAGTCATGTAGGTGCAGAAGCATTTAAGAATGAACATCGTGAAATATGGGAGCTACTGAAAGAAACAAAGACATCCTGAGAATTTCAAATGGGAGGTTGATGCAACACTGTTGTCTGAGTATGGAGACCGCAAATGTGAACTTACTTTGGATATCTTCAATAAGTGGCTCCTTTTCAATGTCACTGAGCAATGTATGATCAGAATGTCATCAGATACCCTTGTAATCCTCTCAGCACCAGATTAACAGCGATTCACATCTTACTCCCAGCCATATGTGTGGTTTTCCTTCAGACAGAAGCGTAAAGTTTGTAATAACTCATCAAAATACTGCCAACATTTGTAGTAATGAGCCAGGTACGACAGTACGAGGATGACTGTATGGTAGGCATTTAGAGTACTGAATACCAAAGAACGCCAATACTTATATTTTTGCGTTACATGTCTGTGTGTGTTAACACATGCCACTCGCGCGTGATCTCCTATTTGTCGCTCAGAATATTCTTTCTTGGTCTACTTACGTCTCATATTCACTACACCGCAATTGTATGTATTGTAGAATCGCAATGCTAATGTCATGACAGGGTGAGTTGCGAATCTGTTTGATGTTGATTATTTCGAAATTAAAAGCAGACAGCTGCTTGTATAAGTTCCATCGTTGTGATGTACTGACTCCACACATGGTGGCTAGCATCTGAACTTGGCGCCACAGCTTTACAGTTGATTATCAGCGTCCATTTCTGCACCAATGTATTACCACAGTGGCACAATAAAAGTCCATACCCAAAACGAAAGTGGGATGCAATGTACAATACATGGGAGAGTCAAAAATTAAATACGCTTTCATTCTACAATTTATTTACGAAAAAAGCTGGTTTGACATGTTATTTTTCAACATTTTCTCATCTTTTTTATTGCACTTGGTCCAGCGACCCACAAGCTTGCATATTCCTGCCAAGAAGAAGTTGCTCGCAAAAGCCACTTACGCACCACAATCTTAACCTTGTCGTAACCCAACACTGGTCGCATCAAACTTACTTTAAAAGCTCACTCTCAGATCAGAGGTGATGCGGGATTTAAGGTCATCCATTTCTTGGTACGCGAACGGATGTGAACAGTACTGAAACAGCGACAGTGTATAGCTTAGATTTTTCAGATCTCTGTTGTAGGAGACAGTACGGAAACACTTGGATGTTAGGCTAAGAAAGTAGTTATGGAGATATAAGGGAATCGAGCCGCTGGGTTGATTTACCGGCCTGATTTTTATCCTTCCCGTATTTCCAATGAACAAGCAAAGAATGCCGACGCTGGTTTATAAAAATGTTGATGAGGCTTACTAGATACTCCAATCAATTACCAGAACGAAGTTCACCCAAGTCTGTAACTGTACTAAGATTTGAGTGTACACAGTAACGTGTGTTACTACAACCACGAACCTTCGACGTTGGAACCTCAGGTTCAAGTCTCGTCACAGTGCAAGTGACATACAGACACAGATAAATGTAGACAAATGTACAATAGAAATCAGTAACCTTAATCCAGACGCAAGCTTTTCAAGTCCTTCATAGTGTACAAGCTTAACTGAAGACAATGATCACTCACATGGTGTACACTATAGCCTGTCTGTTATCCGAGGCGGAACTCTCTTGATCGCTGGACTGCAGAACTCTGCCTTTCTTGGCGTTTGAGGGTTTCTGCATATGGCATTTGGGGCTGTTTTTTGCTTGCAGATAGGACGCGACTGCGTGGATTTTTACCTCCAGTCCGCAATCAGTGAGCTCGGAATCAATGGTATCTCCTCTGGCCTCGTAATGGGCTGACGAAAGCGGCTCACACTGTATGCCTCCACCTGAGTTATGTGTCTTACATTTAATATTCATACTTAGACGACTTTTTTTCTGGTAGCCCTCATGGTTGTCATCACAGCCTCCACACTGGAAGAAAATCGGTGATCTCACACAGCATCTTCGAGCGACCCAGACAAATGAAAGACTGTTGGAACAAAATATGTGCTGCAGCGAGGAGTTTCACTAGCTAAAAATCCGGTCTTGATGGTTTCAGTGCTGTGGTGAAACGGGTGTGTTCGGCTGTTGTCATGTAACGGCAACAATTTCTTTGACAGCAGACCTCGTCATTTGCTATGATTCTGTCTTCAGCTTGTTTCCATCACCTCAGTGTAAGACTCCTTGTCGGCGGTTGTTCCCATTGCTATGTACTCCTCCAACACTGGCCCTTTTGCATCCGAAAAATTATTCGCTTAATTATTGCTGCCTGGAATTTTTTGCCTTTGTTGTTCTCGGATGTTTCCACTTTATTCTCTGGCCTTTTGATTCTGCCTGTAGTGGTGGACCGATGTTTCATGGCCAGTGACTGTTATGTTCAAAAATGTGCTGTCGTCCCTGTTTAAAGAGTGGAGGAAGCGTTGGTAGATGACAACATGATTGACCTTGGTTTCTTCTGTAAGCTATCTTGCGTACCCATTGTGCAGTAACTTCATGGGAGCCAAGTTAGTAGGAAGAACCATGAAGGTGCTGCTATATCGATGGTAACTCGCGTGTCCCTCGACGTGCATGCTGCAACATGTCAAGCTAGTCCGTCCACTTTCAAGTATCTTGACACAGAAATAAACATTTATGCGTTACATGGCAGTACCCTGATATTGTGCTGAAAGTTTATGTTGACGAAAGAAATTGAACCACGCTCGTTGTCCCTTCGACAGAATGCAATGTAAGCAACTGTAGTCTGACGATGCGTACGTCACTGCAACTGTAAGCAGAGCGAAATTTTTACAAGTGTGATATGACCAAAGTTTACATAATTTTTGACTCTCCTTCGTAAAGAGTTCTGGAAGCAAGGACGATTGGATTTAATGTCCCGTCGACATCGAGGTCGTTAGAGACAGACTAAAGCGTTCTACGAAAAGTCATATGTTCACTTTGCCATGCAGCAAAAGTAAATTCCATCATCACACTATCCCCATTATATTTTTCCTTTCTGAGAGTTGCGAAGGGAATCCTGTAACTCATTTCCTGCCCTTCTTGTAGCAAATTGTTGAATTCCATATGAACACTGGTACGAGGTAAAATTACATTGATATTATCGAATAACGTAGTATTATGGAATAATATAACAGCTAAACGTAACAAATATTAACTGCCAACGAAATTAAAATGCAAAATCCGTTGAACTTCTCGATTTATTGTGGAAGAAAGTAATAAATCCGATAATAACACTTTACGAAAAAAGGATGTTTCAAATAAGGAAAAAATTATTTATAATAAGGAGGCAGAACTTCAGTAAGATGCGTTCACTAGTATGTTTGAATCCCATGCAAGTGAGCATATACAAGAACTAAGTCAGTGTTAACCACATCATTCCTGAGATTTAAAAAAAATTGCAGGAAATTTTTCTTTTAGTATTTTCAAACAAGCTAGTAAACAAGCATGATCCATATGCAAACATAATATTTTTTTGATTGTTCACTAAGGCGTAAATGGAAGTTCACATATGTGGACCTGAAGTCCCACTTAGCATGAAAACTTACTAATCTGTGCCACATATTTTCTTTCCCCAAGCTGCACAGGGTAGTTGCATGGTGTGAGGCACCTTCCACGGTTTGCGCAGCTCCTGCCGTCGGAGGTTCGAGTGCTCCCTACGGCATGGTTGTGTGTTGTCCGTACTGTAAGTTAGTGTAAGGTAGATTCAGTAGTGTGTAAGCCTACGGACTGATGACCTCAGCAATTTGGTCCAATAGGAACCTACCACAAAAATTTTTCCCCATTGTTCAATAAAAACATTCGGTAATATATTTTAATTGAATCAGTAAATAGTGTTTGCTGAGGCACACAGAAAATATGGCTCTCAATGTTAAATTTTTGAAAAATATGATTTTCCAATACAGATTTTATATGTGCATTAAAAAACTTCATAAATGCAAGAAAATAATAATCATACTTTTACATCAATTTCTGGCAAGTAATAATTTGCTACTCCCACTACATAAATATTTATGCTACGTTTTATTATGAGCTTCAAAACAATTATTTTTTATGGTATATAAATACATGCCACATTTGACGCTCATGTATCTTATCTTGGAAATGAAGTAAGCTTTCCTGCGTTTTGAGGCACTCCTTGCCTCAACAAATTTTGGTAGTTGGCCGACATTGTAAACTCTAACTTCTGAAACTGGTCGCAACACTGCTGTTCTTGATTTTTTACCCACATTTTCAACAGCATCTGTATCTTCACTATCAGAGGAATTCACTGTACAAGGACGTCCTCTCTTCTCCTAGCTACTAACATGACATCTTAATGTTCTTATTCTTTATTGGTCAGTTTCATCAAGCTCAGCAGAACAATCTTCACCAAAAACCAGAATTCCTCATCTTCCCAATCAGATAACTCTGCATAGCTCTCATTAAAAAGCGTTTCTAACGGTCCATCAGTTAGTATTTCGTGCATTGGTATAGTGTGTAGAAAAACCAATTGTTTCAATATTCCATTATAGAAGACGAAATTGAAATTAGCAGACTTCAATATGACCCAAGACTCACGTGCGAGGACATTCAGAAAATGGATTAGTTTATAGTAATGAACAAAATTTATACAAATCTAAACGAATTCTGAACATCTAGAGTAGTTAGTGAACTATGAGTAAAAAACACATTTTCTCAGTTTAATATTTAGACGTAGTAATTATTTAAATATTTTTTACATTTTTTGAAGTAACAATTGTCTGTGTACAACCAGCTGTAGATTAATACACGATTCGTACCTAGCAAGGTGTTGTGCCCTGATTTCAAAACTGAGAACTAGAAGGCCAACGCTGGCAGACCATCAGTCTATGAGCAGAAAAATACCGCTATTTATTGAAGAAACAAAAACAATTTACCAGGGTCCACATGTGCGGACCAAGGTGGGAAAGATGTTAAACACGTTGATTGCCACATGCGTGATGGTGTATGTTTGTCTCACAGCTGGGCCGGTGGGCACACAACCTTCAGTGTGATATACTGTTAGGCGGCTTCTGACGGCGTCGTGGCAGTCAACATGTTGATGAACAATCAAGTACTGGGTACACACGTTCTCCTCTGTAGGATGTCTATCCATTCCTTGTGCCTTGTCCCACAGTTGTTCAGGTTTGGCTGTGGTTAACCGGATTTGGCACGTGGATTTAAGGGGTGGCCAGCTGCCCTTCCTGCCACCACCCTGTACCCCCTGGGATGGAATTAGTAAACCCCAGCTGTCTGCGTCCTTGACCCATAAATTGTATCAGAATCTGTTTTCTGTGTCTTCCAGCAGATGGCTCAAGTAACTACTCAGGTCAAAGATCTTCAGCTACCAGTAACAGTTGAAAAGCAATAAACAACTGTTTTGTGTGGCTTTCTTTGTTTCCGAGGTCCCACATTTTTTTCCCACTCATATTGGTTGTTGTTTATTTGTGGCTTGAGAAATAGTTTTGGTGAAGTCAAATACACCATAACAATTGTAAGTGTTTACCCTTTACAGCAGGTGGTTCTGTTTTTGACTAACGTTAGTTTAGCAGTTGTTTTAGCGACATTAAAAGAAAAATGTGTGGTTAGGTTAACTGGATACCAAGGCAGTTAGGTTATGTGGACTGGTCCAGTTAACCATAATATAACTATTTACTTTTGTAACTTACACAGCTATTAATTTCAAAATATTTCACGTAATATTGAGTTAGAATAGTGATGAACTGTACTTAAGGCCTGGTTTAGCTGAGGTATAAGTTTTTCTTTCAGAGGCCACGAGTTCGTATTCGTACAACTAACCACCGGTCGTATTCAGCTGAAGATCTTAAACTAGCAGTGACTGCTATCAAAGAAGGAACTAGTATTCGTGCAGCATCTAAGTGGTTTCAGATTCCTCGAACAACGCTAAAACGTTATGTCTGCAAATCTGCTGATGACCATGAAGTAAACTTCAGGCCATCAAATGAGCATAAAAGGGTGTTTACACCAGCAGAGGAGCTTTCTTTGTGTTCCTACTTGAAAGAAATCGCTGGTATGCATTATGGTTTATCATTCACAGATACGAGGAAGTTAGCATATGAATTTGCTGCAGATAACAAGAAGGAACTTCTGGCAAACTGGCAACAACAAAATATGGCTGGGAAGGAGTGGCTTCGTTCTTTTATGAAGAGGCATCAGCTCTCTCTTAGACAACCTGAAGCTACTAGTCTGAGTCATGCTACTAGTTTCAATAAATCAAATGTTGGTAAATTTTCTACCAATTTGAAGGAAGCTTATAGAAACTTCAAATTTGGTCAGAAGACGTCTACAACCTTGATGAGACTGGCATCACAACAGTACAGAAGCCAGGAAAGGTAGTGTCTCCATGTGGCCAGAAGAAAGTGGGGAAGATAACGTCTGCAGAGAGAGGCACGTGTGTAACCATGTGTGGCATAATTGGAAGCACTGGAAAAGCTGTTCCTCCATTTTTTGTGTTCCCACGTGTCCATTTTCATGATCACATGCTACACAATGCACCACCTGAAAGTGCAGGGGTGGCTCACACCTCAGGATGGATGACCGGGGACCTATTTTTGCACGAATTAGCACATTTTGCCAAACATGAACGACGAAGCAAAGAAAAGCCAAAACTTCTTATCATTGACAATCATGAAAGCCACATGTCCATAAGGGCAATAACATTTGCCAAAGAAAATGGCATAGTTTTGTTAACAATACCACCACACTGCAGCCATAAGCTGCAGCCTCTGGATGTCGCCGTTTTTGGGCCTTTCAAGTCCTTTTACAACAAAGCTTGTGACAGATGGCTACTAAATCATCCTTGTCAGACACTACGTATCTATGATGTAGCAGGACTAGTAGGTGAAACGTTTCCATCTGCTTTCACTCTGTCTAATATCAGCAAAGGTTTCAAAGCTACAGGAATAATGCCTTTCAATAATGAAACATTTAGTGACGCAGATGTTTTGTGTTCATGTGTGACAGACCAACCATTTGAGCCAACTGAGAATGAAGTTGTTTCAGAAAGTAACGTTCCTAATACAGTTCCAGGTTCAGTTCCTCCACCTCCTCCTGCATCTGCTTCTCATCCAGTTCCTTCAACTTCCGCTTATAATCTCATTCCTCATTGTCCTCATGAACAAGAATTCAAAGCAGAACTGTTTGTGGCTCCGGAAGCCTTGCTTCCATTTCCAAAGTGTGGTCCCCGAAAAAGAGATAATCGTGGCCGAAAGAAAGCAGAATCTCTTATTCTTACAAGTTCACCAGTGAAGGCCAGAGATGAAAAGAAGAATAAAAACAATAAAAAAGAAACCTACTCCACAAGAACCAGATCCATCATCAGAAGACAGCACTCACTTGGTTTTAGAAGAATCCGATTGTTCATTGGATGAAGATATTGAAGCAGATGAGGATATTTCAGAAATTAAAGCTGGTGACCTCTTAATTGTTGAAGTCCATGGAATCAAGAAAGACTCAGGTAGAAATTACGTAGCTGTTGTGAAACAAATCTCTTACTTCGGGGGCTGAAGTGATTTTCTATAAGCAGCACAAACTGTCTAACAGATTTTCCATAACAGATGAAAATGCATTTGTTGCCACTGCAGACATTATTATGAAACTACCCCAGCCCCTTAAAGACTTCCGTCAAAGATCTGAAGACATGATTTATTTCAGTGTCGATTTATATGAATACAGCCTTCGCTAAGACTGCTTTTATTTAAAATTTAAATCAGTACATTTGACATGTAATGTAATAAAAACTAAATGTTGGCGAAATATACTTTAAAACATTGTAAAACTCAAATTTAAATGTATTTACTGTATTTCTATTGATTTTTCTACCTGGACCAGTTAACCATATCACCTCGGACGAGTTAACCTTACTGGTTAGGTTAAGTGGTCATTTTGAGACGAAGTTTATTACCTCAGATTTCACACAAATTGGAAGTAATACAGTGTCCTTGAACACTACATTGCAAACAAAATATGTATTCTAGGCTTCCCATAAAATTAAACACTCATACGTTGTACAGAAAATGATTCAGACCAATTTTAAAGAAAGTGGCCCTGTTAACCTAACTCTCCCCTAAGCCATGGAATAGTGCAAATGTGTTCAGGTACCTGAAAGCTGTGTAACTGAGCCGGAATGTGGGTACCAGCCTGGTATTCACTTAGCAGGATGTGGAAAACCGCCTAAAAACCACATACATGCTGGCTGGCACACCGGCCCTCATCATTAGTCCACCAACCGGATTAAATCTGGTGCGCCAGCAAGCCTACTAGAGTCCAGGAAGCAGCGCATTAGCGCTCTCAGCTACCCTGGCGGGTTGTTATCAGGATGTATACAATAAAAAATTGTTAAGTACAGCTCTAGTGTGTAGGCGCAGTTAGATGTGCCATGTCACAGATTGTGTGACCCCTCCCGCAGGAGGTTGGAGTCCTCCCTCGTGGGTGTATGTGTTGTTCTTAGCATAAGTTAGTTTAAGTAATGTGTAAGGCTAGGGACCAATGACCTCAACAGTTTGCTCCCTTAGGAATTCACAAATGTTTGAACGTTCTAGTGTGTAGGCATCAAGGCTGAAATTATGGGACACCTTCCTTGAATGGCACTGTAATACAGACAAACGTCACAGTGAGACATCAGTAGCTTTAGAACACCTATTGCTCATGCACCTCTTCCAACTGCCACAAACTGCGACATGATTGCAAATGGGACAGTGATCCAAAAATACAGAATAAATTTTTTTATCTTGTCTGTGGTCACAAACTTGTAGGTCCTCAGACTACCAGTTTCAGTCAGCAATGACCATCTTCAGATCTATTTTGTAAAAAACTTGTCCTAATGTGCATAAGACATAGCACTTGGCTCCAGCATTTTAAGACATGTTTTTTTATAAAAAAGATCTGAAGATGGTCATTGCTAACCAAAATATCTGAGGACGTACAATTTTGTGAACACTGACGTGAAATAAAAGAAATTTAATCTTCCAACCATGCTGCTTTATGCTGTAGATCCAACAATGAAAAAGGAAGCAGCTGATTATTGTTAAAAGGCACAGAGATATTCGCTCTGTGAAAAACAGTTCCCGTTAAACTTTTCTCATCTTAGCCAGTGTTCAAGAAATATTGCAAACAAAACTCTTTCAGTCAGCAAAAAACCTAGCACCTTCGCACTAGTCAAGAAGTAATACTTTTTCGCTAGTCATGGAATGTACCTTGAACAGATTGGGATGTGGTTGATGTGTGCCACTGAATGTGGTCACCAGAAGGATCTCTGGATCACACCCTACTTGTAACACAACTAGTCTCAGTGGAAGAGACTCATTACATACCAGACACTTATTTAGTGTATTTAGAAATGAGGAAATGCGCGGAAAAATGAGCTGACCCACAGTATTTGGAAATGGAGAAAAATGGGATTTTGTAAATGAGGCTGGAAAAATATATCAGATTATTTTATTTCTTATTTTTATAACAGAAATGTATACAGTATGGACCAGTTAATGTTTCTAATCTGTCATATTGTTTGTACTTGAATGTAACATGAAAAAAAGATAATAAAGAAGATCAATAATATGTGAAGGTTTGTTTTGTACAATATCAAACATCCACAAGCACAAATTACCAAAAACTGTAGCAAAAAGTACTGTAAAAGGGAAAATTGGTGATAACACATCACAAATGGCTCAAGTAAATCGAACCAATGCTGGCTATCATAGTCTGATGTCGCAAAACAATGCAACCATTGATGAAAGCTATGAGCATAACAGAATTATTAGTTTTTGAATATTCTAAGTCCGTTTTGAGATTTTTGTAGGCACTACTTGCCTGTTTAAATGGATTTTCTTTTGCTTCTAATTGCTTCTTTTTTGTGATCGTTTTCCTCAGATTAACTTTGCCTCTTAAGGTGATAAACGTGACAGTTGTCACTATGTGTTTTTGCAAAGCCAATATCGAAAAACTGATAAAATATTTTACAGCACATGCCATGGCTCAGTGGTTCCTTGTTGCTATCTCTGCACTTATCTTGATGCAAACTTACATTTTAGTAATGTTTAGAATTACGTACAAATACGTCATGTTGGGATTCTTTTTCCTGGAGTAATAGCAAAACTGTTTATATGAGGAAATACACATTTCTGGTCCTCTGTCCTGCATTTATTTGAGCGATTGTTACATCTTCCCCGCTTATCCTCCTCAAATAAAATATTTAGCTCTTAATGTCATGTTACATGTAAATCTGTCATTGTGAATGTATGTCTAGTGTCTTGTTGCCTAATGAAATAGTGAAACTAACTGTACAGTTCTGGTGTTTTCTTTTGTTGATTCACCCGCGATAGGCGTCCATTGCTCATATTGAAGATTGATAGACAAACTTTCTTACAAATCTGAGCGTCTACCACACCTACAGTAACCTGTTAGATGTTGTAGTACTTTCAACATTGCAGCCCAGTCAGAAATCGTGACAACCCAATATACAGGGTGGTCCATTGATAGTGACCGGGCCAAATATCTTACGAAATAAGCGTCAAATGAGACCTACAAAGAACGAAACTCGTCTTGCTTAAAGGGGGAAACCAGATGGTGCTGTGGTTGGCCCACTAGATGGCGCTGCCATAGGTCAAACGCATATCAACTGCGTTTTTTTTTTAAAATAGGAACCCCCATTTTTATTACATATTCGTGTAGTACATAAAGTAATATGAATGTTTTAGTTGGACCACTTTTTTCACTTTGTGCTACATGGCGCTGTAATAGTGGCAAACATATAAGTACGTGGTATCACGTAACATTCCAAAAGTGCGGACGGTATTTGCTTCATGACACATTACCCGTGTTAAAAGGGACCATTTACCAGTTGCGGAAAAGGTCGATATCGTGTTGATGTATGGCTATTGTGATCAAAATGCCGAACGGCTGTGTGCTATGTATACTGCTCGGTATCCTGGACGACATCATCCAAGTGTCCGGACCATTTGCTGGATAGTTACGTTATTTAAAGAAACAGGAAGTCTTCAGCCACATGTGAAACATCAACCACGACCTGCAACAAATGATGATGCCCAAGTAGGTGTTTTAGCTGCTGTCATGGCTTATCCGAACATCAGTAGCAGACAAGTTGCCCAAGAATCGGGAATCTCAAAAACGTCGGTGTTGAGAATGCTACATCAACATCGATTGCACCCGTACCATATTTCTATGCAGCAGGAATTGCATGGCGACGACTTTGAATGTCTTGTACAGTTCTGCCACTGGGCACAAGAGAAATTATGGGACGATGTCAGATTTTTTTCATGCGTTCTATTTAGCGACGAAGTGTCATTCACCAACAGCAGTAATGTAAACCAGCATAATATGCACTATTGGGCAATGGAAAATCCACAATGGCTGCAAAAAGTGGAACATCAGCGACCTTGGCAGTTAATGTATGGTGCAGCATTATGGGAGGAGGGATAATTGGCCCCCATTTCATCAATGGCAATCTAAATGGTGCAATGTGTGCTGATTTCCTATGTAATGTTGTACCGATGTTACTACAAGACGTTTCACTGCATGACAGAATGGTGATGTACTTCCAACATCATGGATGTCGGTCACATAGCTCATGTGTGGTTGAAGCGGTATTGAATAGCATATTTCATGACAGGTGGATTGGTCACCAGATCTTCCATCCCCGAATTTCTTTCTGTGGGGAAAGTAGAAGAATATTTGCTATCGTGATCCACCGACAACGCCTGACAACATGCATCAGCGCATTGTCAGTGCATGTGCAAACATTACAGAAGGCGAATTACTCACTGTTGAGAGGAATGTCATTACACGTATTGCCAAATGTATTGAGGTTGACGGACATCATTGTGAGCATTTATTGCATTAATGGGGTATTTACAGGTAATCACGCTGTAACAGCATGCGTTCTCAGAAATGATAAGTTCAAAAGGTATATGTATGACATTGGAACAACTGAAATAAGATGTTGAAACGTACCTATGTTCTGTATTTTAATTTAAAAAACAAACATTACAGAAGGCGAACTACTCACTGTTGAGAGGAATGTCATTACACGTATTGCCAAATGTATTGAGGTTGACGGACATCATTGTGAGCATTTATTGCATTAATGGGGTATTTACAGGTAATCACGCTGTAACAGCATGCGTTCTCAGAAATGATAAGTTCAAAAGGTATATGTATGACATTGGAACAACTGAAATAAGCTGTTGAAACGTACCTATGTTCTGTATTTTAATTTAAAAAACCTACCTGTTACCAATGGTACGTCTAAAATTGTGAGCCATATGTTTGTGACTATTACAGCGCCATCTATCACAAAGTGAAAACAGTGGTCCAACTAAAACATTCATATTTCTTTACGTACTAAACGAATATGCACTAAAAATGGGGTTCCTATTTAAAAAAACGCAGTTGATATCCGTTTGACCTATGGCAGCGCCATCTACCGGGCCAACCATAGCGCCATCTGGTTTCCCCCTTCAAGCTAGACAAGTTTCGTTCTTTGTAGTTTTTTTCGTTTGTCTCTTATTTTGTGAGATACACTCCTGGAAATTGAAGTAAGAACACCGTGAATTCATTGTCCCAGGAAGGGGAAACTTTATTGACACATTCCTGGGGTCAGATACATCACATGATCACACTGACAGAACCACAGGCACATAGACACAGGCAACAGAGCATGCACAATGTCGGCACTAGTACAGTGTATATCCACCTTTCGCAGCAATGCAGGCTGCTATTCTCCCATGGAGACGATCGTAGAGATGCTGGATGTAGTCCTGTGGAACGGCTTGCCATGCCATTTCCACCTGGCGCCTCAGTTGGACCAGCGTTCGTGCTGGACGTGCAGACCGCGTGAGACGACGCTTCATCCAGTCCCAAACATGCTCAATGGGGGACAGATCCGGAGATCTTGCTGGCCAGGGTAGTTGACTTACACCTTCTAGAGCACGTTGGGTGGCACGGGATACATGCGGACGTGCATTGTCCTGTTGGAACAGCAAGTTCCCTTGCCGGTCTAGGAATGGTAGAACGATGGGTTCGATGACGGTTTGGATGTACCGTGCACTATTCAGTGTCCCCTCGACGATCACCAGTGGTGTACGGCCAGTGTAGGAGATCGCTCCCCACACCATGATGCCGGGTGTTGGCCCTGTGTGCCTCGGTCGTATGCAGTCCTGATTGTGGCGCTCACCTGCACGGCGCCAAACACGCATACGACCATCATTGGCACCAAGGCAGAAGCGACTCTCATCGCTGAAGACGACACGTCTTCATTCGTCCCTCCATTCACGCCTGTCGCGACACCACTGGAGGCGGGCTGCACGATATTGGGGCGTGAGCGGAAGACGGCCTAACGGTGTGCGGGACCGTAGCCCAGCTTCATGGAGACGGTTGCGAATGGTCCTCGCCGATACCCCAGGAGCAACAGTGTCCCTAATTTGCTGGGAAGTAGCGGTGCGGTCCCCTACGGCACTGCGTAGGATCCTACGGTCTTGGCGTGCATCCGTGCGTCGCTGCGGTCCGGTCCCAGGTCGACGGGCACGTGCACCTTCCGCCGACCACTGGCGACAACATCGATGTACTGTGGAGACCTCACGCCCCACGTGTTGAGCAATTCGGCGTACGTCCACCCGGCCTCCCGCATGCCCACTATACGCCCTCGCTCAAAGTCCGTCAACTGCACATACGGTTCACGTCCACGCTGTCGCGGCATGCTACCAGTGTTAAAGACTGCGATGGAGCTCCGTATGCCACGGCAAACTGGCTGACACTGACGGCGGCGGTGCACAAATGCTGCGCAGCTAGCGCCATTCGACGGCCAACACCGCGGTTCCTGGTGTGTCCGCTCCGATGTGCGTGTGATCATTGCTTGTACAGCCCTCTCGCAGTGACCGGAGCAAGTATGGTGGGTCTGACACACCGGTGTCAATGTGTTCTTTTTTCCATTTCCAGGAGTGTAGTTGGCCTGGTTACTATCAATGGAACACCCTGTATAAAAAACTATCACCCTCGATTGCGGTATTGAAACCAACCTTTACCTATGTTTCAGCCCAAGTAATTGAGCCTTCTTCAGAAGATATACCGGATTCTATAATATGTCTACGATTGCATGGTCTAGAGATAAAGCTAAAACAACCTGAATAGGCATAGTCACATTTTCAAAATGCAGTATGTAGGTACTAAGTCACCATCAAGCTTAAGTAAAGTGTTTTCCATTGTCCATTACCCTGTAAAATATTTTACCATTTGTTCTACAACCAATGTGTCATCGTTCTAAGGGAAGTTTCTCATTCGTTTATGTGAACAATGACTTTTGGATTGTAGGATAGCTGTGAAAAAGAGCCTCAAATGGTGGTGGTGGTTGTTGGGATGTTTAAGAGGGACTAAACAGCTAAGGTCATCAGTCCCACAAGCCTCAAATGTCGCAACATGCCAGTGAGCAGCAAAAGTAGGAATGTCTGATATAAACATTTAAAGCTGCATACGGGCGAACGCCCGTACAGTTGTGCCATTTGCAACAAGACATTTGTAACAAACACTAACGTGAAGAAGCATTCACGGTCGCATACTGGCGAACGCCCCTGCAGTTGTGGTGTTTGCAACTAGTCATCCACCTGAAGTGATGTTCTGAAGCTACATTCACAGATTCATAACTTGCGAACGTGCTTAAATCTCATGTCGTTTGTAACAAGACCATCACACCAAAGAGCATTCGCAGCTGCATAGTGTTGAACATTCTTATGTTTCTTGTGTGTGTGTGTGTGTGTGTGTGTGTGTGTGTGTGTGTGTGTGTGTGTGTGTGTGTGAACAGCTGTTTACCAGAAGTTCGGGTCGCAGGTGCACATTACAGAAAGACAACACAGCTGTACTGTTTGTCAAAACAAACTCTTAACCATACATGATGCATATTGGACAACATTCCCTTCTTCAGAAAAAGGGATGTCTATATAGTCATGATATGTTTGTGAAGAAATTTAAAACCAGCCACAGATTGGAGAGGCACTCACTTCGCCACACAGGCTACATTTGCGGCATGTGTGTCAAGACAATAAGTGTTTCAAAGACCTGAAAATACGCATGTGATTACATCTCAACAAATGCTCCAGTGACTGTAACTTGCATCTCACGAAGTTGAAGAGAGGGAGAGGCGTCATAATGATTCTGAAATTTTACATCTATGATGATTTTTATAACTGTTTTTGCTATAAGAGTCAGGTAAAGATTGAAAGCTCTGTTAGAGATATTTTGGAGGCACACTTACTCTGGGATAAAATCACAACTGCAATATCAATGTACTATTAATTTTTATACATCAAACATCAGTTAGCTTACTGGTCATCAAAGACTCAAGGTATTTGTGTGGCCTGTGGTTCTTAGCCATACTTTATAGTGATACTACCTGAGTATCCAGCATTGCATGGGTATGAATTTATTCCAGTCTTACAGTAGTCTGCCTCCTTCCACTTTCGCTATCCATCTCCTCCTTTCCCCTCTCTATTCATCACCTCCTCCCCTCCTTTATCCATCTGCTACCCCCTTCTATCCATCACCTCCTCCTCCCTCTATCCACCCCTCCCCCCTTCTCTATCTGTGTCCTCCCCACTCTATCCTTCTCTACCTCCACCATCTGTCCATCTCTTCCTTCCTCCTCTCTGTGTGTCCATCTCCTCCTACCCCCTTCTCTCTCCACATTTTATTACCCCTAGCCAGATAGGTTACTGGTTCTCACCCCCAGAGTATTTCCTTCAAGATAGTAAGTAATAAGTGAAGAAAGTTCGGTTGAAATTTAGCCAGGGATTTAGGAGATGCTTTTCACCTGTGGATTTGTCCACATATGTACAGACCTAATAGATTTCACATATTTCACAGATATTTGTACTCATAGCTCACCTATACCCCTAGCGAATTTCGACCTGTGGATGTTTACGCCATCGTATCTCTTGAATGATGTCTCGTACAATGATACCAATTGGTAGTTACATTCAGCAGCATATGTTGATACTGTCTGTGAAATGTGTTGCGAATAAAGTCATGCATGATGTGGCAGTTTTTCACACATCTCAATGTTTGAGCTCATATCTGTTGAACTGTGTGTCGTGCAATGTAGTAATTTTGCAGATACATTCAATGGCATGTGTGAATCCAGTCTGCAAAGTGTGTCGCAAGTACTGTTAATAGTAAAGAAGAATTAAAAGGTCATGCCTGATGCGGCAGTTTTACTGCATGAACAGCGAAAATGTAGTAAGCGATAAACTTTTTTCCTGTTATCATTTTGTGGGGGTTGACAGCGAGAAAAAGTGCCATAAACGTTTGAAATTGTGTATAACTTTTGTTGCAAGCCATTAACTGCTCTCTTTTTCAAATACTGGATGAATAAAGTCTGTGTGTTCATGTGTCGTGAGCTACATTTTTTTTCCACCCCTACCCTCACACCTTTGATAGATTATTGGTTCTTACAACAGCAGCGATTTCTTACAGATGGTAAGTGATATGTGTACAAAGGTTTGTGGAAAAAGATCTGGTGGTTTAGGAGGAGATGTGGAACATACATACTTAGATCTATTTGTATAATAAGTATGGATGCATCTAGCAATTAGCAACTGAATCCCAAAACGCCAGATTCTTAAGATTGTAGTTTTCGGGCACAGTAACAAACGAAAAACTAAACAGAGAAAGAAATATCGTAAGATGTGCTTAGTTTTAATTGACGATGGGAAGCTAGCTGTGACCTAAGTAGAGCTCGTTGCTTATCTCAGGGGCGAAAGGGTAAGTAGAGTGGTTACTGCGGGATTAGAGGCTGTAAGAGGCAGAGGGTTTCCTTGTCTGTCTTCCACTACTGACAAATGACAGGCATGTGTGACCTATGCCGATCAGCATCTATGCTATAAATTTTGACACAGAAGTAATGTAGATTCATGAAGGAAAATTATAGAGACAGTTTGTGTTTATAGCAAGGAATACGAAATTAAATTAAGATCTTTATAATACAAAACAATGAGTAAAACAAATATGTTATTCAGAACATATAGTAAACGTTTCTGATTGTGTCTCATATTCCATAATGCAATTAAATATGAGTTCAATTACTGTTAGTTAATCATTTCATCACATGCTCACATGGACAGCGCAAGAGCACCTCATCAGGTAATCACAGTCACAACTCTATGGTCGCTGAGGGAGGCAGCAATCTGAAACAGAGAATAATCGACATGAAGTGTTCCAGTAGGTTCTGACATTTAATGATAAGTGCTTGGGAGGGTGAGAGGGGGACCGGAGACCAACTTGTCACTTCCTTACTGTAGATAGTCTATTGGAGGCTCGTTAGGTACCAATTTATGTAGGTTATCAGGTAACAATAAGATCCATACGTATGCAGTCCAAGATGCCGCTCAACAATGCCATTATTGGCTCTTGAGCAAGAAATTTAACGATGACTGACTTAAATGTACTGAGGGGATGGTTGAGATGTTACTGTAAAATGCTGGGGTGACTCAGTCTTACAGTTACATACCATGTGGCAAAATTGTCAACATCACTGTTTCTGTGATCCAGCTTCTATAACAGTACCCCCCATGGTCAGTATGAGACACAAGTTGAAGGAAGTAATAATTTTTGAATTGTTATATCTTTGAAGTTTTTTAGGAGTGTCTTTCGTGATGCAGTTCATCCTCCTCTGTCCTTCCTGTGGTCATTTGAACCTTATACCTCTGTAGTCAAGTAGTCTTAAATACTCGAAAGTTGTGACTGTTCGAAATCCAGTTGTTTAGTGAAACAGTATTGTATCTTTTCGTGTATTACCTTGCATTACATTTGAGTAAAGAATGGACATTCAACTTCTCCTTGGGAACCAAGGAGTCCTATTAGCAGCAGTGCATTATTTCCCAATCATCTGATTGTGAACAGTGTGTGATCAGCCTATTGACATCTAGTCATAGTAGTGTGACTCATCGTTCCAGATGATTCTCAGTTTTGTACCGTAGATTCATTGCTAAGTAGTGAAAAGGGGGCTGTGGGACAATGTGTCTTATCAGGCAATATTCTAGTCTACTGGCATACTGAGAATCTTGAAGAAATATATCGCTGATATCTCCTCATTATTTGCAACATTATTTCGTATTGGTAGCGACAGAAATACACCTGAGAAATTCAGGTGTGGATGCTTGTCACACACAAATATGCTATTAGTAATACCTCCTCAGAATAGTGGGAACATGGAGTAAAATGGCAGCTAAAAATCACATTATGTGCAGCATTATTTCATATTCATAGCTACAGAAAAACAATACGAAAATACACAAATTTTGAAAATACACAATAAATTTTGAAAATACACAAGAAATTTAGGTGTGCATCTCCATTAAGCACAAATGTGCTATTACTAATGCTTATCACAATACTTCTTTATGTTCATTCCTGTGATTGGAGGTGTGGGGGACGTTGGCCATTCAGTTATGTAAGAAAATGAAACACCTACCGCTATACAATAAATGACAGCTGTAGTTGCTTCACTTTCGTACATATCACAATATTGGTAATGTGGCATAATATGGTTACTAAAAATTCATCTGCATCCTACGTTTTAACAGAACTGAAAATTCTGTTTTATATTGTATGTATAGTTCTGATATATGCCCTTCACACTTCCAAATTTCATTCGGTCTATTTCTGCTTCATCCACAGACGACATATTCATTTCTCTGAATTACTTTTCCTCCATAATAAACACTAATGTCGTTGGAGTATAAGTTTTGACTCTGTTGACTTTGATTCTTCCATGATTAAAAGCAGCCAGCCATCAGTATGGGTTTGTATTGATAGATGCAACACTGTGACTCCCTATGAGGTCACTCAAAGTGGTAGAAATATTTCTCGGTACGACAGAGTGAATCACGAGTGTCTAGTTGTACACCACAGAATAATCATAGTGGTGCAATAAAAAGATTGTACCCAAAATGGTTGGTCAACGCAGCATATAATATTAAACATCTTTCAAAACGTCTCTGTTTCGGTTGAAACTGACCCCAAGTATCATTCTGTCACCATGCTACCTCCATAGGATCCCCCTGGTCTAACAACACACAAGACGAAGGTGACACTTGTGTGCTGTAGCTTGTATGCAACTTCATGGAAGTGGTTACCTTCGATAACGATTGAACTTTGCGAGGACAGAGATACTAGTAAGTCATGGCTGCAGCGCTACCTGTTACATTGACAAGTTACAAATGGTAGTGACTAATTTCAAAAGACTGAATTTTACCAATAAGAAGAAAAGCTCTGTAATAGAGACAATAGGTTCTCTTAGCGTCCAAAAAGCAGCTGAGCGGAGAAAAATCGATGTAGTTTTGGTGAATGCCAATCAATTGAAAATTTAATAGCGTCTAGTGTGCATCATATTAAATTGCTAAACAGATATGTCTCAGTAACTGTGATTTTAATAGTTATGATAAGTATTGTCTACCTCTAGAATAAACATAGAATGTCTCTCTATTGACTGTGAATCGCAATGTTCACCAATGTGTTACAGTGAGTGAGGAATGATATTACACCTCAAATTTTTAGACTAGTGTAAATCAAGCAAATATTTTCTCTTATGCAAAATGTACCTTTTTTGAGAAAATACACACGTATCTAAATGATAAACAACGGTACTGGTATTTTATGGAAGAACTGCCAAGATAAATCCTGCCATTCACTTCCTGTACTTTGTGTGGCACTGCCATGTGTTCTATGTGTTTAACTACAACGTCCGCTTGAGTGGGAAGGACCACAGGAATCATATACAGGATGTCCCAGGAGGAATCGTCGTCTAATATGCATAGCTTAAGGGCATTGAGCACTACTTCATCTTCGAGCCTCTGAATAAAATCCCTTCTACTTTAAGTTCTTTGCTTTCCACATGTTGGGAGGAGATAGTATGGACCAAAACAAGAAAAAATTTCCCAGTAAACAAGGGCTCAAAATGCACACCTAAAGGCTATGAGCACTTGTTCGGTAGAAGGGATGTGTTTCACAGCAGCGAACATGAACGAGTGCTCAGAGCTCTTAAGGTATGCATTGTAGCGCCAATATTTACTACATTTTTTGCTTGCGGTGATCATTCCTGTCATATCACTGAATGTTGTCCATTCCTTCTGAGACATGAACGGATGGGAGCAAGTACCATAAGCTGTTGTGCCATCCTGAACCTCTCCTTGTTTCTCCCAATTCTTATACTGTCAATGCAAGGATAGTGGGTTCATCCTCATAGCAATACAGGGAATCTGACTGCAGGCGTACATGGAGTACTGTAGAGGGGTAGTGGAGCTGCAAGCTGTCGGTGAGATATGCTGTACTGCATTAGTCACGCACTGCCCCTCCACATGGCCTGGTGGCTGGGGTGGCATCCTATGTATGGGCTCATTTTATCTTTTGCGTAGTGATGTAATTTTTGTAATTTCCTTCTTATTTGGCTGGCTCTTTATTCTTTATCTTCCCTTGATGATGCAAAAACTATGGGGTAATTGAAGGCAAGTTTTGTTATGGAAACGTACATTAAAATAAATTTTAATAAGATGATAACTATCTTCCTCAGTACTTGTTAACTGGATTATTAATCAGATCCATACTTCCAAGAGCGGTGTTCAGCATAGTTTTCTACACAGTTCCAGAATGGCAGCATAAGTATCTCTCTCTTTGTCACGATCCTAGGGCCCCTCTGACTAGTCAGCAATGTGCCACGCATTAAGGATTGAAGTGTCACACAACAGCGATACCTGAATGAATAAATGAATAAACGAGCCCTAAAATTGGCAAGTGTGGTTACACAATTTCCTCTTGCATAATAACTAAATTCAGCAATTATTACATTGGAGCATTTTGAGAATGTGTCTAAGGCTTTACACTGACTTGACAAAGCTCATGGTATACTGATATACACATATACAGATGGCGATAGTATTACATAGACAAAGTATAAAATACAATGCGATGAAATTTGGTGTTTTTGGGTTACATAGGCAGACGACCGATGCGAGTGCCTTAGCTACCAGCACGACATCACCTGCAGTGTCTTCCCAGGGCTCGTGATCATATCAGTTGGACCCTAGACAACTGGAAACCAGTGGCCTGTTCAAATGAGTCCTTGTTTCAGTTGGTAACATGTGATGGTAGGGTTCGAGTGTGACTCAGACCCCACGAAATCATGGACCCAAGTTGTCGGCAAGGCACTGGGTAAGTTGGTGGTGGTTACAAAATGGTGTGGTCTGTTTTTACATGGAATGGAGTAGGTCCTCTGGTCCAACTGAACCGGTCGTTGACTGGAAATTGTTATGTTCAGCTACTTATAGACCATTTGCAGCCATTCATCGACTTCATAATCTCAGACAATGCTGGAATTGTTACCAGGCCACAATTGTTCATGAATGGTTGTAATAAAATTCTGGACAATTCGAGCAAATGATATCGACCACCCAGTCGCCCTCCATGAATCCCATCGAACGTTCATGTGCAAAATCCTGCAACTCGAAAACTTTCGAATTATCGATGGCTGTAGACACAGCTTGGCTCAATATTTCTGCAGGGGACTTCCAACGACTTGTCGAGTCCATGCCATGTCAAGTTGTTGTGTAACACTAGACAAAGGCAGATTGGATACAATATTAGAAGGTATCCCATGACTTTTGTTAAAAAAGCAGTACAGAAAATTGCCTTATAAAAAATTCGTGATGAATGTTGCTGTTTTACAAGATAGCCCATTGTGTGAGGGGTGATGTTATATGTGACGTTTGCAGTCAGTCTACGTCTTATATGCATATGCTTTCTTTGTTTTGTAAAATGTTTTCTGATCTTATCAGTAACTCTGCTACTGTTTGATGCTGTCTGTTGTGAAGGTGTTTGCTGTTTCTGGAAGGTCTGCATAATTTCTTCCATCTTTCAATGTGCTCTGTTCATTTTGTCACCTCTGTTTCCCTGTTTGGGCCCATAAATCTTTTGAATAGTTTTCTACTGTATCTGTAACTTTTACAATTAAAACTGGAGTTCGCTTCTCTGAGGGTTCTACATTACTCTCTTTTTTTGTAGAGGACATTATACGCCTCAGACCTTTTAATGAGTTCATAATAAGTCATAATAATAGGTCTTCATTCACCGACTTTCTTTTTTCGTGGTACCAGATTTTCAGGTTTCTTATCATTAAGACACCTAATGTACACCGACGAAAAAAAATCACAACGCCAAGAAAGAATTGTGCGACATAAACGAGTTAGTAAGCTTGTTTCTACATCTGAAAGATGATCTGTATTCAAATTTTGTTTCAGCCACATGAGAGTAGCGCTAGCAGCGCCACTATGAGGATGCAAATCAGGTTCGCTTTAAATACATGCTGTAATGGTCGTGTAAGTTAGTTACCTTTGAGATTGGACGTGGTGAGTTGATATTAGTCAAGAATGCCTTTAAGGTGACAAGAGATGCCATTATTAACACCTCACTGAGTTTGTATGAGGTCGTGTATTAGGGCTACGAGAAGCTGTATGTTCCTTCTGTGATATTGCAGATATATTTGGAAGGAATGTAGCCCCTGTATCTTGTTGCTGGCAGCCGGTGGTCATGAGAATGTACAGTCCCAAGAAGACTGAGCTACAGACAGCTGCATATCACTACCGAGAGGAACGACCATCATGTTTGGTGTCGGGGCTCTGTTGCATCATACTGCATCTGCAGCAGCATTGGGACCCTAGTGACACAATGAACTGTTACAAATCGGTTTTTTCAAGGACAGCTCCAAGCCAAATGCCCTGTAGCGTACATTCCACTGACACCACCCGATTTGAGACTTCAGTGGTCAGTGGTGTCTAGTGAGAGGGCATTGAAGGGCAGGGTGGAGGTTTGTTGTGTTTTCTGATGAAAGCCAGTTCTGCCTCAGTGCCAGCGATAGCCATGTGTTGATTAGGAGGCCAATTGAAGACCTACTACCAACCAACCTGGGTACTAGACACACAGATCCTACACCTGGAGTTATGGCCTTGGGCGCGATTTTGTATGGCATTAGGAGCTCTCTTGTGATTATCACACGCACTCTGATTGCAAATTTGTACATCAGTCTGGCCATTCGACCCGCTGTACTACCGTACGTTGTATTACAGGGTGTCGACACGTTGCCTTGGGCCACTTGATCACATCATGTGCAATCGAGCATATGTGGGATAGCGTCTGATGACAAATCCAGCGTCATCCACAACCATCATTAACTGTCCCTATATTGAGCAAGAAAGTGTAACAAACATAGAACTCCATCCTACAAACAGACATATGGCACCTGTACAACACAAGGCATGCGCGTTTGCAAGCTGCATTCAACATTCTGACGGTTAGAATGGTTATTAATGTACCATCATTTCACATTTGTGTTGGCTTATCTCATACTTACGTTCATCTGTGATCTAGCAGTGTTAATCACTGGAATACATTGCCTAGACGGATGTATTCTCGAAATTTCATTAATTTGTATTAATTATGTTTTGGTGCTGCGATTTTTTTCTGTCAGCGTTTAAATGAAGTAAAAGCTGCTCACATTTGAAATGTGCCTCATTGTTTGCATATATTGTTTTCCCACTTTTTCTGCATTAACGTTTTGCCATTTAACCTGCCGGTTCTCCTCTGCTTATTTCCATCACTTCTTATGTTAACATTGCAAAATGATCTGCTAGTGTGGAAATGCATGTCAATATAGCATAAACGTATGCGTGTCACCATAGCATGAAGGTATGGGTGTCATCCTAGTATGAAGTTATGGGTGTCACGTTAGTACGAAGATATTGGTGTCACAGCAGCATGTAAGTGTATTTGCTATCATGTGATCAATAGTTTTTTCTCAAAACAGTGTCACTGCTATGGGTTTATGTATCTATATTAGTAGGTTGTAAGTATTCAGCAAGTGCAATAATGTCATCGTGTTTTTGCATATCTCATTGTGTTTGTATTCAGACACTCAGAAATTTTTAGGTAACATATGTGTTTGCAGTAGTAATGACCATTCTATAATTTAGTGTTGAGCTATTATGTAGGAATAAATATTTCACACAGTAACCGAGGGACTTAATAACTGTGATGCACACAAAAAAAGTCTGAGTCAGTCTTGTTACTTGCCATGGAGTTTAGACCTGAAGGCGATGTTATCTACATACGAATTTTTCTTTGTACAGAATCTGTTCCATGATCCATTGTTCTGTAAAACTGTTTATCCATTGTTCAGCGACGAAAATGACGTCATTTATGATAAGCTAAGCAATTCTCTGATTTGGATCTGCGATTGATGCCTTCTCGTTAGGAGGGCAGCCATGAAAACTGTCATAACCAGACATGGGTCGCAACATACATACTTTGAATGTCAGATTGGTGGTGACATGATAATTTTGGTACTTTACGTCTGGCACACAAGCAGCTACCTACGGAGGTGAAATGGCGACAGGGTGAAATATATTTTTAGGTCTCTGTAGTATACTGTAAACAGACATGGATGTCAGGCTAATTTGCGATGGTGATATATTCTAAAATAGTACCTCATGTCAGCATCCATAATAGCCTCGGCAAATTACAGTTTGGATTTCAGAAGTTTTGTTATATTGAGAATGCCATTTACTTTTTCATTCGTCATATTTTACAGGCATTAAATTATATAATAGTGCCAGTTGGTGTTTCCTGCGATCTGTCTCAGGTATTTGACTTTGTGAATCACAGTATTTTCCTAGATAAATTGCAGTTTTATGGGACTCATGGTCTAGCCAACCAGTGGACAATGTCATATCTAACCAAAAGAATGCAGAGAGTTGTACTTAGTAATTCAATCAACATAGTATCGAGTCCTTGGGCTCAATCTTGAATGTATCATTGACTGTTTTTGTGCGAATTGTCTCACCCTCAATTTTTAAACGACGTAACATATTCAGTTCTGCACCAATGGAAAGTGTTGCATATGGTCAACAGATAATAAATAGGGTGGATATTTCAAAATACTTGGATATCCATGTTGATGAGAATTTAAATTGGAAAAAGTACATTTTTGAACTCCTAAAACGATTTTATGAAGTCACATTTGCGCTTACAATCATTGCAAGTCTTGGGGAGAGACAAATCAGTAAATTGACATATTTTGCATGTTGTCATTCAGTAGTGTCATATGGAATAATGTTCTGGAGTAACTTATCTTTAAGAAAGAAAGTCTTATTTGCACTAACACATGCAGTAAGGATGATATATGGTGGTCACCCATGATCATTTTCTAGACAATTGTTTAAGGAGTTGGGCATTCTGACTACTGATTGACAGTATATATATTCCCTCGTGATGTTTGTTGTAAATAATCCACTGCAGTTCATAAGGAACAGTGATGTACATAATGACAATACCAGAAGGAAAAATGACATTATTCCACACCAAGGGTTTCTTTAGCACAAAAGTGGTGCACAATGCTGCAGCAAAAATTTCTGATAACTTTTCAGGAATATAAAATATCTGTCATAGCAAAATAAAGTTTGGAGACAAACCAAAAAGTTTCTCCTTTACAACTCCTGTTCTGTAAAAGAATTTATATTACTGTAATGTGTAGAAGGTGGCGCTAAGGAATTACTAACCCACATCTGTATAGATTTAAAAAAAGACACTACTTTGTAAATATCCAGCATCTAGCCATATTTAAAAATGAAGTTGTGATGTGTACTTCAAATGACCTGGTCCACATCATTACACTGTATCACGCAAATGTTCTGTGGAACATTAACTAATATGCTGAAGCACTGAGACACTAGTTTATCAGTCAAGTCCAAGACTCACTTAATGTAGGTGGAAAAGACAGACATGGTTTGAAACCGTAAGCTATTATTAACCAATTATTAGAACAAATGGCGTAACCAGCCTAACATACTATTAGGAATATGGTACACGCAGCAACATATAACGAGGGTGTTCCAGACAGTAAGTGATGAAAGAACCCAGTTTCTGTTGCTCTGGTCGAAGCCATAGTTTCAGTTTCACGCCACAGTGAAAGTGACAACCACGTGTAGGTTCATATAAGCAAACGTTCAAACGAAACCACTAACTGTAGTCAAGGGGTACCAACAGGAAAATTTTACAAGTCCTTCATAGTGTAGAAGCTTAACTGAAACACGTATTGGGTTCCCCGAGGCTCAATCCCAGCTCAACTATTGTTTCTCATGTACGTAAACGATTTTTCATCTAATATACAACAAGAGGAATTATTTCGTTTTGCGATCAGTCCAAGCATACATACAGAAACAAAAGAAATGATATCGTTCTTGAAAGTATCATTGACTGTTTTTCTGCCAATAGTCTCACCCTCGATTTTAAAACAACAAAACATATTCAGTTCTGCACATCTAGTGGTGCTACACCAATGGCAAGTATAACATAGGGCGAGAATATAATAAATAGGCTGGAAATTTCAAAACTCTTAGATGTCCATATTGATCAGAATTTAAATTGGGAAAAAGTACATTTTGAAGCTGCTAATTCTCACTCCCGTAGTTCCTGCTGTCTGCAAGTATTTATTCAAGGCGCTGGTTTAGGTGGATGTCGGCGTAGAACTTTGTTGCTGGCAGGAATTCTGCCCTAATTGTCGATAGGTGGGTTCTATATACTGCTTTTGAGCCTCTTTGGTTGCAGATGGTGTGTGACTGTGGTCCCTTTTGCGCTCAATTCGCAATCAGCGCGTGAAATCAGCGGCATATATATGTGTATGACCTCATAATGAACTGGCGAAAGTGGATGAAACTGTATGTTATTATCTAAGTTTAAAATTTTTCTTACAAATATTCGTACTAAGACTATTTTTTTTTCATTTTTCTGGCAACCCTTTACGATTCTGTCATCACTACAGTATCGTGTCGTGTCCCAACTTGTCAATCAGCCGAACAATAAACATGTCTGAATATATCTTCATGTGTACGACCCATTTTTGAGAACTGCTCGAGTGTTTGAGCTCCCTATCAGGTCAGATTTAAGGAAGACATCGAAGCAATTCAGAGGTGGACTGCTAGATTTGTTACTGGTAGATTCGAGCAACACGCGATATCATGGAGATGCTTCATGAACTCAAGAGGTAATCCTTGGAAGGAAGACAACGTTCTCTCCGCGGAGCACCATTAAAAAAATTTAGAGAACCAGCATTTGTAGCTTACTGGTTTATGATTCTACTGCTGCTAACGTACATTTCGCGTACGGACCGCAAAGATCAGAGGAATTAGCTCTCGTCCCGAGGTATATAGACAGTTGTTTTTCCCTCGCTCGATTTGCGAGTGGAACAAAAAAGAAAATGACTAGTTGTGGTACAAGATACTCTCCGCCACGCACCATATTGTATTTTTCGAAATATGTATGCAGGTGTAGGTGTTACACGTTAGATTTCTGTGTTCCCTAGCAGTGAATTACTTGTATGAACCAATTACACCGTAAAATAAAAAACATCATTGTCAGTGGATGTGACTACGTTTGGAATGTAGAAATTTTCGAAGCTTATGGTTTTTAAATGTATGCCTAATATGAACGTATACCTGTCAGTTACCTTACTTGAAGTCACAAATATCCCTATTGTGGAGACGGTGTGCTCCTCATTTCAAACACAATGCCTTATTTAGCAAATTTGCGGAGAGATTCTGAGGTATTTTATCATTATGTGTAAGTTAATATAAATGTTGAGGCCCATAATTATACTGTATGACTACTTCGTGACACAGTTTTTTTCGCTTTTCTACAGAACTGTCCCCACTGGCATGGAAGACGTAGTACTGATGATAGTGGCGGTTTTGTTATCCTATACATATCATCTGCAGAGAGATGTTTGCACAATTGCAGAATGTGAAGGTGCCCACACATGGTCAGTGAGTAATTTCTGCATACCTGTGGTGTGTGTCTCAAAACAGTCACGCAGAGTGGCAGTTTGAAGGCGCACACTCGTCCGCACACTGAAGATCGCCCGTACATCTGTGATGTGAGCAACAGGACATTCACTCATAGTACTCACCTGAAGAATGATCCGCAGCTCACCTTTAGTATGCTCTTGACAACATTGGAAACTATTAGGAGGCCAACTGTGGGACGCCAAATCCAAGCAAACAAGTAGTCAACGCTTTCCATCTCCATAACAAATACGCTAACTACAGTCTAAAAACCTCATGGTTGGAAACTCCTCTCAATCACAGCTCTGTGCCTAAACATCTCAGCCTTATTTGTGATAGGACATTCAAGAAACATTTTGACAGTGTCAAAATGAAGATTGCAACACGAAACAGTATCTTAAAAAATCTCAATGGCACAAGTTGGGGAACAAGCCCTCATGTACCTTGGACGTCGGCTGTAGCCTTGTGCTACTCAGGGGAAGAATGTACTTACCCTGTGTGGTACCAAACCTGCCACTCGAAACAGGTTGATATTGGTCTTCACCGAACTTGCAGCCATGTGAGTGTGTGCCTCACACAACCTCTGTCGAGAAGATCCAGGCTCTGGCTGGAGTAGCTCCACCCAATATCAGTCGAATAGTAACAACGAAATCCGAGAGGAGCAGAATCAACACTGATGACAGACATGCTCTTCATGAGCATGAACCTGTTTCTTGACGTCTTCGCAGCAGTAAAATCATCATCTCAAGTACCTCCCCATTGGTGAAGTCAAAGGCAAAAGAGAGGCTACAATGGTGGCAGGAAAGAGCCAAAAGTGATAGGATACTACCAAAAGAGGAGATGCCCCCAGAAAACATCCTGTCACGGCCAACATTGAGATATTTAATAATCTCCCCTCAGGCATTGCCCTAAGTAATCTAGCCATGTTAAAACAGCGACTCTGCGATAACAGGGCTCTGTCTTGTGCATGGAGGTTGGACAGATGATGATCAATTTTCTTCACTACCCTGCTCAAAAGCAGTGCACCTTTCTGAGACGCAGCATCTCATTTACGTAGTTTTCATCGACATGCTGAGAAGAAGAATCTGCATCTACATGCAAACGAATGCCCATAGGTCTGTAATTTGTGTCGTAAGAGATTCAGGTGTGTTGGCAACCTGGAGAAACACTCACTTATGTACACAGGGGACCTTTCGTGCACTTGTAATGTGTGTGGCAGGTCACTCAGAGCTCCAAACTGACTGAAAATACACTGGCGAGTGCCCAATGACGAATACTCCTACAGTCGTAGGTTCCTTTCAGAGTATGCTGATGCAACAGCTCCACACTTACCAATCATATACAATCGTTCGTTCGACGAAAGACCAGTACCCAAAGACAGGAAAGTTGTACAGGTCACACCAATATTCAAGAAAGGTAGTAGGAGTAATGCACTAAATTACAGGCCCATATCATTAACGTCGAAATGCAGCAGGATTTTGGAAGATATATTTTGTTCGAACATTATGAATCACCTTGAAGAAAACGATCTACTGACACACAGTCAACACGGATTTAGAAAACATCGTTCTTGTGAAACATAACTGGCTTTTCACTCGCATGAAGTCTTGAGTGCTTTTGACAAGGGATCTCAAACTGATTCCGTGTTTCTGAATTTCCAGAACGCTTTTGACACTGTACCACACAAGCGGCTTGTAGTGAAATTGCGTGCTTGTTGAATATCGTCTGTTATGTGACTGGATTCTTAATTTCCTGTCAGAGAGGTCACAATTCTTAGTAATTGACGGAAAGTCATCGAGTAAAACAAAAGTGATTTCTGGTGTTCCCCAAGGTAGTGTTAGAGGCCCTTTGATGGTCCTTATCTATTTAAACGATTTGGCAAACAATCTGAGCAGCCGTCTTAGGTTATTTGAAGATGACGTTGTCGTTTATAGACTGGAAAAAGTCATCAGAAGGTCAAAACAAATTACAAAACGATTTAGAAAAGACATCTGGCTGGTGCAAAAATTGGCAGTTGACCCTAAATAACGAGAAGTGTGAGGTCACCCACATGAGTGCTAAAAGGAATCCGTTAAACTCCGGCTACACGATAAATTAGTCAAATCTAAAGCCCGTAAATTCAACTAAATACCTAGGAATTACAATTACGAACAACTTAATTTGGAAGGAACACACAGAAAATGTTGTGAGGAAGGCAAACTAAAGACTGTATTTTATTGGCAGAACACTTAGAAAATGTAACACATCTAGTAAGGAGACTGCCTACACTGCGCTTGTCCATCCTGTTTTAAAATACTACTGCGTGGTGTGGGATCCTTACCAGATAGGAGTGACAGAGTGCTTCGAAAAAGTTCAAAGCAGGGCAGCAAGTTTTGTATTATTGCGAAATAGGGGAGAGAGAGTCACAGAAATTATACGGGATTTGGGATGGATATCACTAAAACAAAGGCGTTTTTCGCACGAAAGTTCAGTCACCAACTTCCTCCAGCAAATGCGAAAATAGTTTGTTGACGCTGACCTACAGAGGCAGAAACGATCACCATAATAAAATAAGGGAGATCGGAGCTCGTACGAAAAGATATAGGCATTCGTTCTTTCCGCGCGCTATGCGACATTTGAATAATAGGGAATTGTGAAGGTGGTTCGATTTAACTCTATGCCAGGCACTTAAATGTGATTTGCAGAGTATCCATGTATTTGTAGTGGAAATCATAAATGCAGGGTTGCTACAAAAGTAATTCTACAGTGTCTGAAGCGTACACATATCGAATTCATTATGAATATAGTAGATACACGCAAGCATAAACAACCATGACGGAATTACATAGGTTATTTCGTAACACAAATAACAAAATAAGGTGTTTGCCTTTCTGGGAAGAAAACTGGTATGAAGCGACTTGCTGTCCTGTTGGTTATTGGACTGTTAGTATGAGGGGCGTTTTTTTTTCTGAAAGCCGGTTGGTTTCATTTGGGACTGCAAAGCACAATGTTATTCCCCATTCTTTTGGCTACAAAACCCTTTTTCTCAACACCGTATCCGTTCAATGTGTGGGTGGTACGCCACTATACTGGGAGGGCCTTTATGTCTGCATGGTACCACTCTTTTGGTCGACGTCAGAACCAATCAGCGACGTCCCCAACATCCGCGTACTGTTTCTTGCTGAGTCCATCCTCCATTGTGCCAGATAGATAGAAGGTGGAATGTGTGAGATTCTGCCTGTAGGGTGGATGAGAAAGAACAGTCCAGTGAAACTTTGTGGGCTCCTCTCGGGTATGCAGACTCGTTTGAGGCCTTGCATGGTCACAGAGAAGGAGAAGTTGGTTTGCATTTGCGTGACCTTGTTGTGATGATGACAGAGACGCCTCGGCCAACGACTCACCGAGCACTGGTAGTAAACACTACCAGTTCTTCGTAGACCTTCTGTAAGCGCCTTCGAATATGTGCGATGATCTGGTTTTCCGCCAAAATAAACTCAATGACAGAACTCTACCTGGAACGCACCTCCGTAACAGACGCCAATTTGAATGCTACGTGTATCGCCACCACGCGTCGGAACCTTATGGAACTGTAGGGGACGAAGCGGGAATCTTCCGCGACGAATTCCGCATTTTTTTCAACAGATATTGGCCGAGAAAGAAAATGTATTTCATTACTTATTGAACGCCCTTCGTACTTTGCCCAACCTCCATTCTTCCTATTTACCGTACTTCAAAAATTCTCTTCTACATTGATTTCGTTAAGGTTTGTAGGTCACGTAGTGAAATTGTCGTCCACTCGTTTCATATCACCCTCTTTAGCTCACATACGGCCTCAAATAACCGTCCATTGCAATAAACACGCCTTGCAAGTATTCCTCAAAGGTTTTCCACAGGTTTCAGATCCAGGCTACGTGCAAGACAAGACACGACGTCGATATCTTTATCTCGAAACCATTTTTTTTGGTTGTAGCGGAAACATGCACATTTGCATTATGTCGTTAAACAGTAAACTTTCCTCTCCCTAGGTCCTCATACATTCTGATCGATGCTGTCTCTAGCATCTCAGTGTGCTTATTAGAGTTAATTATAGTGTTCAACCAAACAATGCGTGATTTACTTTTAGCGCAGAAGGCTGCCCAGATCATAACACTTCGGCCAGTAAAATTTCTGCGTATTCTTAATTCCTGCTCTGCTCTGTTCTCGGATCATGCCTATAATACTGAAATCTATCCAGCCCATCTAAATTAAACTTCATCTCATTACTGAAGACCACTTATCCCATTCTGAAGTCCATAACGTACACGATGTGATCAAAAGTATCTGGACACATCCAAAAACATACATGTTTCATATAGGTGCATTGTACTGCCTCCTACTGCCAGGTACTCCATGTCAGCGACCTCAGTAGTCACTAGACACCGTGAGAGAGCAGAACGGGGCGTTCTGCGGAACTCACAGACTTCGAATGTGGTCAGGTGATTGGGTGTCACGTGTGTCTTACGTCTGTACGCGAGATTTCCACACTCCTAAACATCCTAGGTCCACTGTTTCCGATGTGACAGTGAAGTGGAAATGTGAAGGGACATGTACAGCACAAAAGCATAGAGGCCAACCTCGTCTGTTGACTAACAGAGACCGCCGACAGTTGAAGATGGTCGTAATGTGTAATATGCAGACATCTATCCAGACCACCACACAGGAATTCGAAACTGCATCAGGATCCATTGAAAGTACTATTACAATTACGTTAGAGGTGAGAAAAACTTGGATTTCATAGTCGAGCGGCTGCTCATAAGCAGGTAAATTCCAAACGACGTCTCGCTTGGTGTAAGCCACGTAAACCTTGGACGATTGAACAGTGGAGAAACGTTGTGTGGAGTGACGAATCACGGTACACAGTGTGGCGATCCGATGTCAGGGTGTGAGTATGGCGAATGCCCGGTGCACGTCATCTGCCAGCGTGTGTAGTGCCAACAGTAATATTCGGAGGCTGTGGTGTTATGTGTGGTCGTGTTTTTCATGGATGGGGCTTGCACACCTTGTTGTTTTGCGTAGCACTATCACAGGACAGGCCTGCGTTGATGTTTTAAGCATGTTCCTACTTCTCACTGTTGAAGAGCAATTCAGGGATGGCGACTGCATCTTTCAACACGGTCGAGCACCTGTTCATAATGCATGCCCTGTGGTAGAGTGGTTACATGACAATAACATCCTTGTAAAGGACTGGCCTGTACGGAGTCCTGACCTGAATCCTATAGAACACCTCTGAGAATTTTGGAAAGCCGACTTCGTGCCAGGCCTCACTGACCGACATCGATACCTCTACTCAGTGCAGTACTCTGTAAAGAATGGGCTGCCATCCCCCAAGAGACCTTCCAGCACCTGACTGAACAAATGCCTGCGAGAGTGGAAGTTGTCATGAAGGGTGGGCCAACACCATATTGAATTCCATCATTACCGTTGGAGGGCGCCACGAACTTTTAAGTTATTTTCAGCCACGTGTCCGGATACTTTTGATCACATAGTGTACGTTTTCCAGCAAGCTCCAATCTGAGTTGTTTACGTTTGGGTGTTAAAGCTGCTTTCTATTGTCGCTTCGTAAATGGAAGATGCTTGTCATCTGACAAAATTTGTCATACGTATCTAGTAGTTAGTGGTCACTGTAAATCAGCAAGAAGTTGAAAAGACTAATCGTTTGTGGCCTTCTTTTGCGCAAAAGTTACCGTTTCGATGCCTAGGATAATTTTCTACTTTGCCCATATGCTCCATTCTGTCCATGTCGTGTACCCAAACAATCGATATTATCAATCACTATACGTGAACGGTTCAACATTTTGGCGATTAGTAAGGGCACGTACGCACGTACTAACACCGCACAGAGCTCACTATCTTTATACGGAGTTCCACACTCTGCCACCTTGTTACGTATATTACTACTGACATCAAACGCGGTACCACCTGAGTGCATTTGTCGATGTAATGAATCTCATAGTATTGCATATACACTGTGCACGACTATTGCAACCGACAGTGTTAATTTTCCTACAAACATCCATGTGTTATTTGCCACTACTGTACTGCTGTGACTTGTGTTATAAGATGCATAGGAGCAGCAGTGGCTTTAGGATGTACATGAAATTTCACTCCTAGTACGATTCTTATGACTGTTTGTGCTGTAACAAGTGAATCTTCTTGGAAGGCTCCCTAAGACGGTACTTTGGAGTTCTGCTAAAGCTTCTATAATTTCACAACTGCAATATCAATGAATCGTAATTATTATAACGCTGTGATCGATATGCTATGTTTTGGTGATTATTGAATTGTTGCAGTAAAAAGGATATTTTCATTAAAATAAATTGTATTAATTTTATTAATTGGTTCTCTAATGTATACGTAAATAATAGCCGTTGGGTGGTATCAAATTTGCTGGCGTAACTATTTGGATTCTTTGCCAATTTCTAAGCAGATGTGTGATTATATGGCAGGAAAAGTACGAGGGAAGAATGACTCTCATAACCTTACGTACACAAATAAAAAAAAAAAAAAATGCATCGCCTCAGTTCCGAGAGTTCCGGAACCTGTATAGAAGATTAGAATAGCGATCAACATAAGCATCATTTCCGCCCTTTTTACTGCTCATGAAAACCACACATTGCATGTTGTATCACCATACAGCGAGACCTTTAGAGGTGGTGGTCCAGATTGCTGTATACACCAATACCTCTGATACCCAGTAGCACGTCCTCTTGCACTGTTGCGTGCCTGTATTCGTCATGGCATACTATCCACAATTTCATGAAGGCACTCTTGCTCCAGATTATCCCACTCCTCAACGGCGATTTGGCGTAGGTCCCTTGGAGTGGTTGGTGGGTCACATCGTCCATAAACAGTCCTTTTCAATCTATCCCAGGCATGTTTGATAGGGTTCATGTCTGGAGAACCTGCTGGCCACTCTAGTCGTGCCATGTTGTTATCCTGAAGGAAATCATTCTACATCTACATCTACATTTATATTCCGCAAGCCACCCAAGGTGTGTGGTGGAGGGCACTTTACGTGCCACTGTCATTACCTCCCTTTACTGTTCCAGTCGCGTATGGTTCGCGGGAAGAACGACTGTCGGAAAGCCTCCGTGCGCGCTCGAATCTCTCTAATTTTACATTCGTGATCTCCTCGGGAGGTATAAGTAGGAGGAAGCAATATATTCGATACCTCATCCAGAAACGCACCCTCTCGAAACCTGGACAGCAAGCTACACCGCGATGCAGAGCGCCTCTCTTGCAGAGTCTGCCACTTGAGTTTGCTAAACATCTTCGTAACGCTATCGCGCTTACCAAATAACCCTGTGACGAAACGCGCCGCTCTTCTTTGGATCTTCTCTATCTCCTCCGTCAACCCGACCTGGTACGGATCCGACACTGATGAGCAATACTCAAGTATAGGTCGATCGAGTGTTTTGTAAGCCACCTCCTTTGTTGATGGACTACATTTTCTAAGGACTCTTCCAATGAATCTCAACCTGGTACCCGCCTTACCAACAATTAATTTTATATGATCATTCCACTTCAAATCCTTCCGCACACATAATCCCAGATATTTTACAGAAGTAACTGCTACCAGTATGTGTTCCGCTATCATATAATCATACAATAAAGGATCCTTCTTTCTATGTATTCATAATACATTACATTTGTCTTTGTTAAGGGTCAGTTGCCACTTCCGGCACAAAGTGCCTATTCGCTGCAGATCTTCCTGCATTTCGCTGCAATTTTCTAATGCTGCAACTTCTCTGTATACTACAGCACCATCCGCGAAAAGCCGCATGGAACTTCCGACGCTATCTACTAGGTCATTTATATATATTGTGAAAAGCAATGGTTCCATAACACTCCCCTGTGACACGCCAGAGGTTACTTTAACGTCTGTAGACGTCACTCCATTGAGAACAACATGCTGTGTTCTGTTTGCTAAAAACTCTTCAATCCAGCCACACAGCTGGTCTGATATTTCGTAGGCTCTTACTTTGTTTATCAGGCGACAGTGCGGAACTGTATCGAACGCCTTCCGGAAGTCAAGGAAAATGGCATCTACCTGGGAGCCTGTATCAAATATTTTCTGGGTCTCATGAACATATAAAGCGAGTTGGGTCTCACACGATCGCTGTTTCCGGAATCCATGTTGATTCCTACTGAGTAGATTCTGGGTTTCCAGAAACGACATGATACGCAAGCAAAAATCATGTTCTAAAATTCTACAACAGATCGACGTCAGAGATATAGGTCTGTAGTTTTGCGCATCTGCTCGACGACCCTTCTTGAAGACTGAGACCACCTATGCTCTTTTCCAATCATTTGGAACCTTCCTTTCCTCTAGACACTTGCGGTACACGGCTGTTAGAAGGGGGGGCAAGTTCTTTCGTGTACTCTGTGTAGAATCGAATTGGTATCCCTTCAGGTCCAGTGGACTTTCTTCTGTTGAGTGATTCGAGTTGCTTTTCTATTCCTTGGACACTTATTTCGATGTCAGCCATTTTTTTCGTTTGTGCGAGGATTTAGAGAAGGAACTGCAGTGCGGTCTTCCTCTGTGAAACAGCTTTGGAAAAAGGTGTTTAGTATTTCAGCTTTACGCGTGTCATCCTCTGTTTCAATGCCATCATCATCCCGGAGTGTGGATATGGTGTTTCGCGCCACTTACTGATTTAACGTAAGACCAGAACTTCCTAGGATTTTCTGTCAAATCGGTACATAGAATTTTACTTTCGAATTCACTGAACGCTTCACGCATAGCCCTCCTTACGCTAACTTTGACATCTTTTAGCTTATGTTTATCTGAGAGGTTTTGGCTGCGTTTAAACTTGCAGTGAAGCTCTCTTTGCTTTCGCAGTAGTTTCCTAACTTTGTTGTTGAACTGCGGTGGGTTTTTCCGTCCGTCACAGTTTTACTCGGCACGTACCTGTCTAAAACGCATTTTACGACTGCCTTGAACTTTTTTCATAAACGCTAAACATTGTCAGTGTCGGAACAAAAATTTTCGTTTTGATCTGTTAGGTAGTCTGAAATCTGCCTTCTATTACTCTTGCTAAACGGATAAACCATCCTCCCTTTTTTTATATTCCTATTTACTTCCATATTCAGGGATGCTGCAACGGCCTTATGATCACTGATTCCCTGTTCTGCGCTTACAGAGTCGAAAAGTTCGGGTCTGTTTGTTATCAGTAGGTCCAAGATGTTATCTCCACGAGTCGGTTCTCTGTTTGATTGCTCGAGGTAATTTTGCAGGTTCACAAGATGTGCACGATGGGGGCGCGAATTGTCGTCCATGAAGACGAATGCCTCGCCAATACGCTGCCGATATGGTTGCACTATCGGTCGGAGGATGGCATTCAAGTATTGTACAGCCGTTATGGCGCCTTCCATGACCACCAGCGACGTACGTCGACCCCACATAATGCCACCGCAAAACATCAGGGAACCTCCACCTTGCTGCACTCGCTGGACAATGTGTCTAAGGCGTTCTGCGTGACGGAGTTGCATCCAAACACGTCTCCGATTGTCTAGTTGAAGGCATATCCGACACTCATCGGTGAAGAGAACGTGATGCCAATCCTGAGCGGTCCATTCGGCATGGTGTTGGGCACGTCTGTACCGCGCTGCATGGTACCGTGGTTGCAATGATGGACCTCGCCATGGATGTCGGGAGCGAAGTTGCGCATCATGCAGCCTATTGCGCACAGCTTAAGTCGTAACACGACGTCCTGTGGCTGCACGAAAAGCATCGTTCAACATGGTGGAGTTGCTGTCAGAGTTTCTCCGAATCATAATCCGTGGGAAGCGGTCATCCACTGCATTGGTAGACTTGTGAAAACATTAAGAACTACCTGTTTCTCGCCATTTTTACGGTGTTCCACGCGCGCGTTTCACACAGATCAGGAAGCAACGCCAGCCCTTTTTCCACTGCGTATACTAGCGCGACAGTCAGAGCACAACAGTACAGAGACTGTACACTGCTTTTGAGATAAAAACTACATAACTGAAGTATGATTGTGAAAATCATTGATGGCTGTTAATATATTAAATCTGTTGAAGTTCATTTACGTAACATAGTAATAAGATATCTAATACATACGTAGGACCTACTGCCAAGAGTGTAACAACACTAGTATATGTGTGCTACGGCTGCTGACAAGTCACTGCGTTTGCGTTTGTTTACATTGGCTTAAATGTTATGATGAACGAATTAGAACTGTAAAGAGTTATCTGTGTCTGTATCGCCCTTGTAAACGGTCACAATTGTTGGTCATGTTTGCTGTTTGCTTTTCGCGTGTTTGTGAAATCAGTTTGCAGATGTGTAAACCAAGTTTGTCAAACTTAACATCACTTCTGAAGCTCCTCTCGCTCTGTATCATGTTGTGTCGTATTTTCGCACTAGTGTGAATGTCTACCATAGCAAACAAAGCATTTCTTGCATTTACTTTAGCACTGCGTACAAAGATTAAAAAGAAATCAGGACGTTGATATAGAGAATGGTTGAAATTGAGTGGCAGAGGCCCATCAAAATCTGCTACAAGAAGTACCACACTCAGCCTCTGGTGATAACATGATCATCTTTCCAAATGGACATTCAAACTTTTAATGACTTGTTAGAATTACTTTGACCTCACAATGATTAAGAGGACACAGTTATGTGGAATTCTGTTTCAGTCTCTCAACGATTATATATATATAACTTTGGGATATCTGTGAACTGAAGCAGATTTCACAGACTTAATATTTGTATTCTGCATTGCATCTCGCACGCTGAGAGACATTATTATGGAAACCCGTGGAACAATAAATGAAGGATTAAAAGACAGTATTATCTTCTTGTATTCTCGATTGGACTTCAGGGGCAAAAAACTGATTTTTTTTTCTCTTTACGTCTTGCTGTGTAATATTTGAAGAAGAAAGGTGCAACACCTCTATCATTTTGGTAATGACCTGTGATCTTTTGTTTCTGTCCGCATAAACCTTCGAGATTAATTTCACAATTATAACTCATGACGCTAAGAGAGAAACTGCAATAAAATTGAGGCGCTGAGAACCATAAGGGCGTAAAGCACACCATCAATTTTGAGTTTGTACCATTTATGCATGCCCCTGACATCTTATCGTGAATCAGTATTATCTATATCTGTAAGCCCACATTATTTATATGAGGATTCGCCAAAAGCTGCCTCCCATATTTGTCGAATATTCATTTTCAAATTGGCCCAAAGCACATAACAAAATTTTGTTACACTGTGCTGTTAAATTGTTATCTATAGTTGCCGACATAATTTAGCGTCTGCATCATGTACACAGTAGAAGCACTTCGTAATCTGAGGTTTTATCTGAACTTCAAGCCACAGAATCTGCGTAATGAAAATGATGGTATCGAGGACCACGAAGTGTTCATACAGGTAGTAATAATTTTGTATGTAGTGCATTTAGTATTTGTTCTTTGTCTTCTGATTCTAATTTCATATTAATTAAAAATTTTACCATAGTCAAAAGATATTATTGTCACTAGTATATATAAGGTAATTTTGTAAAATAGAGGCTGTGGAGACTTAGTTTTAAAAAAACAGTTCAGATCTAGGAGACATGTGGCTTGTCTACAAATTTGATTTTTGCATATGCCTGTTTGTCTGAAAACTTCGTGTCTGTGCTTCGGGCCCTTATGGTACTCAGCACCTCAATTTCTTTTTCGCCCAAAATACGCGGCGGAACGTCCACGCTAATAGGTCCGTAATCTTAGAAGTCAGGCATGCAGCTGGCTTATGTTTGATAAGCACAAAACGATCAAAATTGCTTGACAAATCGGTTACCAATTAAAATATTTCTCAGTGATGCCAGACAAAGTCATTCTTTGACAAACTCGTAAAATAAACCAGCACACTGCCAAATAATTTGACAAACACGCGGAATTTGGTTAACTGGTGGCTTAAGGACGTTTGAAACGAAACTCTGCGGTTGTTGTACCGCAATGGGTAACTAACTGATGAAACTTCTATCGGAAAATGACAATTAATACGTAAAAATTTTGTTCTAATTACGTTTCAGATAGAGCAGAATTGAACCAAATGACATGAAAAGTGTCGTAACTTCTTTCACTAGTACCAGAAAAAAGAAAAAGCCTTAAGCACGTGATTGACAAAAACGAACACATCCATTGGCGCATTCTATACCAAAGCTAGTGGAAGCGAACATGCAATCGCAGATAATTTGCCCATTGTTTACACCGGAAGAAATGAAGAGAGCACTTTAGAACGGGGATAACGTGCCAACTCTACGAACGTTCAAATTGTTCAAATGGCTCTAAACACTATGGGACTTAACATCTGAGGCCATCAGTCCCCTAGACTTAGAACTACTTAAACCTAACTAACGCAAGGACATCTCACACATCCATGCCCGAGGCAGGATTCGAACCTGCGACCGTAGCAGCAGCGTGGCTCCGGACCGAAGCGCCTAGAACCGCTTGGCCACAGCAGCCGGCTCTACGAACGTTGTCACACGAGTTTCACTAGATACAACACTATTTTTAGCCACGATGCAAGACTGTGATATTCTGATAGGATTATTTTTCCTGGCGAGCGCGCTGTTTTTGACTTTGCAATCAAAATGACGTATGCAAGAAAAGTAGAATGAAGGTGTCTAAATTTGCATGCAAGCATGAAACGCGTGGAGGTAATGGACTTAACACTGAATTGCTGGTTCAGCTTTCCTTAGCATTATTCCTAAACTATGCAGATTTATTGGTTGTCGCTTTTCGCTGACTTCTCAATCCAACTGAAGGGGGTATTTAAAAGCAGAAGAATAATTACGACGAGCAATTCCACCTGAAGAAAAAGCTGAGATTTACATTCTGATTATTATCAACTGGAGACATTGACTTTAATAAATGTTCCGCATTTCAGTAGCTGCTGTATCTCAAATACTTCCTGACACATACAGTGAAATGAGATGCTCTTTTCCTAAAGGAACCAAATGCATAAAATCTAATTTAACAGGAGGGACGAAAAACGTTTTACAACCACGGTAGCATCAGAATATGTTTTATGGCTTTCTTGTTATATTCAGACGGATATTGAGACACATTATAGTTTTTCTGTTACATGTTTATTTGTTGTTGCGTAAATAAAAACGGATATGGTACCTTTTGATAGAAAATTGTGTTCAGTTTGGTAACTGTTGTTCTGGAGCTTCTGTTGGTGATTCACAGTATTCACCTAATATATCAGTCTCCATGATTTAATTAAAAACTCAAAATGAATTTAAAAAATAAAACGCCTGACATGCCCTTACAATATACAATGTCATGTAAACAAATGTCGGCCATGTTGTTTGTGATGTCATTATCAAAAAGAACAACGATTAGCTACCAGGATTTGAACTTAAGAAACGAAATAAGACTGGATTTGGTACTCTTCGCCATGAAGAGAAAGTCTTAATGAAAAATATATGATAGATATGGTACGTTTTTGGATACATAACAGTTCTTATTACATACGTAATTGTTATAGGTAATGCTGCCACCTGTTACCTCATTTGGAAATAAGCTTCTGGTATGTGTGACAAACTTCAAGAATTTTATTAAAGTGCATATTTTGAAGATAATGTCAAAGTATGGTTAACGGAACATGGAAAATATGTACAAACTGCCTCAGGATATTTGATAAAATCTACTGTATATATTATTAGAGCAGAGATAGTGTGAGCGAAGGAAAACCATTTTTATATATTCGGTTTTTACCTTGTAATTTATCCATATAAATAATTGATGTACAAAAAATTACTTTTTATTTTCGAAAGTCGAAGATTCAATGACGTTAGATAAAAGCAAACATAAACTCTAAAGCAAGGGAACTTCCTCTAGACAATGTGCTGTGACCGCTTCTATACAGTACCTACACCAGTGATCAGTCTGTCGGAACAAAGACTACGTCTTTCATTTATGCTGACGAGACAGCAGTTGCATCCCGAGGAGGAACATTTGAGGAGTTAGAAATGAAACTGACTGCACCCCTGGAAGATCTGGTAGCACACTAGAACAATAACCACCTGAAGCCTAACCCATCCATATCACTGGTCTCTACGTTTCACTTGATATGTAGACAAGCTAGGCAATAACTGGATGTTACTTGGAGGGGACAGCAACTACAACACCGGTATAACCTGCAGTACATCGGAGTAAAACTCGACCACATACAGGGCATACATAAACTCCAGGACAACTTTCAATTATTTATTGGACAAGAACTAAACATTGTACAGATGTCATACATTATTGCATTTAAAGAGACACTATGAAAGTTTTTTTTTTTTTTTTTACAAACATTTGATATGCGAACCATGAATGACCTGGCATATGTCAATACGGTAATCGAATTCTTGCCATACCCATCCCAGCATGGCATGGTCGACTGTGGCAGTCGCTTCCCTTATTCTCTTCAGAGCTCTGCTACATCACGTGGTAGAGGCGGCACATACACCAGATCTTTAATGTGTCCCCACAGAAAAATGTCTCACGGTGTGAGATCTGGTGATTGGGGATGCCATTTCATGAAAGAGCTGTCCCCTTCTGTACCATGGCCAATCCATCGACGTGGCAGATCTGTGTTCAGGTACCCACGAACTTCTCAATGAAAGTGGGGTGGAGCCGCATGCTGCTGAAAGATGAACAGAGAGTCCGATTGCATTTGAGGCATGAGCCATTGCTGCAACATGTCAGAATAGGAATATCCAGTGACAGTGCTTTTGGCGAAGAAGAATGGCCCATACAGTTTTCGACATGACAAGGTACAAAAAACATTTACCTTTGGGGGAATTACACTCAAATTCAATGCATTCGTGTGGATGTTTTTTTTACCCCAGATTCGACTATTATGCCTGTTCACTTTCCCATTAGTGTGAAAAGTGGCTTCGTTGCTAAAAATTAAGCAATCAACAATGCCGTCCCCATCCTCAATCAATTGTTGCAACAGCGCACAAAACTCAAAATGCTTGTCTTTGTCGCTGTACTGAGCTTCTACACTAGTTCCAATTCGAATGGTTTCATAGGAAGCTTCTGTCGCAGGACTTTCCACACAGTCATTGGAGCCATTTCAAGTTCACAGGATGCACGACTCACCGATTTCTTTGGACTCCTAATAAATGTCTCTCATACGTGCTCCACATTCACTTCACACGCATTGGAACGTCTGCTTCTCTTTGACAGGCACAAGAAACCTGTCGTAACGAATTTGTTGTGCCAGTGGTAAATGGCCTTTCCTGTTGGTGGCTTCTTACCGTACTTGGTTCTAAACATCCGTTGAACAGCTGTAGCACACTTGTTTTTGTTGAACTCCAACACACAGAAAGCCCACTCCGCAGCTGAACTCGCCATGTTTGCGACTAGCGTTAACTATCGGAAAATTACCAAATTACGCTGTGGCGTTATACATGAAAAAAAACTTCAAAATGACATATGTGTGATATCTGTACAATGTTTGGTTCTTGTGGAATCAATAATTGAAAGTGCTCCCGGACACACTCGTACTTACTTTCAATAACCGTAGGGGGTACATGAAGCTCAAAGTCTGCAGCCGAATTAATATTGTACGCGACCTCACAAACAGCACATGAGGGACTCAGCCAAATGTTCTACATATGTCTGCTTTTTCTCTACGTTTCTCCGCGGCAGTATGTACGAGGTGCATTCAAGTTCTAAGGCCTCCAATTTTTTTTCTCAGGACTGGAAAGAGATAGAAACATGTGCATTGTTTTAAAATGAGGCCGCGTTCATTGTCAATACGTCCCAGAGATGGCAGCACCGTACGGCAGATGGAATTTTACCGCCAGCGGCGAGAATGAGAACTGTTTTAAATACTTAAAATGGCGACGTTTTCCTTACTTGATCAGTGTGCAATCATTCGTTTTCTGAATTTGCGTGGTGTGAAACCAATTGAAATTCATCGACAGTTGAAGGAGACATGTGGTGATGGAGTTATGGATGTGTCGAAAATGCGTTCATGGGTGCGACAGTTTAATGAAGGCAGAACATCGTGTGACAACAAACCGAAACAACCTCGGGCTCGCACAAGCCGGTCTGACGACATGATCAAGAAAGTGGAGAGAATTGTTTTGGGGGATCGCCGAATGACTGTTGAACAGATCGCCTCCAGAGTTGGCATTTCTGTGGGTTCTGTGCACACAATCCTGCATGAATACCTGAAAATGCGAAAAGTGTCATCCAGGTTGGTGCCACGAATGCTGACGGACGACCACATGGCTGCCCGTGTGGCAAGTTGCCAAGCAGTGTTGACGCGCAACGACAGCATGAATGGGACTCTCTTTTCGTCGGTTGTGACAATGGATGAGACGTGGATGCCATTTTTCAATCTAGAAACAAAGCGCCAGTCAGCTCAATGGAAGCACACAGATTCACCGCCACCAAAAAAATTTCGGGTAACCGCCAGTGCTGAAAAAATGATGGTGTCCATGTTCTGGGACAGCGAGAGCGTAATCCTTACCCATTGCGTTCCAAAGGGCACTACGGTAACAGGTGCATCCTACGAAAATGTTTTGAAGAACAAATTCCTTCCTGCATTGCAACAAAAACGTCCGGGAAGGGCTGCGCGTGTACTGTTTCACCAAGACAATGCACCCGCACATCGAGCTAACGTTACGCAACAGTTTCTTTGTGATAACAACTTTGAAGTGATTCCTCATGCTCCCTACTTACCTGACCTGGCGCCTAGTGACTTTTGGCTTTTTCCAGCAATGAAAGACACACTCCGTGGCCGCACATTCACCAGCCATGCTGCTATTGCCTCAGCGATTTTCCAGTGGTCAAAACAGACTCCTAAAGAAGCCTTCGTCGCTGCCATGGATTCATGGCGTCAGTGTTGTGAAAAATGTGTACGTCTGCAGGGCGATTACGTCGAGAAGTAACGCCAGTTTCATCGATTTCGGGTGAGTAGTTAATTAGAAAAAAAATCGGAGGCCTTAGAACCTGAATGCACCTCGTACAGCACCAGTTCGGCAGAACTCCATACTTACCAGGTATGATGACACGGCTCTTCATGAGAGAGGCCACAGTGTGACTGGTTGCCTACGAGCAAATACAATTGACAATATCTTCCATCTTGTAGGCGTAGTACCACTGCATACGAGACGAAGAACAGCTGCAGGGGCTGTGAAGGAAAAACAGGAAAATGATCCCAGATATATCATGTTTGAAAGAGAAGCATCATGCCCTACACTAAACTCAAGAAAGGGCTTTCTTCGAACGACTGAAGCAATTACATCGTCACCTTCCACTCGCTGAATGGAACTGTGGCGAAACTTGGCAAATGGTAATAACAGCCAGAAACTAAAGAACGTCTCGTTACTGGTTTACAACTACGTTATCAAACGTGGAAGACCCTGAACCAACTGCGAAGTGAAGTGACAAAAATGCAAACATAACATGAAGCGGTTGGACCATGTTACTGGAGATGCAACTTGCGAATGTGAAGAGCTTCCAGATGGAGAAACACTCTTGGTCTGCCCAAGGTTGCCTGAAGCCTGAAGACTGGATGACCTGGTTTTAGAAAACGTTCAAGCTATTAGGACCGCCGAATCCTGGCCTCAAAATTAATTTGACACTCAACAAACTGTTGTGCATATATTAGTAAATAACTGTACTGTACCATCCTGGATACGAAAATAATAGTAACGATGGTGATAGGGTGGTATGATGAAAACTAATGCCCTCGACTTTTTTTGTTGTGTTCTCGATGTTGATTGAGGTATTACATTACATGCGTACTACTCAGTCGACTTTCCCGCGATGCTGACGCAAGTTGCAACCCAGTGGTGCTAGACAACTCCGAATTGTAGCGTGCAACATGGCGGAGTGTAACGTAGCTATGTCAGTGCGTGACAAACAGTGTGCTGAAATCGAGTTTCTAACTGTAGAAAATATGCCTCCAATTCACAGGCATAGAAGAACTAAAGCCATCTACGGTGATGCTGATTCAATATCAGTAATGTGCGGATTTGGGTTGTTCATATTTCTTATGCAAGAAACAATGGTGCTAACCTCAACTTGGCCCCATCCGATTTTCACCTGTTTCCAAAACTTAGAGAACACCTTCGCGGACTTCACTTTGATAGTGAGAGGTGAGGTTGTGGTTCCATCAACGAAGTCAAACAGTCTACAGCGGCCGTGTCAACAGACTGGTCTGTCATTGGGAGAAACGTGTTCGACGTCAGGGTCACAGTGTTGGGGAAATAAACACATACACATGAAGAATAAAGATGAAGAATGTTAATAAATTTTGTATTATTTGAGAGCTTTGAGAATTATCACATAAAAAATTGGAAGACACTACTCTTCAGCATACCCTCATATAATAAATGGTTCAAATGGCTCTGAGCACTATGGGACTTAACTTCTGAGGTCATCAGTCCCCTAGAACTTAAAACTAGTTAAACCTAACTAACCTAAGGACATCACACACATCCATGCCCGAGGCAGGATTCGAACCTGCGACCGTAGCGGTCGCGCGGTTCCAGACTGCAGCGCCTAGAACCGCTCGGCCACTCCGGCCGGCCCTCATATAATAGAGCAAAAATAACAACACAAAACATGCCAGAGAGTTCACGTGTACCACATGCTGCTTTTACGATGCACAAGTACACAAAAAGTAAAAAGTAACAATGCCAACCTCCCCCCCACATCACCACCACCACTACCTCCACCACCGCCACCACACCCATCCCACTGACCTCCGTATAGCGCAGAACATCTGGGATCTTGGTACTTGAATAATCCGGCAATTAGCTTTTATGGTGCAGATGCTGTCTGGTGCTGCACCTGTGTGTCCCAAAGCTGACTAGCAGGTTCGTCTGGCGTCCAAGAAGTACGATTCGGTTCTTCTGGACTGATTGTGGTTGCAGCTTCCGTGAGGTGCCTAACACTGTCAGAAACTAAAACTCACACCACTTTGATCCTTTCAATTGATACATTCATTGGCACGTCATTGTACAATATGTGTATGGTACGATCCACTCTACTCAACACTGGGAAAGGGCCAGTGTATGGTGGCTGTAGTCACTACCTGATTGAGTCCTTTCACAGAGTCACATGCGAGCGGCTGTGTAAATATTCGCGTGTGCAGACACCCAATTACCACTGTGTGAGGAGGGGGCGGGCAGCGTATATTGCTGCACTGTTTGCTTCGACTGCTGCACCAATGGTGGAAGTTTTGCGGTGTGTGGTAGTACTGTTCTGTAATGTCCGACACCAATGTTGTTGTTTACCGGTCGAAATTACGTATCACCAAGGTGAATTACTCGTTATTGGTCACCATTTGCTGTCAGAATATGATGTCCATTACCACGAACCACGTTAGCGGTTGGGAGGGCGTAAATGGAAGTACTTTTACGAGTAATTGCAATCGTGGCAGGACCAAACCGCTGAAACTGGTGGGCCGATGTCTTGTTGCTTCGAAGTGTGAGCGTGGCACAGCTGCAGAATTCTTTGTCACACGCGGTCGCCATACGGCAGCATCTGTCTGAGCTTGAAATCGTGGTGACGTCACAGTGTGGAATGCCACTTTCCACTACACTGTGGAGCGTAAAATCAAAAACATGGCACGCAAGATTTTTGCCTCGAGGAGAGGAACGTGGCCAGTGAAATGCGCCGTCATTTTGCGGCACAAGCAGAAAAGAGGCCCGCTGTATCACGGATACTACAATACACGTTAGGGGTCAGACGCAGGTGGGCTGACGGCTGTGATGTCACCCTGAACCCTCTCGCCATATCGCACTGCATTGAAGCTTATAGACCCATGGCGAAAACTTGCTTAACTCATATACTGGCGTGAATGTAATCCAGATCCTCATGGTTTTATTGCGTTATTACTATTGCTATTAAGCTTTATATTAGTTGAACTGTGTTCCTTTGGTCGGTGAAATGCTAGTGTAAAGCCTCCGAACTATGTCTTTTTTTTTTTTTAATTTTGTTAATGTCTGACTGAGTCTTAACATCGGCAAGGTTTAAGACAATGAAATCTGGTGGAACGCTGAATTGCCTGTCTTCTTTCTAAAGACTGGGAAGAGGAGATTTCAATGTGTCCCAGACAAAAGATAACGCTCTATAAGGTAGGCAATGTAAAATCGCAACCTTTGCAGTATCTTCAAATGCTCAGTCAGTCCTTTCATACCACTTATTGTTGACAATCAGAAACAGAGCCCTGAATCACCTTTTGAACATGTTCTCCATTCAATAACTCATGTTCTACTTTCAATCACTCGGCATTACATCGAGGGAGAAAACGCTGAATTGCCTGTCTTCTTTCTAAAGACTGGGAAGAGGAGATTTCAATGTGTCCCAGACAAAAGATAACGCTCTATAAGGTAGGCAATGTAAAGTCGCAACCTTTGCAGTATCTTCAAATGCTCAGTCAGTCCTTTCATACCACTTATTGTTGACAATCAGAAACAGAGCCCTGAATCACCTTTTGAACATCTTCTCCATTCAATAACTCATGTTCTACTTTCAATCACTCGGCATTACATCGAGGGAGAAAATCCAATAAATCTGCATACTTTTGCCGAAGGTCTTTATATGCATTTCCATAATTTTTAATTGTTGGCGTAACCACAGATCATCACATTGACAGCAGTGTTTATTATCATGGGTAGCCTTTTGTCTAGTAGCTGGTGATATATTTACCTGTAAAATATCTTCTACTTCTGTATGGTAGCTTCGTTTTTGAGCACGAATATTTCTCTCATTATTAGGCTTAATACTACGTCCTAAATCAGCACTGGAGGATGGTAGATTTAGAGCTGGAACAGCTTCAGTTTTCAGCTTGCATTTCGTTGGAATATTCGACAGTTCACTGTTCAAACCCTTCCATAATCCGAATCAGTTAAATGTATTGAGCAAGCATGAACATTTTCAACACAGAACGAATCTGCACGTTTACATGCATTTATCCGTTTTGTTTCGTCTCTTTGAAATATATGAAAGTTTATTCCTAACTTCATTGTCTGCTGTGGTCAGCCGGCCGCGGTGGCCTTGCGGTTCTAGGCGCTCCAGTCCGGAGCCGCACTGCTGCTACGGTCGCAGGTTCGAATCCTGCCTCGGGCATGGGTGTGTGTGATGTCGTTAGGTTAGTTAGGTTTAAGTAGTTCTAAGTTCTAGGGGACTAATGACCACAGCAGTTCAGTCCCATAGTGCTCAGAGCCATTTGAACCATTTTGCAGTGGTCAGTACAACTGGCGATCGTGCAGCAAATCATTATTTTTCGATTAAAAACTTCCTCTTAGAGAGTCTCTCAATATAGTAATAATGATGATGTAACTCGGAACTCAGTCGACTGTCACTAATAACAATTAACACTGCGGCAGACAACCTTATATTGGCTGGTAAACGCATTGCAGCACAATTATTAATGGCAATTACTGGCTACTGAGCGTTGGCTGGGTTCACTCTGACGTCAGCGGCGCGGCTGGCTATCGGGCATTCACCTCGTGATTCCTACCATGTATTCTAGTATCTGGGCGACATATTGTATGGTTTTAAACATTGTATCTGGTGGGTTTTCTTTCTTGTAGAGTACGTGGTACGAACATAAGCTGCTTCAGAGCATCAGCAAATTGAGGATCTCTCGAAAACGCGCCGTTTTAGCTACAACTTGCTACAATTAAATGACAGGAAACGACATATCGATAGATAACGGCGTCCTATAGTTGATGTTTTAATTTGTATAACTTGTGTGCTACGAAAGTATACTATTTCAAGACTGCAGCACAATGGTCATCAGAAGGGCATCTGTTTGGTAAAATTAATACAGGGTGTTTCAAAATGAATATATGGGTTTTAAGGCTTCGTAGTACATATTATATTCACCCTTACATATATAAATAATACACCAAATGAAAGAGAACATAGTTTTTCTTACAATTATTCAGTGTGAACATCGATCAGATATAGAGTCGATTGGCGAGTTGTTCTGAAAGCTTGATCAATGTGTCAGGAGTAACTGTTGCAATAACACTGTTTCTAAAGTCGGATAGATGAGGTAGTATCGGAGGCACATACACATGACCGCGTCAGATCGTGTGTGAACGTGGAGGTCGTGGATAAAATGCTGTGTCAACCAGCCCCTTGCTCCCAATCCACCGGTCGGATACAATGTCGTTTAACCAGTCATGTACTGAATTATGCCAGTTAGGTGGTGCACCATCTTGCTCCCAAGTAAAGATGTGTTGTTCAGCTTCTTCCCATTGAGGCACGGGCCATACCTGTATAGCACATCACGATAAGAAACATCAGTTACAGTTGATTCATCGAGAAAGAAAGGCCCATAAACTTTCTGTGGGGTGATAGACTCACACTTGTTCAACACGTTTTTCAGTTACTCTTTGTCATTCCATACTCTTCCCATTGCGCACAGGTATACAAACAAAACTCTTTGAGTTGCCCCTCAATTTGTTTTATTATTTACAACTGTAAGTTGAACGTAATAAATGCTAAAACGCCTTAAAACCGGTATGTTCACTTTGAAACACCCTGTATATTAAATCTCAAACAATGACATTTGTAGTTACTATCTTTACATACACTGAACAGCCAAAGGAGCTGGTACACCTGCCTAATATCGTGTAGGGCCGCCACGAGCACACAGAAGTGCCGCAACACAACATGGCATGAGCTCGACTAATTTCTGAAGTAGTGCTGGAGGGAACTGACACCGTGAATCCTGCAGGGCTGCCCATAAATCCTTAGGAGTACGAGCGGGTAGAGATCTCTTCTGAACAGCACGTTCCAAGGCATCCCAGAAATGCTAAATAATTTTCATGTCTGGGGAGTCTGGTGGCCAGCGGAAGTGTTTAAACTCAGGAGAATGTTCCTGGAACCACTGTGCTGCAATACCGGACATTTGGGGTGTCGCATTGCCCTGCGGGAATTGCCCGTCGGAATCCTCATTGGACGTGAATGGATGCATGTGACCAGACAGGATGCTTACATACGTGTCACCTTTCAGAGTGATATGTAGATGTATCAAGGGTTCATATCACTCCAACTGCACACGCCCCACGCCATTACAGAGGCTCCACCAGCTTGAACAGTCCGCTGCTAACATGCAGGGTTCATGGATTCATGAGGTTGTCCCATACCCGTTCATCCCCTCGATACAATTTGAAACTAGACTCGTGCGACCAACCAACATGTTTTAAGTCATCAACAGTCCAATGTCGGTGTTGACGGGCCCAGGCGAGGCGTAAAGCTTTCTGTTGTGCAGTCATCAGAGGATACGCAAGTGGTCCTTCAACTCCAAAAGCCCATATCGATGATGTTTCGTTGAATGGTTTGCACGCTGACACTTGTTGATGGCCCAGCATTGAAATCTGCAGCAGTTTGCGGAAGGGTTGCACTTCTGTCACTTTGAACGATTCTTTTCAGTCGTCATTGGTACCGTTCTTGCAGGAACTGTCGTACGAGAAAATACCTTTCTGATCGCTACCTCGGAGATGCTGTGTCCCATCTCTCGTGCGCCGACTATAACATCACGTTCAAACTCACTTAAATCGTGATAATCTGCCATAGTAGCAGCAGTGTCACAGCGAATGGCTGCACGGTTAGAGGCGTCATGTCATGGATTGCGCGGCCCGTCCCGTCCCGTCAGAGGTTCGAGTCCCCCCTCGGGCATGTGTGGTGTTCTTAGCATAAGTTAGTTTAATCATTGTATAAGTCTAGGGACCGATGAACTCAGCAGTTTTGTCCCTTAGGAATTCACACACATTAGTTGCAGCAGTAACTAATCTAACAACTGCGCCAGACAGTTCTTGTCTTATATAGGCGTTGCCGACGCCAGCGCCGTATTCTGCCTGTTTAAATATCACTATATTTGAATACGCATGCTTACACCAGTTTCTTTGGCGCTTCAGAGTAGTCTGTTCCATATACAGAGGCCTATTCCATATACATTTATCAAAAAAAGTTTTGCATCACCTCGGTTCCGAGAGTTCCAGAACCTGTAGAGAAAATTGGAATAGAGATCAACATAAACATCATTTCCGCCCTTTTTATTGCTCATGAAAACCACGCATTGCATGTTGTACCACCATGCAGCGAGACCTTCAGAGGTGGTGGTCCAGATTGCTGTACACACTGGTACCTCTAATACCCAGTAGCACGTCCTCTTGCATTGATGCATGCCTGTATTCGTCGTGGCATACTATCCACAAGTTCATGAAGGCATTGTTGGTCCAGATTGTCCTACTCCTCAACGGCGAATCGTTGTAGATCCCTCAGAGTGCTTGGTGAGTAAGTCCTTCATAAACAGCCCTTTTCAATCTATCCCTGCCATGTTCGATAGGTTTCATGTCTGTAGAACATGCTGGCCACTCTAGTCGAGCGATGCCGTTATCCTGAAGGTAGCCATTCACAAGATGTGCACGATGAGGACGCGAATAATCGTCCACAAAGACAAATGCCTCGCCAATATGCATTCACGTATGGTACAGCCGTTATGGCACCTTCCATGACCACTAGCGGCATACGTCGGCCCCACATAATGCCACCACAAAACAATAGGGAACCTCCACCTTGCTGCAGTCGCTGGACAGTGTGTCTAAGGCGTTCAGCTTGACCGGGTTGCCTCCAAACGCATCTCCGACGATTGCCTGGTTGAAGGCATATGCAACACTTATCGCTGAAGAGAACATGACGCCAATCCTGAGCAGTCCATTCGGCATGTTGTTGGGCTTATCTGTACCATGCTGCATGGTGTCGTGGTTGCAAAGATAGACCTCGCAATGGAAGGTCGGGAGTGAAGTTGCGCGTCATGCAGCTTATTATGCACAACATGACGTCCTGTGGCTGCACGAAAGCATTATTCAACATGATGGCGTTGCTGTCAGCGTTCCTCCGAATCATAATCCGTAGGTAGCTGTCACCCACTGCAGTAGTAGACATGGGCAGCTTGAGCGAGGCATGACATCGACGGTTCCTGTCTCTCTGTATCTCCTCCATGTCCAAACAACATCGCTTTGGTTCACTCCGAGATGCCTGGACACATCCGTTGTCAAGAGCCCTTCCTGGCACAAAGTAACAATGTGGACGCAATCTAACCGCGGTATTGACCATATAGGCATGGTTGAACTACAGACAACATGATCCGTGTACCTCCTTCGTGTTGGAATGCCTGGAACTGATCGGTTGTTGGACCCTCTCCGTCTAATAGGCATGGTTGTTTACATCTTTGGGCGGGTTTAGTGACATCAGTGAACAATCAAAGGGACTATGGCTGTGATACAATATCCACAGTCAATGTCTGTGTACAGGAGTTCTGGGAACAGGGGTGATGCAAATCTTTTTTTGATGTTGTATATTATTTTTCTGTTTCTTGCCTTAGATACTGGGTCTTTCTTATGCATTTCATAGATTTATTATCTCAGTAGTCGATGTAGTTTATCATAAATAATGTATTAGGTGCAAATCTTGTCGCAAAGGTCAACGTCTGGAATGTTGCCCAGTGCCCAGACATTTTATCGTGACTGCCAGGCTACGTGTGAAAGTAAACAATTTACACACTGGAAGTTTTTGCTGTTACGAAACTTTCTGTAATATGCACTACTGGGCATTAATATTGCTACACCACGAAGATGACGTGCTACAGACGCGAAATTTAACCGACAGGAAGCATTCACACAAGGTTGGCGCCGGTGGCGACACCTACATCGTGCTGACATGAGGAAAGTTTCCAACCGATTTCTCATACACAAACAGCAGTTGACCTGCGTTGCCTGGTGAAACGTTCTTGTGATGCCTCGTGTGAGGAGGAGAAATGCGTACCATCACGTTTCCGACTTTGATAAAGGTCAAATTGTAGCCCATCGCGATTGCGGTTTATCGTATCGCGATATTGCTGCTCGCGTTGGTCGAGATCCAATGACTGATAGCAGAATATGGAATCGGTGGATTCAGGATGGTAATACGGAATACCGTGATAGATCCCAACGCCCTCGTATCACTAGCAGTCGAGATGATATTCATCTTATCCGCATGGCTGTAACAGATCGTGCAGCCACGTCTCGATCCCTGAGTCAACAGATGGGGACGTTTGCAAGACAACAACCATCTGCATGAACAGTTTGACGACGTTTGCAGCAGGGACTATCAGCTCGGAGACCATGACTGCGGTTACCCTTAACGCTGCATCACCGACAGGAGCGCCTGGGAGGTGTACTCAACGACGAACCTGGGTACACGAATGGCAAAACGTCATTTTTTCGGATGAATCCAGGTTCTGTTTACAGCATCATGATACACATTTCAGATGTGTTACGACCCGTGGCTCTACCCTTCACTCGATCCCTGCGAAACCCTACATTTCATCAGGATAATGCATGACCACATGTTGCAGGTCCTGTACGGGCCTTTCTGGATACAGAAAATGTTCGACTGCTGCCCTGGCCAGCACATTCTCCAGATCTCTCACCAACTGAAAACGTCTGGTGAATGGTGGCCGAACAACTGGCCCGTCACAATACGCCAGTCATTGCTCTTGGTGAACTGTGGTATCGTGTTGATGCTGCATGGGCAGCTGTACCTGTAGACGCCGTCCAAGCTCTGTTTGACTCAATGCCCAGGCGTATCAAGGCCGTTATTACCGCCAGAGGTGGTTGTTCTGAGTACTGATTTGTCAGGATCGATGCACCCAAATTGCGTGAAAATGTAATCACATGTCAGTTGTAGTATAATATATTTGTCCAATGAATATATGTTTATCATCTTTGTTTCTTCTTGGTGTAGCAATTTTAATGGCCAGTAATTTATATGTACGTGTCTCTGTGTTTATGGACTCGCTCATGTTTGTATCTTGCTGGTAAATACCTTTTTTGCTGATGATGAGCTGCTGCCAAAACCTCGTTTCTTCATTCGAATGAAGATACGAAACTAACCTCGATCTTGAAATCTATGTGATGCAGTGCGTCATTTCAGTGTCAGCACACAATGCAATATCGAGAATATGGATTTATGCTTGCGCAAACTGACATTGGCCGTTATAACTTAACTATATTCACTTTAAAATCGAAAACTGGATGAAATTTCAATTGAGTTAACGAATAACTACTACTACAGATATGTGTCTCAGACCGTTTTAGAATATTATGTAGTGTTCTTCTACCAGAAATTCTTTGTTCAAGCCATCGACGAGTCATGAATCTCCTTCTGGATTTTTCCATTTCATCTTCGACATTAACTAACAGCTATTTTACGCTCGTTCTTTTTCGTATAGAGTGTGGTTTGCGAGCCAAATAAAGCCGAAAATGACCGCTGAAGAGCGCTGAGGGCACAGATCACGTTAACCAGCTCGTCCCGGGCGGCGGAGTGCTGTCCTTTGTGAGGTCGGATGTCGGATGTCTCGTCAGCGTCATCGTCAACGTTAGGTGCCTCGTCCCGTGTGAAGACGGCTGAAGCCTGGCCTAATACCGTGCGCCACCTGGACAGCTGTGCTGCGATGTGTGGACATTGGAGAGTTAACGCGGCTTTTGTTGTCCTGTATGGACTTCATGCCAGAATGTATCAGAATTTCAAGCTCCAAAGCTTTTATGTCATTCTGAAGTTCGTTAATGTCATCAATCTGTATCTACATCCACGCGGTTACTCTGCTATTCGCAATAAAGTGCCTGGCAGAGGGCACCACCTTCAAGTTGTCTCTCTACCGTTCCACTCTCGAACGGCGTTTGGGAAAAACGAGCACTAAAATTTTTCTGTGCGAGGTCTGATTTATCTTTTTTCAGCGTGACGATCATTTCCCCCTATGTAGGTGGTTGCCAACAGAATGTTTTCGCAGTCGGAGGAGAAAACTGATGATTGAAATTTTATGAGAACATGCCGTCTAAACGAAAAACTCCTTTTTTAAAATGATTGCCACCTCACGTATCGTGTCAGTGGTACTATCTCCCCTATTTCGCGGTAATACAAAACTAGCTGCCCTTCTTTGAATTTTTTCGATGTCATCCGTCAGTCCCTCCTGTGGCGGATCCCACGCCGCACAGCTATACTCCAGGATGGGGCGGACAAGCATGCTCTAAGCAGTCTCTTTAGTAAACGTGTTGCACCTTCTGCCAGTTCATCGCAGTCTTTGGTTTGCCCTACCTACAACATTATCTATATGATCGTTCCAATTTAGGTTATTTGTAACTGTAATCCCTAAATATTTAGTTGAATTTACAGTCTTCAGATTTGTGTGACTTATCGAGTAATCGAAATTTAGCGGATTACTTTTGGTACTCATGTGAATAACTTCACACTTTTCTTTATTCAGGGTCAATTGCCACTTTTCGCACCATACACATATCTTATCTAAATCATTTTTCAATTCGTTTTGGTCGTTTGATGACTTTAGAAGACAGTAAATGACAGCATCGTCTGCAAACAATCGAAGAGTGCTACTCAGATTCTCTCTTATGTTGTTAATGTAGATAAGGAACAATAGAGGGCTTATAACACTTCCTTGGGGAACGCCGGATATTACTTCTGTGGTACTCGACGACTTTCCGTCTATTACTACGAACTGCGACCTTTCTGACAGGGAACCACGAATCCAGTCGCACAACTGAGGCGATATTCAACAGGCACGCACTTTAGTTAGAAGACGCTTGTGAGGAACGGTGTCGAAACCGTTCTGGAAATCTAAAAATATGCGATCAATTTGACATCACCTGTCGATAGCACTCATTACTCAATGACTTCATGGAGTATCTTGCTGCTGTCACTCATTTTCTCCGTGCGTATTTAGCTGCTGGTCGCCTACGGCACCGAAAGCTACGAAAGTTTTTGAGAGGGTCACAAATTATGTGGCGTCATTATTTATGCTCATAAATAATCGGACTTAGTTCTGGGTCTTATGGAAATTTCTTTTTATTTTCGAAAGTTGAAGATACAATGACGTTAGATAAAAGAAAACTCTGAGGATAACAGTCGTCTCACACTACTTCCTGCATACATGACGTCATTTTGACGTCAAACAAAATATCGACGACAGCACGATCGTTTATCGGCTTCGACTTCGTAACGTCTGAAAGAACAGATATCATCTTCATACAGCTAAGGCTTACTGGCCAATGATCTTCTTCAGTGCGGATGCACTCACACTGCCCGAACTCTTACGAGAATGGGTAGATTGACCGCCGCGAGTAATGAGTATAGTGTCCAGAGGCACTACAAATGTAGTGTGTGGACAGTAAGTTGGAAGTGTGAGTCTCACGGGGAGCTTGCCAGCGATAAGTTCCTGCAGTCGCACTATCCTCTGTGCCCTAGATGGATCAGTCGGATAAAGCGTCTGCCATGTAAGCATGCGGTCCCGGGTTCGAGTCCCGGTCGGTGCAAACATTATTTAACTGTCCCCATTGATATTTATCAAAGCCTGTAAGCAGCTAAAAGGTCTAGATTTCATTATAATTTCATTCATCGAGAGTGCAAGATCACCAATGATATCTGTACAGATACCAGCTCCATACAGATGCGTAGTAGTTGCCATTTAATGGACAGGCAGTCACAATCGCTTCTCTAGTGTCATCCAGCGTACGTGGCTTTGTGGCGAAGGCAGTGTCCGTCATAGTTCCTCACAGAAAGAAGTCTCAAGGCGCGTGCTCGGGAAGCCTGGCTGGATGTTCGGCACTTTCTCGTCGGCCTATCCACTTCTCAAGAAATGTTTCAACCAGGAATAACCATACATCACGATGGTAATGTGACGGTGCACTGTCTTGTTGAAAAAGAATTATCTCAGTACATTTGGTGAACAGCTGATACAAATCGTTCCTGCAACATTGTAAGGTCACTGCTCCTGCAAAAAGAAAGGTGCTATAAGTCCTTTAGAGACAGGCACACCACTCCAGACCACACTGGTAACCCAGGAACATTAACATTTCATACATCAGTGGCATGAGGATTATCTCTTTGTCACAGTACACACAGTTAGGGCGATCGATGGGTCCATTGAGTTTAAGCATAGCCTTATCAGATCAAACAATAACATCTGTCAACTGTTCACTATTGTATATCCATTCACAAAGTTCGAGGTGCCAATCCTGGTCGTCGTCATTCATCGCGTGAAGCAAACTGGAAATGTAGGGTTTCTAATTCGCTTGCTATAAAATGGGGCGAAGTCTTGATTTGCTGGCACCTGATTTCACGCGCAGCTCGCCCTGTGGACTTCCTTGGCGACATTGGTGAAGCTTATACCTCTGTGCTCACACCTCTTTCGTCCGCTACTGATTTCTTCCTGCGACACAGTCTCTTTTTCAGGCCAAGCAAAGTTCCTTCCGTATCACATTTGTCGCGTAATTTCGTTAAACGGTGGCCCAATATCAAATTCTTCCCGCAGTCGGTTGCACTTTTATGTTTCCCATTTCCAATAGCACTTTAAAATCCCCTTTCTTTGGTCGAAGGTCTAGTTTTCAGCCATCTTGTTATTTACGTGTAGTTGCTGTCAACTGAAAATAAAATAAAAGAATGGCGAAACACACAAGTTATATAATTACAGTCGGGTCAGATTATCTATTACCAGTTTGTCTCAAGGTATGCCATTGGCTTCCTCCGACCGTAATGTTGATGAATGATGATGATGATGATGATGAAAACGACACAACACCCAGTCATCTCGGGGCAGGTGCGACTCAGTGACCCAGCCGGAATCGAACCCGGGACCCGGTGCCCGGGAAGCGAGAGCGCTACCGCGAGCGGCGGACCTCCAGGTATTAAAGATCGAAAATGTAAAACCCATTGTGGGACACTCTCCTTTCAACTCCATCTTTAAGTGTTAGTGCAACGATCGGACCAATACTTCTATACTCTGTTCATCATAAGAATAAACCCGATGTAAACATTACGCCATGTACACTTCCGCGTTTGCTTGAATCTCATTGGATTTCGTTTCACATGGAGCGGAAGCCAAGCTGTGACAGTACAGTCAAGTACGATCATAAGGATACGTTTTATGCTGTGTAACACACACATAGACTGAGTGATAATGCGGGATAACAGCTTTACCGGCGCCTTAAACTTGGGCAGCATTGGCCAGCCAGCAGTCGAACTAACCTGCAATGATGTGAGCAGTCGCAGTTCAGATATAAAAATGGACGAGCATAGAGACATTATAGCTTCGAATATCATTTAATTTTTTAAAGAGTATGAAGTAATATTCGGAGAAACTCTAGCACTACCGCACGCTTCTTAGATGACCAGACGAAAAGCGTAAAATGCACTCGTTCTTACCTGACATAGTATTGTAATTACAGGCGAAAGTGATGAAAATTTCTCACTTGAACATAGGCTAATTTTTCTGAGCGAGGAATGTGTAATACATACTGCAGGGCTTTCACTGTACTGTTGAACACTGAAGCCACTGAAGGTATTAATTACAGTCAATCTTATCCGAATCCTAGAATTACTTTTCTGTTCTGGAAGTGTCACCTGCTACGTTGTTAACAAGCCTATTAACAACAGAATCCACAAAGCCAACCAGGCGCCGCATTTTCTTATTTTGTGACAAGCCATTCTATATCTCTCCGTTCGATTCACTTAAAGTAATACTTGGCAACTATCTTTCTACAAATTTTAAAATCCATAGTCTATTGCGCGACTGCTACGGTCGCAGGTTCGAATCCTGCCTCTGGCATGGGTGTGTGTGATGCCCTTAGGTTAGTTAGGTTTAAGTAGTTCTAAGTTCTAGGGGACTGATGACCTCAGATGTTAAGTCCCATAGTGCTCAGAGCCATTTGAACCATTTGAACCATAGCCTATTTTTCCTACATAATTATTCAACTTTGCGCTTGCGGTTTCTTACGAGTCGCTGCTACGTATTTCGTGAACAGATTCACCATGTAACTGCTGCAGTCAGCATCGAACGCATCCAGAGATTACACATTGTCTGTCGCTTCGGCGCGCATCGCCACATTGCAAACTCCCCCACTATTATCTTCCTGCTGTGTATAGAGTTGGCATCCATCCTGATGTATCAGAACAGTCATCGTTATGGATCTTTTTGTTCCAACATCCCAACAAGACTCAATTTAGTCCTGATTTTGCAAAATACTGTTACTAGCTTGTCTCATGTACTTAAGCAGCGCCATCTGTTTGTGCAAAATGTAAATGCAACCTCAGTTAGTTTTATTTATGTCAACAAGTTTATGTTGACAAGGTTGTCTCACACATGGCGTTACATGTTGCGTGTCCTCTGTTGGCTATGCAGGCACGTTCTAGATCTAGTGCCATCATTCGGGAAATACCAGACCTCTCCAGTAGTAAGTGGCTGGAACCACTTAAGCAGCTTCACGCGGAAGAATCGAGCAGTTCCCATTTGTATAGCGATGTGATAAGCCAACTCTTTCTAAACGTAATACGAACAACGAGTGCAAGTTAATAATGTTTTAAGTGTTTACCGCGGGTATATAGGGCGTGAAGTGTATGGTGACGTATACTTCGATGACTCAAGTGTTAATGGCGACTGATTACCGACTAATAAACTTGTCTCATCAAAACTTACGAAAATGGCAAAGGATATAAAGTGAAAATGTCAGTTTTTGAACGATTACCATAAGAATGGTCTTTTGTCATGATAGGACATACGGATTAGGAAATGCTGTATGATATTCATAACTGATTCATCTCATTAACGTATGAAAATAAGGCAGATGTGAGGCATCACGTTTCTATGAAGGCTCGTACAAATAGATCCGTGGCAGCGTCGACATCAAAGCCTGTTTCTACATTCACGATTAAAGAAGATTCGAGGAATAATTGTTCTTTGCTGCTGCAGAACTGACAACAGCTTATACAGTTGTCAAGCATCATCAGTCCTTCAGTTCCGTAAATCTAAATGTCGCAACGTATCCTGACTCCAAAGTCGCTACAAAGCAGTTTACAGCCAGGACCAAAGGAACAGCGGTTGTTGAATATATTCTCGCGCTACACTCTGTTCCCGAGTGCATAAAGCAAATACAAGAAGTTTCATTTTACAACATAGGCACTGACGCAGCAAACTACAAGGCTGGAAAGATGTTTCCTCCAGTTGTTCGACACTTTACTGAAACTGTAGGAATCCAACAGAAGCTGATGAAGTTTGTTTTGCTGAATAACGAAACATCGGAAAGAACAGCATTTTGTCTAGACACATTAAGACAACTGTAGATTCCATTAGATAAATTAATCGCGTTTTGTGGGGACAATACCAATATCAACTTCAGAAGGCTTCAAAAACGCGACCAGAGGAATGTGTTTCGCCAAATTAATGAAGAAATAGGAAAACACGTGGAAGAAGTTGGAATCCGTGCCCATATTCTCGACGATACTATATCAAGCGCTGTTGTAGTCTTAACTGTCGACGTTGAAATAATCACCATGAAAATATGTAATTATTTTTCAATATATACGATAAGGACAGAGAAGTTGAAAAGAATCCCATTGATGTCAGTTGTCAGACTACTATCACACTCAAAAATAAGATAGCTATCGTTAATGCCCCCAGTTGACAGAATTCGTAAGCTCTGGATTCCATTAAACAATTTTTGGACCCCGAAGACATGCCACCTAAAATAATTTAACATGTTTTCATTAGTCCAATCAGTAAAATTTACTTCTGCATTTAAACTTAGCTCTGTTTGAAAAAATATAAAAAGAGTGGAGAAGAATAAAGTCTTGATAGTTAAAATAACAAATATAGTAATCGACACCCAAAGATGTCTGAATGAAAGGAATACCGCTAATTTTATTGGCATGCAAACCAAGGTGAATTTGAGCGAATTAAAGAATGGGAACTGTAACCAAAAAACAATTAATTTGATTTGGAAGTTTGAGGAAGAGACAATGGCTTTCTTTACAATAACATTTGTTTACTTAGAGAAAAGGACTATTTGTTTCAATAAAGATCAAGTAATTGAGTGGATGACGCTATCTGAAATCCCAGGTTAGGTGATGATTGGGAAATACTATTATATACCTGACTAAAAATAATGGCTGGCCAGAGGGGCCGTGCAGTTCTAGGCGCTACATTCTGGAACCGAGCGACCACTACGGTCGCAGGTTCGAATCCTGCCTCGGGCATGGATGTGTGTGATGTCCTTAGGTTAGTTAGTTTTAATTAGTTCTAAGTTATAGGCGACTGATGACCTCAGAAGTTAAGTCGCATAGTGCTCAGAGCCATTTGAATCATTTGAACTAAAAATAATGTATGAATCGAAAGAGCATTTTAGAACCTAATTCTGGCTCGGAAGAATTGAAATCCCTGGCTTGATGTGTGGGATCGTAGGGACGGAACTCACAAACTTTGTTGGTAGGCTCCTACATTGCCAGGTTCTGGAAAGGTCTGTGGAAGTCGCAAGTTAACACATAAATCAACCCATGTGGAACACAGTCCACATTCATTTTGTAGATTTGACAAAACAACTGTCGTGGCAGTTCTTAATTTTTTTTTTTTTTTTTTTGGTGATCATGTACTACTACAATACAGACAGCCCTACTCAGTACACACATCAGACCATTGCGGACTCCTAACCACACATCCATGCAGCACCTTTCTCTAACTCCGCAACATTTGCAGCAGGCTGATGCACACTGAACCTGTCTCATTGTTGACACCAGAAACAAAGAGTAATGCACTCTCAAATTCGCCAACAGCCTATAATTCAGAAAAGTGACTGAAAAGTCACTTACACAAGTAAATCATTCAATAAATCGACACACAAGTGGAAAATCTGATTTACGCATATAGCTCATAGTGACCATGACAGCAGTGCCTATGCACGTCCAAACATCTCAGTAAGCCTCAACGATAGGGATATTTCAAGAGAAATACATTTAGTGTGCAGTAGTGTCCTCTAGTGGCTGCCAGACAATTTGTCTTCAGCCTACAAGGCCATCATCAGACTTTAACTGTCATCATCAAGGAGGGTACAACACTGGTGTGCAGCAGTGCGACATATTGTTCCCTCATCTTACTAACACCAATAATACTCATCTTAGTGAGTTCTGCAGAAGTATAGCCTGTCCTGAGATCACATATAATGTTTCTCAGCTACAAAAATCTAATATTGTCCATTAGATGAACGGTAGTAGTTTGAATACATTGCATTATACAGATTTCCTGTCTTTTGACTGAAATGTTGTTTTATTTGTTATTTAAGGTTCAAGTGTTTAGTTAACATCCTTCATTGGCATCTACAGAAAACGTATTAACATCCCAAGACCTTATTTATCAAGGAAAGTTATAACTTCTGAATTTTCGATGGTTTTTTTGTGTACCAGAGTTACTTAAAAAACTGAAATTTATATTGCTGTTAACTATCAGCTTTACAAAAGTTTATACAAAATTTCACAACAATTGGATTACTATACCTCCCTTTTATAATTCATAGGAACGTACATGCACCATTTGAATATCTGACGGATTCATGTGCAGACATATGCTACTCTCAGCATACGAAATTATTCTCTGGGTCAGGACTCTTGATGTAGCAAATGAAATTCTGTCAGAGTATCAGCGGGCGACGTTTACAGCTACGTTTCATGTGCACAACAGTGCAGTAGCTATTACACATGGAGAGTGAATTGTCATATCTTTTGCACCAACTCTTTGTGGTTCTCACGTGTAATTGTGCAGTTTTTCTACCAGGAAGCGACAGAAAAATCAGCTTAAACAAAAATATCGGAAAATTCACTCTGGGGAATACGCTGAGAAATTTGCAAACTCTTATGACAAAAAAATCATATTTCATAGGAGGTCAAATCTTTTAATTGCCTCATTGAAGGCAGAAATTTTCTGTGATACTGAGGCATTGTCCTAATTTATAACCTAGTTTTGTAGACTATTCCAGATACAATGCATTTGTGGAGATCCTGTGGGATATTTCGAATCCTAGCGTATTTTAATATGCTTGTTAATTTCCTTAGTTGTACTGTTGTGAAAAAACTTTCTTACACTGTTTTTCCACTTTTGTGCAGTACTATCCCCGTTGGCGCAGAGGGCAGCTACAGGACTGGTAACAATGGCAGTTTGGTTACCAAAGTTCCCCTGCCTGCAGGAAAAGATACGGATGCATTCAACAAAAAGAAGTTTCCACAGTGTCAGGACGTGAAAATTCACCCTCAAAAGGGCATTCGACAGTTTCTGCATTCCTGTAGTGTGTGTCACAAAACATTCAAAAGGAGTGACAATTTAAAGACGCACTTCCGCCTGCACACTGGTGAGCGCCCATACAACTGTGACATTTGCAAAAAGTCGTTCAGACAAAGGACTCACCTGAAGCAGCATTTGCTGGTTCACGCTGGGCTTAGCCCCTACAGCTGTGACTTGTGTCACAAGAGATTCAAAAGCAGCAGCATTCTGAAAGATCATTTACGTCTGCACACAGGAGACCGTCCGTGCACTTGTAATGAGTGCGGTAAATCATTCAGGAAAGATAGTGATCTGAAGAGACACATGACCGTGCACACTGGTGAACGTGCGTACAGCTGTGGCGTTTGCAACAAGACGTTCACACAAAGTAGCACTCTGAAGCAGCACATTTGGTTGCATACTGGCGAGCGCCCATACAGCTGTGACGTTTGCAACCAGACATTCACACAAAGAAGCCACTTAAAGACGCATTCACAGAAGCACAGCGATGAACGGCCATACAGCTGTGGTATATGTCAAAAGAGATTTAAGTTCAGCAGCGTCCTGAAGGAGCATTTACGTATGCACGCTGGCAACCGCCACTTCAAATGTGACTTGTGTGGCAAGTCATACAGGTGTCAGAGGGACTTGTCACGACACTCAGCAGGGCACACTGGTTAACGTTGATGCATCTGTAATAGTCACAAGAAGTCATGGAAAGAAAATGACACTCTGCCAAACACCTGTATATATTCAGTGTGCCCACAGGGGAATGATACTGGTGCTGTGACTTGTGTTGACAGAAGTTTAAGTTCAGAAGTGGCTTGAAAATCGACATATAATCACTGGTCATAGACGAATCATATGTTTCTGCTGTAAGAGTTTGATTGGAAAGAGGTCTAAGGGACCCCTTTGTGGTACATTAATGCTTGTATGATACGTCACTTGCTGGGATAGTGCAACATTTTTATTTTTATACTAATATCACTTGATTGTATCAAGAGATACTTCAGGTGTTCAAGTAGTTTGCTGAAATAATACAAAAGCCTCCTATTTTCTTCAATTTTAGATGTTGTTGTAAAGATGCTGATAATATGTGAATAAAAACTGACTTGATTCAAAGCAGTTGACGTAATTTCACATTGTTCTATTCAAAAGTAGCACAGACAACATGTACACAGAAATTCCATTCACATTCCTGCATATATGCCACAGTTTCTGTAATTGTGTAATTTTGTTTGATACAGAAAACATGAAAGTTGAAGGATATAGTTTTTTTATTTAATTCATGACTGGTTTTGGGTTACCTGAACCCAGTGTACGTATCATTATAACAGACAGAATGGTATATTCCATAATAGCATGCAAACCATGTTTAAGACTGTACATATATCAAAGTCGAGTTTTTCTATGAGCATTGGCTGGACAAACATACTAACCCAGTGTGCCTCAAATTAATGTAGAATCTTGGTCATTATGGTATATTTTAAAATTATGTGAAGTAATATGTATCCAAATCTGTACTACAATGTGAAATCTGAATTTTCAGGTTTATTCAGTCTATGACACTTTCTGAGATACTCTGCCTTCCCCAGAGACAGTTACACCTTAAATCTCGCCTGTCAGATATTCTTGAGTCTTTATTGTGCTGATTCAATAACCAACCCTTAAATCAAACAATATCAGTTTTTTTTATATATTATATAGCATTACATTGTGTTGTATTAGCAGGAAAACTGAGCTGTTGACGTTGCTTGAAGAACACATGGTGTCTTTCCACATCTGACCAACAATCTATTGCACAAACAGTTTGAATTTGGATTTTCATCATACCAGTGATGTGATATAGTGCTATATAGTTGAACACTGTTGAGTTACTGTGAGTCCATGACATCTTGTTCTTTTACTATTTGTCACAGCATACAGAATTAGCAACTAATGTCTAGAAACTTCATACCCATAACGACAATAACTGCTCGTAATGGCGGAATATCAAGTTGGAACAAGCTCACCTATTTCCCACTCTATAATCAGGATTTGCACAACAAGAAATAAGTCACTTCCCATGCATCTAGTTGTGAACAGTGTTTGATGGTAACAGTAACATCTGTTGGTAAAAGTGTGAGTGAATATCGCAAATTTTCTTCCCCTTTGTTATCTAATTTCATTGTTACATAGAAACAGTGACTATACAACTAGTTGCCCAATCTGTTGGCTCACAGACCAGAGAAGGAATATAGTGTTTGCATCCTTACAATAGACTGTACTATATTTGGTGTTGACAATTACTCCAAAGCACACCAAAAATTCAGCGACAATTTTCTTGTGTGGTTTCCCTTCAAACACAAATGTAGTTTGGGTATCAGCTCACCACAGTACTGATAAAATGTGGCACAACATTTTATAAACAACAGTACAAATGCAGTTGCATAGTAAGCATTTACAGAATCGAATATTGAAGAAGTCTGATAATTAGTTTTTTTGTCTTGTTATACAGGGTGTTGCAGCTGCCCATAGCTATGTCATTTTATGCAACCCACAATATTATAGCAAGTCTTCAAAAACTACATGCAAGCTTTTCCCCTTCTGGCAACACGCAAACTGTTAGCCCTACAGAAAAAATAACTAGAGCTTTTTTGCAGGAAATGTAATGTAGTTTTGTACCATTACACCATCAGCTTAGTTGAGCACTTAGAAATGATGAAACTGACATTTAGATAAATTGTATATAATAGTTTTCTGAATTTAAATGATGACATAGTAGTATTTGTCAGGTCTTCTGACTACAAAAACGTTTTAAGAGTTACTTTTGGATCGAATTGTTAATGTAATTTGTTTTAGAGTAACGTCTGTAGTAGTCGGTTTTCTTTCATTACTCTCATGGGTACGTTTAAATTAATAATGTGATTGAAATAGCCGACTGTGCTGGTGATGTAACAACCCAATCTATAGACACAAAAGAAGATGGAATATCGGGAATAGTTCATGCAGTCTGAAAGTTTTGTACAGTGCTAGGAGGGAGTGCCACAAACAACATACTAAAAATCATGACTGGTGAGGGTTCGTTGGGGGGTGAAGATGTTTCATGATGGTCACTTTTGTACAGTTTTCTAGAAACTCAAAAACCGTGGCCTGCTGCACAAAGTTTATCTACCTTAATTGTGGAATTGTAAATATAATGTTCTTCTTTAATCCTGAGAGTATTATATACCTTACACATCACATGGAATAGTTTTGTCATGGCTGGCTCCTCCAATGTTATCAGAAGTTGTGAGGGTATGTCGTCTACTCCAGGGGCATTGTTTCGAATTAGATCATTCAGTGGTCTGTCAACTTCTTTTTGCAGTATCCTGTCACCCATCTCATGTTCATCTACGTCGTCTTTCCTTTTTATGCCTTTCCCTCCAACTTCATTTCCCTTGTACCGAGCCTGTATATACTCCTTCCGCCTTTCAATTTTCCCTTCTTTATTTAGTACTGGTTTTTCTTCTGAGCTCTTGATATTTATATAGCTGCTTCTCTTTACTCCAAAGCCTTTTTAATTTTCTGTAGGCGGTATCTCTCTTTCTCCTAGTGATATACAGTTCTGAATCTTTTCATTTGTCCTCTTATTAAAATATAGGTGAGGCTTACTAGATACTCCAATCAGTTACCAGAACAAAAGGTCGCCCAGGCCTGTAACTTCACTAAGATTTGGGTGTACACAGTAATGTGTGTTACTACCAACGACGAACCTTGGACCTACCATGTTCTGTTGGAACCTTAGGTTCAAGTCTAGTCACAAATCAAGTGACTTGCAGACACTGATACATGTAGACAGATGTATGATAGATCATAGTGAACAACCTGAACTGAAGACAATTATCACTCACATGGTGAACACTATAGGCTGTCTGTCATCCTAGGCAGAACTCTTTTGATCGCTGTACTGTAGAACTATGCCTTGTGTGGCGTTTGAGGGCTTCTATATATGGTATTTGGGGCTGTTTTTTGCGTACAGGTAGGATCTCACTGCGAGGTTTTTTACCTCCAATTCACAGTCAGTGAGTTTGAAATCAAAGGTATCTCTATTCATATGGCCACGTAATGGACTGATGAAAGTGACTTGCACTGTATGCCTCTACCTAAGTTACAGGCTTACAGCTAATATTCATACTTATACGACTTTTTCTTTGTGGCAGCCCTCGTGATTCAGTCATTAAAGCCTCCACATTGGACGAAAATCGATGATATCACACAGCATCTTTGAGCGACCCAGACAAATGAAAGATTGTTGGAACAAAATATGTGCTGTAGGGAGGAGTTTTATTAGCTAAACGTCCATTGTCCTGATGGTTTCAGTGGTGTGGTGAAATGTGTGTGGGCAGACGTTGTCATGTAATGGGAACCCTTTCTGTCGTTTATAGTCGTTTGTAGTGAATTTCTGTCTTTAGCGTGTTTCCAGCAACCCACTGTAAGACTCCTTGTCGGCAGTTGTTCCCATTGCTATGTTCTCCTCCTAGACTGGCCCTTTTGCATCTGAAAAATTATTAGCTTAATGATTTCCGCTAGTGGCAGTCTGGAATTTTTTGTCTTTGTTGTTCTCAGATGTTTCCACTTTATTCTCTGGCGTTCTGATTCTGCCCCATAGTGGTGGACCGTTGTTTCATGGCCATTGACTGTTACGTTAAAAATGTGATGCTGTCCCTGTTTAAAGAGTGGAGTAAGCGTTGTCAGATCCTGCAAGAACAGGACCAATGACGACTGAAGTGAATCGTTTAACGTGACAGACGTGCACCCCTTTCACAATTTGCTGCAGATTTCAATGGTGGGCCATCAACAAGCGTCAGCGTGCTAACCATTAAACTAAACATCATTGATATGGGCTTTCGAAGCTGAAGGCCCACTCATGTACCCTTGATGACTGCACGACACGTAGTTTTGCTCCTCGTGTGGGCCTGACATTGGACCGTTGATGACTGGAAACGTGTTGCCCTGTCGGATGAGTCTCAGTTAAAATTGTATCGAGCAGATGGAGTGTACAGATATGGAAACAATCTCGTGAATCCATGGGCCTGCACATCAGCAGGGCATTGTTCAATCTGGTGGAGGCTCTGTAATGGTGTGGGGAATGTGCAGTTGCAGTGATATGGGACCCCTGATATGTCTAGATACGACTTTGACAGGTGACACATATGTAAGCATCCTGTTTGATCATCTGCATCCATTCATGTCCATTGTGTATTCCGACGGACTTGGGCAATTGCAGCAGGACAATGCGACACCCCACACATCCAGAATTGCTAGAGTGGCTTCAGGAACATTCTTCTGTGTTTAAACACTCCGCTGGCCACCAAACTCCCCAGACATGAACATTATTGATCATATGTGAGATCCTTGCATAGTGATGTTCGGAACAGATCTCAACCCCATCGTAGTCTTACGGATTGATGGACAGTCCTGCAGGATTCAAGGCGTCAGCTGCCTCCAGAATTACTTCAGACATTAATCGAGCCCATGCCATGTCATGTTGCTGCACTTCTGCGTGCTCACGGGGGCCCTACACGATTATAGGCAGGTGTATCACATTCTTTGGCTCTTCAATGTACATAAGAATTTTTAAGATCATTGTTACTTCGATACAACATCGAAACATTTTCTACCGTAGGCTCAATCTCAACCTTGTGAATTTGCATTTTTCACTACATACGTATAATTATTGTACTCTTTACTACTTCTTTGCGCCAATTCTCTTGATTACGCTTCTTCTGTCGATAAATTTCGCTGATTTTCCACACTTTCATCAGCATACGCCATTTCTTCATCCGCTATGTTCAGTATTTCTGTTGTGTACTGAATGTGCCAACTGAACACTTGAAACACTCTAAACTTGGTACATAAAGTGAATAATATTACAAATTACACAAGGATTATAGTTTACACTTTTATTAATTCCAATATAATCTAAGTCTGCCTCCAAATCTTTCCAAATCTCTGTTGTCTGTTTATCATTTGGCGCAGTGTTGGCTACTGAGCTAGGCAGCTTCTTTCCAATAGAGAGAAACAAGAGTTTAGGGAAAGGTTAGCCCATTCTGACATCACAGAAATCATATCTAGTCAAACGCAAGAAATCCTCTTCGTTGTACTACATCCTAAAGTGAGACCAATGTCAATTTTGTTGGATCCCATACGCAGAGAGCGATGGCAGCACTTATCTGTAAGTTTTCACATTTGAGGGTTTGCCCGTTTTTCTGCACACATCTACAAATAAAGATGACTGGAATGTATTGGACCAATTAGCAGCACGGATTTGAAATAAAGTCTTAAAGAGGATATTTCGTCAATATGAATCAACAATCTAGAACAAAAGGTGAGCTTCTGTGTATTACAAAATAGCACATCTACAGTCCTGGAGTGTAGATTTAACATAAAACATTACTTGTGTTCAATTTTAGATTGTAATTTAAATAATACTTTGTGTTTCATAGTGGAATCTTTTGTAGATAATTTGTCTCATTTGCTGATTAAGATGTATTTTAGGTTCGTTTACATTCCTGGAGTGTAGATTTAACGTAAAACATTACTTGTGTTCAATTTTAGATTGTAATTTAAATAATACTTTGTGTTTCATAGTGGAAACTTTTGTAGATAATTTGTCTCATTTGCTGATTAAGATGTATTTTAGGTTCGTTTACATTTCGTTAAATGTAATGTCCACAGTAGGAAACCCAGATTCCTATGACGAGAATGGTGATCAGTGTTATGTGGGGCCAAGTAGCTCTTGAAATTGGTAGAAATAATAATTACATTTCATTAAACTTCATAGGGTACTGCTTATAGTACTATCACCAGAATCGTGTAGCATTAGTATCACCCAATATGTTTCTCTACATGTGAATCTTCACGACTAGCTCTGCACCTCACACGTAAGTGACTGGCAAATTGCTCATCGAACCACTTTCATTCTATTCCTCTAACGTTCCAATCTCGAAAAGTGTGCAGAAAAAATGAAGAAGAAAATCTTTCTGTGCAAGCTCTTGTTGTTGTTTTTCATTATTACACTGATCACTTCTATGTATGTAGATCGGTGTCGATAAAATATTTTCGCATAAGGAGGAGAATGTTACCAATAGAATTTCTCGAAAAGATCTCGCTACAACGAAAACCATCTTTCTCTTAATAATTGCCACGCCAACCTGCTTATCATATCCATGACACTTTCTCCCATATTTCGTAATTATACAGAATGAGCCGTCCTTTGAACTTTTCCAGCTTCCTGCGTCAGTCTTCTCTGGTAAGGATCCCATATTGAACAACAGTAGTCTAGCGGAGGATGGACAAGCGTAGTACATACAGTCCCTCTAGTAGACTTATTGCAGCTTCTGATTGTTCTGGCAATGAAACACAGTCTTTGATTCGCATTCTCACAATGTTACCTAAGTGATCGTACCAGTTTAAGTTGTTCATAATTGTAATTCCTAATACTTAGTTGAACTGACACCCATTAGATTCACGCGATTTGCTGTGTAACTGAAATTTAATGGATTCCTTTTAGTGGATGATCTCTCACTTTCCCTTATTTACAGTCAACTGCCACTTTCTGCACCATACAGATTCATTGTCTAAATGATGTTTGCAATTGGTTTTCATCTTATGATGATTTTCCTAGATGGTAAATGACAGCATCATCTGCAAATAATTTAAGCGGGCTGCACAGATTGTCTCCTGGATTAGTAACAGCACAGGGATCTGACAGGAAATCATGAATTCAGTCCCACAGCTGAGACCATACACCATATGTACTGCATGTAACATTACTGGAAGTTTCTGGCAATGAACGGTGTCAAAAGCCTTCTGGAAATATCGAAATATGGAATCAATTAGATGATCCTTATCGAAAGCACTCATTACTGAATGAGAATAAGAAAATGTTCAAATGTGTATGAATTCCTAGTGCACCAAACTGCTGAGGTCATCGATCCCTTGACTTACACATTACTTACATTAGCTTACGCTAAGTACAACACACATACCCATGTCCAATGGAGGGCTCGAACATCCCGAGGGAGTGGCCACGCAATCCGTACATGGCGCCTCAAACCGTGCGGCCACTTCGCATGGCTGAGATTAAGCAGTAGTTGTGTTTCACAAGACTGATAACTTCTGAATCCCTACTACCTGTCAATAGACCGTTTACGTCAAGATAAGTCATAATGTTTGAACACAGTATGTGTTTCAAAATTCGAATGTAAATTGTTTTGTAATTCATTGGATTACTTCTGTTTCCTTTCTTGGGTTGTTGTTGTGGTCTTCAGTCCTGAGACTGGTTTGATGCAGCTCTCCATGGTACTCTATCCTGTGCAAGCTTCTTCATCTCCCAGTACCTACTGCAACCTATATCCTTCTGAATCTGCTTGGTGTATTCATCTCTTGGTCTCCCTCTACGATTTTTACAATCCACGCTGCCCTCCAATACTAAATTGGTGATCGCTTGATGCCTCAGAACATGTCCTACCAACCGATCCCTTCTTCTAGTCAAGTTGTGCCACAAACTTCTCTACTCCCCAATCCTATTCAACACCTCCTCATTAGTTATGTGATCTACCCATCTAATCTTCAGCATTCTTCTGTAGCACCACATTTAAAAAGCTTCTATTCTCTTCCTGTCTAAACTATTTCACTTCCATACATGGCTACACTCCATACAAATACTTTCAGAAATGACTTCCTAACACTTAAATCAATACTCGATGTTAACAAATTTCTCTTCTTCAGAAACGCTTTCCTTCCCATTGCCAGTCTACATTTTATATCCCCTCTACATCGACCATCATCAGTTATTTTGCTCCCCAAATAGCAAAACTCCTTTACTAGTTTAAGTGCCTCATTTCCTAATCTAATACCCTCAACATCACCCGACTTAATTCGACTACATTCCATTATCCTCGTTTTGCTTTTGTTGATGTTCATTTTATAACCTCCCTTCAAGACACCATCCATTCCGTTCAACTGCTCTTCCAAGGACTTTGCTGTCTCTGACAGAATTACAATGTCATTGGCGAACCTCAAAGTTCTTATTCCTTCTCCATGGATTTTAATACCTACTCCAAATTTTTCTTTTGTTTCCTTCACTGCTTGCTCAATATACAGATTGAACAACATCGGGGAGAGGCTACAACCCTGTCTCACTCCCTTCCCAACCACTGCTTCCCTTTCATGCCCCTCGACTCTTATAACTGCCATTTGGTTTCTATACAAATTGTAAATAGCCTTTCGCTCCCTATATTTTACGTCTGCCACCTTCAGAATTTGAAAGAGAGTATTCCAGTTAACATTGTCAAAAGCTTTCTCCAAGTCTACAAATGCTAGAAACGTAGGCCTGCCTTTCCTTAATCTAGCTTCTAAGATAAGCCATAGGGTCAGTATTGCCTCACGTGTTCCAATATTTCTACGGAATCCAAACTGATCTTCCCCAAGATGGGCTTCTACTAGTTTTTCCATTCGTCTGTAAAGAATTCACGTTAGTATTTTGCAGCCGTGACTTATTAAACTGATAGTTTGGTAATTTTCACATCTGTCAACACCTGCTTTCTTTGGGATTGGGATTATTATGTTCTTCTTGAAGTCTCAGGGTATTTCGCCTGTCTCATACATCTTGCTCACCAGATGGTAGAGTTTTGTCAGGGCTGGCTCTCCCAAGGCCGTCAGTAGTTCTAATGGAATATTGTCTATTCCTGGGGCCTTGTTTCGACTCAGGTCTTTCAGTGCTCTGTCGAACTCTTCACGCAGTATCATATCTCCCATTTCATCTTCATCTACATCCTCTTCCATTTCCATAATTTTGTCCTCAAGTACATCACCCTTGTATAGACCCTCTATATCCTCCTTCCACCTTTCTGCTTTCCCTTCTTTGGTTAGAACTGGGTTTCCATCTGAGCTCTTGATATTCATACAAGTGGTTCTCTTTTCTCCAAGGGTCTCTTTAATTTTCCTGTAGGCAGTATCTATCTTACCCCTAGTGAGATAAGCCGCTACATCCTTACATTTATCCTCTAGCCATCCCTGCTTAGCCATTTTGCACATCCTGTCGATCTCATTTTTGAGACATTTGTATTCCTTTTTGCCTGCTTCATTTACTGCATTTTTATATTTTCTCCTTTCATCAATTAAATTCAATATTTCTTCTGTTACCCAAGGATTTCTACCAGCCCTAGTCTTTTTACCTACTTGATCCTCTGCTGCCTTCACTACTTCATCCCTCAGAGCTACCCATTCTTCTTCTACTGTATTACTTTCCCCCATTCCTGCCATTTGTTCCCTTACGCTCTCCCTGAAACTCTGTACAACCTCTGGTTTAGTCAGTTTATCCAGGTCCCATCTCCTTAAATTCCCACCTTTTTGCAGTTTATTCAGTTTTAATATACAGTTCATAACCAATAGATTATGGTCAGAGTCCACATCTGCCCCTGGAAATGTCTTACAATTTAAAACCTGGTTCCTAAATCTCTGTCTTACTATTATATAATCTATCTGATACCTTTTAGTATCTCCAGGGTTCTTCCATGTATACAACCTTCTTTCATGGTTCTTGAACCAAGTGTTAACTATGATTAAGTTATGCTCTGCACAAAATTCTACCAGGTGGCTTCCTCTTTCATTTCTTACCCCCAATCCATATTTACCTACTATGTTTCCTTCTCTCCCTTTTCCTGCTACCGAATTCCAGTCACCCATGACTATTAAAATTTCGTCTCCCTTCACTATCTGAATAATTTCTTTTATTTCATCATACATGTCATCAATTTCCTCATCATCTGCAGAGCTAGTTGGCATATAAACTTGTACTACTGTAGTAGGCGTGGGCTTCGTGTCTATCATGGCCACAATAATGCGTTCATTATGCTGTTTGTAGTAGCTTACCCGCATTCCTATTTTTTTATTCATTATTAAACCTACTCTTGCATTACCCCTATTTGACTTTGTATTTACAACCCTGTATTCACCTGACCAAAAGTTTTGTTCCCCCTGCCACCGAACTTCACTAATTCCCACTATATCTAACTTTAGCCTATCCATTTCCCTTTTTAAATTTTCTAACCTACCTGCCCGATTAAGGGATCTGACATTCCACGCTCCGATCTGTAGAACGCCAGTTTTCTTTCTCCTGATAACGACGTCCTCTTTCTTGGGTATTGGTGTGTTTTGTACATTTTTCCAGTCTTTGGGTACGTATCTCTCTACAAGCGAGTGGTTGTGTATGATTGCTAAGTATGGGGCTATAGCATATGCTGAGAGAAACCTGACTGTTAATAAATGTGAATGGGAAGATTTGCCTTTATTAAGAGATATAAGTTTTGTCACTATTCAGAGGATATCTACTTCTAGGCTGTAATCTAGGCAGCGGCTCTTGATTTGTATTGTGGAATATCTGCTTCGTCGTCTTTGTTGGAGGAATTTAGGTAAACAGTATTTGGTAACTCCTCTTAAGTGGAACCATTGTGCAATTATGGTATTGCCTGTGTTTTGCCAGTGGTGTACTTTGCATGCGACTAGAATATTTTTGAATTTTCTGCTGATTTCTAAACAGAATTTCATTGTGGAAACTCTTAAAAGATCTCGTATTGAAGTTGGCATTAAATTCCGAGTTTCTGTCAAACTTCGCCAATCTTGGAGATTTTGAGTTTTTTTTAATTGGGCATCCCGTTTTGTTGCTTCTGCAACTTTCTTGGCTTTTTTAGTGTAGGATGGGGTTTCACTTCCGTCTCTTCTTAATTTATTTGTTATAAATGTCTCCATTGATGTTGATACTATTTCTTTGAATTTCAGCCTTGTGAGGTCAAGACTTGCATAGTTCGGAAGGAATGGAAGCTGTCTCTTAGAAAGGCATCATGCATATTTTTATATTCTTTTTAAAATAGATATAAAATAATTGTCGGATAAATTTCGGACGATGTTTTATGCCTACCACCGACTTTAAACATGTAATTTCGTCGACGTATTAATGGTGTATTGAAATCACCATCAAGTTACGTGTGAGGTACAAATTGTAAATGGGACTCAAGTATTCTTTGAACTGATACGAAACTGCATCATCTAATTCGGGACTATTCGGCTGTAATGTGTCAGCAAATGCATCAGCATTTAAAAGTAGGAATTTTGATAAACACGACACATACAGCATGCAATTACATTGTCATTTTTCTTTTGAAGACATTACGTGTGCTAAATTTGAACCAAATCCAAGTAGAACATATGTAACCAACCATTGCCATGTACATATTTTTTCCTAGTGTCAGCAAGGTCTAAACGGACTTCAATTAGTTTAAAATATTTTCCATTGTCCATTACTCTGTAAAAGATTTTATCCATTGTTCCACGACCAATGTGGCTTCATCCTGAGGAAAGTTCCTCATTCATTTTTGTGAACAATAACTTTTAGATTGTACGTGGTTGTTAAAAGAGCCTTACATGTCAGAACATACCAGTGAATGTTGGAGTGTCTGAAGGTGACTGTCTGCATCAGACCCTATTATGGCTTTGGTATGTAGACATAGATGGTCATAATGTACGTATCAAAATTTTATTGCCCCAATCAGGTACCTCCTTACATCTACTGGATCTCTGGGTGTGTTGTCATCGTGTTACACTGTGGAGTAACATCACTATCAGTGGATTTGCCTATATAAGAATATACAGCCTACAGTTTCAGGTTAACTTTATCGTTTACCTAGGTTTCAATGTTAGTAATATCATCTTCTTCAGAACATAGAATATTATTCAAATGTTTGTCTAAAACAAGCCATGTCCTAAGTCACCTTTATAAAACTTGATGCATAACCATAAGGTTTTGTCACTTCTATTAAACAAGCTGTTGCAGGTTCACTTTAAGCACATTGTATGGCCCTCGTTGACAAAACCTTATGGTTATGCATCAAGTTTTATAAAGTTGACTTAGGACATGGCTTGTTTTAGGCAAACATTTAAATAATATGGTATGTTCTGAAGAAGACATTATTACTAACGTTGAAACCTAGGTAAATGATAAAGTTAACCTGCAACTGTAGGCTGTATATTCTTATATAAACAATATCAGTTGCTGTCGCTGCATAAAAATGTTAAAAATTATGGGATTTGCCTATGTTTACCTCCTGTGGATATTCTCTGATGAAAGTACAATGTTTTGGTACCTAAAATAACGCCTCATATGAACCCGTCTCTCTGTTGCTTCTTTAAGGGGAGCCAGAGGTGCCTATGCTGCCCATGTTAAAATCACTAACTTTGAGGAACATTTATGAATAAACTACCAAATAGAAAATTTTGAATTTTTTTTTACATATAGAGTGGTTTAGTATTGCAGTTATGACAGAGGGATTTTGGAGTATCTTTTCTAGTTTCCTTCCAATTATTTTTTTTATTAATGACGCAAATTTTTTTACAAATAATTGCTTTATAGTAAACTGAAATGAAACTACTGAACATATTGCCAAATGACTGCGTTACAATGTAAGTTTGACCTCTAGAAGTGCTGTATAAAAATTTCATCTCTCTAGCTTGAGTGGATTTTGAGAAAATGTTCCTTATATCCGAAAAATTCTAATTTACGGGAAATGGCTATCAGAGTTTCTCATTACATTCCTGCACTATAGGATGGATTATCAGGGTCTTCTTCTTCATCCTCCAACAGCTTCATCTTCTGTCTTCTTTTCAGGCCTGTCGTTCCATCACACTTCATATGCCTTTCTCTTCTTTCTGCTCCTCTTATCCTTTCTCTGTCAATATTTCTTAGTACTCGTACAGTGTTCACCCCAGCTGTAAATCCTAATGCCTTCAGAACTTCACACTTCATACTGTTCCCTTGGTTGTAGGTTGCTATTGCATCATAAATGCCAAAGTGCAGTGTTTTTAAGTTTACAAACACCCTTTTAGGAATCATTTTCCAAATCAAATTGTTTATGCTCTCATTAGGATTCTGTGTCTTTCTGTGTAGACATTTGTGTAACAATTCTGGCTGTGCTCAGTAATGAAAAATTGGTTTCATTGCATTTATCACAGCTGCTGGCAAACCATGTTTGTGATCATAGTCCGTTTTTGCATTATATTTGCACCAGGAATCTTTTGGGCACAGGCTGTGTTGAGGGTATTCATTGGAAGAGGCAGTATGCTTTTTGCATGTCACTAACATTACTAGTATTTTGCCTTACATCACACCCATAGTATCTCTGTAGACGTTCAATGACCTCATCAGTAAGCCTGCCTCTGCCTCCTATTGTCTTTCCATCACTGAGCTTACTTGAACCCAAAGTTTGTTTGAGCCTTCGAAGACGTGCACCCATACGCTTTTGCACATGCCCAATGCATTCCAACTTTTCAACTACAAATTCATTTCCATATGGTTTCAGTTCCTCTATAGTCTTGAAACCTTTGGAGTCACCATCCCCAAGGTAGTATTTGTACCTAACGTTGTATCTGGGAACTGAACGTTCAAAAATTTGTTTCACTCCATCCACTTCCATTGCTCCACTTGATCCACTAAAATTTGCCTCACAGGTTCCACTGTGCTCTCCTTTGATTTTATTTTTGCACCTAAAATGTTTTGATAATATTGCAACATCTATCACTTTTGCACTATCACCACAAGTAGCAGTTACAACCCCATTCAGGGATTTATGACCCCTCTTTTGCCAGGAACCATCTAATGCCACTACCAAATCCCTAGAACCACCGTTCATTTCTACAGATTCCTCCACTGCTTCCTTCATGGTTTTCAAAGCCACATCTTCAACAGAGGATCCTACCAGTTCACAGTAGTACCCAAATTTGCTTGGAGGCGATGGCAAGTTCATAATACCACAAAACAGTTTACCAGCAGCAGACCCTTTTCCAATGGATCGAAGACCATACACAAGTCGAACATTCACATCAAACACTCTAGATCGTCCATTTTCACCAAAGAGACTGGCATGTGAATTGTAGAAAGTCACTTGATACTTGCAACATGCACAGTTTATCTTCATCTCACAAGCTAAACCAAAGTGCTTTGTTATCTCTAGTCCCACTCCTACACTTCAACACATTTTGCACAGAACACTTTCTTTCACCACAGAAGATAATAATCCAATATTCAGTACTTCGTTAATATCATCACTGCCACTAACATATTCACGAAATCTGTCATTTCCACCAGTCAGCTTCTTGCTAGAAGATGTCACAGGGCTATGGCCGGCCATGTGTTGCTTAGCAGAAGAACACACTGTTTCAATAATTGTAGTATTGCAACTTGGTATTAGTGTTAATTTTCTTTTCCCTACGTTCTCCTCTTCTTATATACACGGTTACTAAAACATGGCGTCATAACCAGAACAACGCTTTACACAAGAAGTATAATACTATCAACAACAGGCACAACACTGAACTAATTCGAAACAGTAAACAGCAAAGAGACGATGTTCCGCGTTCTTAGCGCTTCATTTGTCACAGAAAACTATGTAGCCAACCCTTGCACACTCGCTGTATGCGTAACATAAGGCGCGCTGTATGCGTAACAGGCCGAGAAAATCCCAAGCAGTTTGCCAGGAAGTCACGAGAGGGTGTTAGATGCATTCAGCGGCCGCCCATTTCCTCTGCAGGCGTGGGGGAAAATGGTAATAACTCCAGGGCGAGTAGAACAATAATTCAAAGTTTACATTAAAGAGGAATGTTCCAATTAATTTTCGGTAGCAAAAAAAAAAATTCGTAATTTTTTGGATTTGACCACCTCCGGCTCCCCTTAAAGAGGCCCAAAAGTTCTATTAATGCAAGTACATTTGCTCATAATTTGTAACCTGCATTGCAGACTATGCCGTACACCATGCCTTCATGGGGATGTTTAGAGATCTTTTGAGACCTAGCGTATGTTAGTGTAATTGTTATTTCCATAGTTGAACTGTTATGAAAATATTTTCTGACACAATTTTTTCCACTTTTCTGCAGTATTAATCGTGCTGGTATGCTGAACAGCAATGCTGCCGGTGACAGTGGCAGTTCAGTTACCAAAGTGTCTCTGGCTGCAGTATCAGAGAACAGGATACAGAGCATCACCATGCAGCAAGCATCCTGTGGAAATAAAACTGATATAAGACATCTGGCACACAGGTGTGACATCTGCAAAGAGACGTTCAGCCAGTTGCAGGATCTGAAGGAGCACACACACGTGGACAGACGTGAATTGTTGCATTCGTGTAACGTGTGTAGCAAAATATTCAAAAGAAGAGACACTTTGGAGAAGCACTTCCGTCTACATACGGGTGAACGCCCATACTGTTGTAACTTTTGCAACAAGACATTCACTCAAAGCAGTACTTTGAAGGAGCATTCACGGCTGCACACGGGTGAATGCCCATACAGCTGCAGCGTTTGCAGCAAGGCATTCAAATCGAATAGCCATCTACATAAACACCTTAGACTACATACAGGCGAACGCCCGTATAACTGTCGCGTTTGCAAAAAGACATTCAAATCAAATAGCCATCTACGTAAACATGTAAAGCTGCATACAGGCGAACGCCCTTACAGTTGTGCCGTTTGCAACAAGACATTTGTAACAAATACTAACCTGAAGATGCATGCACGGTTGCATACTGGCGAACGCCCCTACAGCTGTGGTGTTTGCAACAAGACATTCAAATCAAATAACCATCTAAAGTTGCATTCAAGGCTACATACTGGCGAACGCCCCTACAGTTGCAGTATTTGCAACAAGTCATTCACGCGAAGTGATCTATTGAAGCAGCATTCACAGATTCATACTGGCAACCGTGCTTAAATCTATTGCCGTTTGCAAAAGGCAGTCACAAAAAGTAATACTCTTAAAGAACATTCGCAGCTGTACAGTGTTGAATGTCCTTATATTTCTTTTGTGTGTTGTAACAGATTTTTGCAGCTGGTTACCAGAAGGTCATCTCGCAGCTGCTCATTACAGAAAGACAACAGAACTGCATTGTTTGTCAAAACGAGCTCTTAATCATACATTGATACATATTGGACAGCATTCCCTTCTTCATAAAAACTGATGTCCATACACTTGTTATATGTTTGTGAAGAGATTTAAAACCAGCCACAGACTGGAGAGGCACTTAATCTGCCACACAAGCCACATTTGCGGCATGTGTGTGAAGACAATGAGTGTTCTTAAAGGCTTGAAAATACACCTGTGATTACATCCTGACACATACTCTAGTCACTGTAACTTACATCATACGAAGTTTAAGAGGGGTTGTGAAATTTCTCATCTAGGATGATTCTTATGACTGCTTTTGCTATGAGAGTTAAGTCGTGATTGAAAGCTCACTTAGAGGTATTTTGGAGGCACACTTACTCTGGGATATAATCGCAACTGCAATATCAATGTACTATTAATTTTTATACAGCACAGATCATGTAGCTTAATGGACATCAAACTTCATACCACAGGTCGCATTCAACCCAACTCAAAGTATTCATGTGGCCTGTGGTTCTCAGCCATATTTTATAATGACACTATCAGATGACCTAGCGTGGCCTTGGTATGCATTTATTCCAATCTTCTATTAGTCCATCTCCTTCCACTTTCGTTATCCATCTCCATCCTTTCCCCTCTCTATTCACCTCCTCCTCTATCCATCTGCTACCTCTCTATCCTCCTCCTCCTCCTCCTCCTCCTCCTCTATCCATCTGCTACCCCTCTCTATCCTCCTCCTCCTCTATCCATCTGCTACCCCTCCCTATCCTCCTCCTCCTCCTCCTCTATCCATCTGCTACTCCTCTCTATCCTCCTCCTCCTCCTCCTCCTCCTCTATCCATCTGCTACTCCTCTCTATCCTCCTCCTCCTCCACCTCCTCCTCCTCCTCTATCCATCTGCTACCCCTCTCTATCCTCCTCCTCCTCCTCTATCCATCTGCTACCCCTCTCTATCCTCCTCCCTCTATCCATCTCCCCCTCCTCCTCCTCCTCCTCCTCCTATCCATCTCCCCCTCCTCCTCCTCCTCCTCCTCCTCCTCCCCCCCTCCTCCTCCTCCCCCTCCCTCTATCTATCTCCTCTTCCCTCTCTATCTGTATCCTGTATCCTCCTCCCCCTTTATCCATCTCCTCCTCCCCCTTTATTTGTCTCCTCCACCCCCTTTATCTGTCTCCGCCTCCACCCTCTGTCCATCTCTTCCTACTCCCTTCTCTCCCACATTATTACTCCTAAGCAAATACGAGGTTACTGGGTCTCACTCCCATAGTATTTCTTTCAATATAGTAAGTAGTGTGTGTAGAAAGTTTGGTCGAAATCGACCCAGGGATTCAGGAGAAGATTTTTGCCCATAGCTTCGCCCATGTATGTGAACGTCCAATAGATTTCACATATTTCACAGATATTTGTAGACATAGCTCATCTATATCTCTAGCGAATTTCGCCCTGCAGATGTTTATGCTGTCCTATCTCTTGAATGATGTGTTTTACAATGTTACAAATTTATAGGTACATTCAGCAGCATATGTTGATACTGTGTGTGAAATGTGTTACAAATAGTTAGTAGCAAAGAAGTTATACTCATGCATGATGCGGCAGTTTTTCGTGCGTTCAATGTTTGAGCTCATATTCCTTGAACTGTGTGTCATACAATGTTGTAATTTTGCAGGTACATTCAGTGATATATGTGAATACAGTCCGCAAAATGTGTCGCAAATACTGTTAGTAGTAAAGAAGTAGTAAAATAAAAGGTCACGCCTGATGCGCTAGTTTTACTGTATAAACAGCGAAAATGTACTAAGCGATAAACCTTTTATTCTTTTATCATTTTGTCAGGGTTGACAGCGAGAAAAAGTGCCATTAACGTTTGAAATTTTGTATAAAATTTGTTGCAAGTCATTAAGTGTTCTCGAATAATGGATAAATAAAGTCTGTGTGTTTACAGGTCATGGACTACATTTTTTCTTTCCATCCCTACCATCACGCCTTTTATAGATTGGTGGTACTTACAACAGCGATTTCTTCCAGGCAGTAAGTGATATGCATACAAAAGTTGTTTGAAAACGGTTTCGCAGGGCCTTTGGAACATACTTACTTAGATCCATTGTTATAGTAAATATGGATGCAGCTAACAATAGCAAACGAATCCCAAAACGCCAGCTGGCCAGAGTGGCGAAGCGGATCTAGGCACTACAGTCTGGAACCATGCGACTGCTATGGTTGCAGGTTCGAATCCTGCCTCGGGCATGGATGTGTGTGATGTCCTTTGGTTAGATAGTTTTAAGTAGTTCTAAGTTCTAGGGAACTGATGACATTAGAAGTTAAGTCCCATAGTGCTCAGAGCCATTTGAAAACCATTTTGAACCAAAATGCCAACTAACATCAAGATTCTCAAGAGTGTAGTTTTCGTGCTCAGTAACAAACGAAAGTTCTTACAGAGACAGAAATATTTTTAAGATGTGCTTAGTTTTAATTGAAGCTCGGAAGATAACCATGACCTAAGTAAAGCTGGTCGCTTACCTCAGGGGCAAAAGATTAAGTAGAATGGTTAGAGGCTGTAACAGGCAGAGTGTTGCCTTGTCTATCTTCTAGTACTAACAGGCATGTGCAACCAATGCCGATTAGCAGCTATGGTATAAATTTTGACACACAAGTAACATGGATTCCTAAATGAACATTATAGACACAGTATGTATTTATAGCAAGGAATACGAAATTAAATTAAGACCTTTGTAATACAACACAATGAATAAAACAATAATGTCATTCAGAAAATAATGTAAACGTTTTTGATCTTGTCTCATATTCCATAATGCAATTAAATATCAGTGAAATTATTGTTAGTTAATCATTTAATCACATGTCCACATAGACAGCACAAGAACACATCATCAGGCAATCACAGAGTCACACCTTTGTGGGCACTGAGGGAGGCAGCAGTCCGAAACAGAGAATCATCGACACAAAGTGTAACAGTTTGTTCTGGCATTTAACGATCAGTGCTTGGGATGGGGAGAGGGGGATTGGAGACCAACTTGTCACTTCCTTACTACAAATTGTCCATTGGACGCTTGTTAAGTACGAATTTATGTAGGTTATCAAGTAACAATAAGATTCATACATATGAAGTCCAAGATGCCATGCATTAATGCCATTGTTGGCTCTTGAGCAAGGAGTTTGACGACCACTGACTTAAATGTATTGTGGGGATGGTCGACGTGTTGCTGTAAAATGCTGGAGTGACTCACTCTTACAGTTACATTGGATTAAGTATTGTAATAGCTTTGTTTCACAGACGCAATTAACAAAGTTTTTTGTTTATTCTTACCATGTGGCAAGTTTGTCAACATCCCTATGTCTGTGATCCAGTTTCTATAACAGTACCATCATTGTCAGTATGAGTCATAAGTTGAAGGAAGTAATAAGTATATATTATGTCTTTGAATTTTGTTAGGAGCGTCTTTCATAATGCAGTTCATCCTTCTCTGTCCTTCCTGTGGTCATTTGAGCCTTAAATCTCTGTAGGCAAGTAGTCTTAAATACTTGAGAGGTGTGACTGATCGAAATCCAGTCGTTTAGTGAAATGGTATTGTATCTTTTCATGTATTACCTTGCATTACATTTGAGTAAAGAATGGGCATTCAACTTCTCCTTGGGAGCCAAGGGGTTCTATTAGCAGCAGTGAATTATTTTCCACTCATCTGATTGCAAACAGTGGTTGATCTGCCTATTGACATCTGGTCATAGTAGTGTGAGTCATTGTTCCAGATGATTCTCAGTTTTGTACTGTAGATTCATTGCTAAGGATTGAAAGGGGGGGCTGTGGGACAATGTGCCTTTTCAAGCAATATTCTAACCTACTGGCATACTGAGAATCTTGAAGAAATATAGCACTGATACCTCTGCATTATTTGCAACATTATTTCGTATTCGTAGCTACAGAAATACACATGACAAATTCAGGTGTGGATACTAGTCACGCACAAATATGCTATTAGTAGTACCTCCTCAGAATAGTGGGAACATGGCGTAAAATAGCTACTAAAAATCACATTATGTGCAGCATTATTTCATATTCATAGCTACAGAAAAACAACACGAAAATAATAAATTTAGGTGTGCATCTCCATTAAGCACAAATGTGCTATTACTAATCCTTGTGACAATACTTTTGCCGGCCGGAGTCGACAAGCGGTTCTAGGCGCTACAGTCTGGAACCGCGCGACCGCTACGGTCGCAGGTTCGAATCCTGCCTCGGGCATGGATGTGTGTGATGTCCTTAGGTTAGTTAGGCTTAAGTAGCTCTAAGTTCTAGGGGACTGATGACCTCAAAAGTTAAGTCCCATAGTGCTCAGAGCCATTTTTTGTTACAATTCTTTTTTGTGTTAATTCTTGTGATTGAAGGTCTGGGGGACTTCAGCTGTTCACTCATGTAAGAAAATGGAATGCCTACAGCTAAACAATAAATGACACCGTGACAGCTGTAGTTGTTTCATATTCGTACATAGCACAATACTGGTAATGTGGTATAATGTGGCTACTAAAAATTCATCTGCAACCTAGGCGTCAACAGAAATCAAAATTAAAGAGAACTGAAAATTCTTTTTTATGTTCTATGTATAGGTCTGATATATGTCCTTCACACTTGTTCTTCTGAATATCATTCGGTCTAATTTTGCTTCATCCACAGACATCATATTCATTTCTCTGAATTAAGTTTCCTCCGTAATAAATGTTAATGTCATTGCAGTATAAGTTGTGACTTTGTTGACTTCGATTCTTCCATGATTAAATGCCGACAGCTGTCAGTACAGGTGTCATATAGATAGGTGTGACATGTTGACTACCTATGAGGTCACTAAAAGTGGGAGAAATTTGTCTTGGTGCGTCACAGTGAATCCAGAATAATCATAGTGGTGCAATAAAAAGTTTGTACCAAAAGTGTTTGGTCAATGCAGGATATAATATTAAACATCCTCCAAAACCTCTCTCTATCGTTTGCAACTGACCCCAAGTATCATTCTGTCACCACACTACTTCCACAGGATCCCCCCGGCCGGACAACATAACAACAACAGGAAGCTGACATTTGTGCACTGTAGCTTGTATGCAACTTCACGTAAGCGGTTACCTTCGAAAACGATTGAGCTTTGCCAGCACAGAGCTGAATGGAGAAAAATCGATGTACTGTTGGTGAATCCCAAACTATTAAAAATTTAATAGAGTCTAACGTGCATCATATTAAATTGCTAAACAGATATGTCTCAGTAACTGTGATTTTAATAGTTATGATGAATATCGTCTACCTCTAGAATAAACAGAGAATGTATCTGTATAATTTATGAATCATAATGTTCAACAATGTGTTACAGTGGACGAGTAATGACACTATGCCCCAAATTTGCAGACTCTAGTGTAAATCAAGTAAATCTTTTGTGATATTCAATATGTACATTTTTTGAGAAAATACGTGCATATCTAAATGATAAACAGCATTACTTGTATCTTATGGAAAAACTGCCAAGTAAATCCTGTCATTCATTTCCTGTACTTTGTGTGGAACAGCCATGTGTTCCATCTGTTTAACTACAACGTCCACAGAATACTCATAAAGAGCAGAAACTTGTTAAGATAATATTATGTTATTGTTATCGAACAACTAATGTACAGCAGCTCAAAATGACATAGTCAAAGCTGCTGGTGGCATAACAGTGGGAAGGAGCACATGAATCATACACAGGATGTCCCAGTAGGATCATCTGAAGAAAGAAAGCCTAGTAAACACAGTCTCTAATATGCATATCTTAAGAGCTATAAGCGTTTCTTCATCTTAAAGACTCTGAATCAAATTTCTTGTACTTCAAGCTCTTTGCTTTCCACATGTTGTGAGGAGAAGAAAAAATTGCCCATTAAATGTGGGCTCAAAATGCACGCTTAAAGGCTATGAGCACTTGTTCAGTGGAAGAGATGTGTTTCACAGTAGCGAAAATGAACGAGTGCTCAGAGCTCTTAAGGTATACACGGTAGAGCCAATGTTTACTAGACTTTTTGCTCTCGGTGATCATTCCTGACATATTGACCATTCATTCTTAGACACATACAGATTGGAGCAAGTACCATGATCTCTAGTGCCATCCTGAACCTCACCATGTTTCTCCCACCTGTTATACCGTCAATGTGGTGATAGCAGGTTCATTTTCATAGCAATACAGAGAATCTGACTGCAGGCGTACGTGGAGTACTGTAAAGGGATGGTGAGGTAGCAAGCTGTCGGTGAGATGTCCTACTCAGGCACTGCCCCTCCACATGATCTGGTGGCTGGGGTGGCATCCTACTTAACGGGCTCACCCTGTCTTTTGCATAGTGACATAATTTTTCTAATTTTCTTCTTATTCGGCTTCCTCTTTATTCTATATTTGCCCATGATGATGCAAAGACTATTGAAGCTAATTTTTTTATGGAAACATACATTAAAATAAATTTTAATAAGATGATCACTATCTTCCTCAGTACTTGATGACTGGATTATTGGTCAGATCCATACTTACAAGAGGGGTGTTTAGTATAATTTTCTGCACAGTTCCAGTATAGCGGCGGGAATCTCTCTCTCTTATGTCATGATCCCAAGGCTCCTCAGACTACTCAGCATTGTGCTATGCATTAAGGATCGAAGTGTCACATAATGGCGATACCTTAATCAATAAATGAATAAACGAGCGCTAAAAGTGGCAAGTGTGGTTACACACTTTCCTCTGACGTAATAACTAAATTCAGCAAATTGTGGCTTACATTGGAGCGCTTTGAGAATGTGGCTATGGCTTTACAATGGGTTGACAAAGGTCATGGGATAGGGATATACACATATGTAGATGGCGAAAGTATTGAATACGCAAAATATAAAATCCCAGTCCATTGGCGGAGCTCTTGTCTGTACTTACGTGATTCATGTGAAAAACTTTCTGACATGATTACGGCTGCACGATTGGAATTAACAGACTTTGAATGTGGAATGGTAGTTAAGCTAGATGCATGGAACATTCCATTTCGAAAATCATTAGGGGATTCAGTATTCCCAGATCTACAGCATCAAGAGTGGAAGAAGAATGCCAAATTTCAGGCATTACTTCTTACTGTGCACAACGTAGTAGCTGACGGCCTTCACTTAACGATCGAGGGTAGCAGCGTTTGCGTAGAGTTGTCAGTGCCATCAAACAAGCAACACTGCATGAAATAACCATAGTGTTGCTTGTCCAATAGCATTGCAGAAATCAACTTTCCACATCACATTAGGTCAATGGGGTGAAATTTGGTGTTAATGGGTTATATAGGCAGACAACCGATGCAAGTGGCTTTGCTAACAGCACGACTTCACCTGCAGCGCCTTCCCAGGGCTCGTGACCATAACAGTTGGACTCTAGACGACTGGAAAACACTGTCCTCATCAAATGAATCCTTGTTTCAGTTGGTAAGAGGTCATGGTAGGGTTCGAGTGTGGTGCAGACCCCACGAAACCATGGACCCAAGTTGTCAGCAAGGCAGTGTGTAAGCTGGTGGTGGCTACATAATGACGTGGCCCAATTTTACATGGAATGGACTGAATCCTCTATGCCAACTGAGCCAACCACTGACTAGAAATTGTTATGTTCAGCTACTTGCAGACCATTTGCAGCCATTCGTGGACTTCATATTCTCAGACAGTGATGGAATTGACACCAGGCCACAATTGTTGACAATTGTTTTTAAGAAAATTCTGGACAATCCGAGCAAATGATATGACCACCCAATCGCCCTACATGAATGAATCCCATCGAGCGTTTATGCGACATAATCGAGAGGTCAGGTCATGCACAAAATCTTGCACCTTGAAGACTTTCAAATTATCAGTGTGTGTAGAGGCAGCCTGGCTCAGTATTTCTGCAGGGACTTCCAACAACTTGCAGAGTCCATGCCATGTCAAGTCGCTGCACAACACTGGACAAAGGGAGGTCGGACACAATATTAGAAGGTATTCCGTGACTTTTGTCATCTCACTGTATGTTACAGCAGGAAACACCATAATCTGTTACAAAAGCAGTACAGATAATTTCTCCATAAAAAATTCCAAGATAACCCATTGTGTGAGTGGTGATATTATATGTGGAATTTGCAGTCTGCCTATCTCTTATATGCTTATGTTTTCTTTGTTTTGTAAAATGGTTTCTAATCAGTAACTCTGTTTCTGTTTGTAGCTGAAGTTGTTTGCTGTTTCTGGAACGTCTGCATAATTATTCCATCTTTCAATGTGCTCTGTTCATTTTGTCACTTCTGTCTCCCTATTTAGGGCCATAAAACTTATGAATAGTTTTCTGCTTTATCTGTAACTTTCTCAATGAAAACCGGAGTTTGGGATCTACAGCAGTCTCTTCTTTGTAGAGGATATTATGCGCCTCAGACCTTTTAATGAGGTTATAATAAGTCATAATAATAGGTCTCATTTACCAAGTTTTTGTTTTCGTGGTACCAGTTTCCCAGTTTTTCTCATTAAGACACTTAACGTTACAATAATGTTCAATGACGAAAAAAAAATCGCAACAGCATGAAAGATTTGTGCGTCATAAATGAGTTAGTAGGTGTGTTTCTATATCTGAAAAATGATGTGTATTACAATTTGATTTCAGTCACATGAGTGTAGCGCTAGCAGTGCCACTATGACGATGCAAATCAAATTTGCTTTAAATAAACGCTGTACCCGTCGTGAAAGTTTGTTACCTTTGAGATTGAACGTGGTGACTTGATGTCAGTCAAGAATGCCTTTAAGGTGACAAAGATGCCATTATCAACACCTCACTGAGTTTGTTTGAGGTCGTGTGTTAGGGTATAAGAAGCTGTATGTTCCTTCTGCGATACTGCAGAAAGATTTAGCAGGAATGTAGCCGCTGTACGTGATTGCATGCAGCTGGTGGTCATGAGAATGTACAGTACTAAGAAGACCGAGCTACGGACGACCGCATCTCACTACTGAGAGGAACGACCATCATGTTCAGTGTCGTTGCTCGGGTGCATCATACTGCATCTACAGCATCATTGGCACCCTAGTGACACAACGAACTGTCACAAATCGGTTATTCCAGTGACAGCTCCAAGCCAAATGCCCTTTAGCCTACATTCAACTGACACCAAACCACCCAATTTGCGTCTTCAGTGCTGTCAAGTGAGAGCACATTGAAGGGCAGGGTGGAGGTTTTTTGTGTTTTCTAATGAAAGCCAGTTCTGCTTCAGTGCCAGCAATGGCCGCGTGTTGATTAGATGGAGGCCAATTGAAGTCTTACAACCAACCAACCAACCTGGTTGCTAGACACGCTGAACCTACACCTGGAGTTATGGCCTTGGGCGCGATTTCGTATGGCATTAGGAACTCTCTTGTGATTATCCCGCGCACTCTGATTGAAAATTTGTACATCAGTCTGGCCATTCGACCTGTTTTGCTACCATTCATGAACAGCATTCAAGATGATGTTTTAAAGCACGATAACGCTCGTCCACATACTGCTGTTGTAACCCAGCGTGCACTGCAGGCCGTCGACATGTTTCCTTAGGCCACTCGATCACAACATCTGCAATCAAGCATATGTGGGATAGCGTCTGATGACAACTCCAGCGTCATCCGCAACCATCATTAACTATCCCTACATTGACCAACCAAGTGTAACAAACATGGATGTCCCGAGTTCGAATCTCAGTCCGGCACATAGTTTTAATCTGCAAGGAAATTTCATATCAGCGCCCACTCCACTGCAGAGTGAAAAGCTCATTCTGGTTCCTACACCAATGTTGTTGTTATTGATCGAAATTGCTTATCACCAAGGTGAATTATTCGTCATTATTTGTCACCTTTTGCTGTCAGCATGTGATGTCCGTTACCACGAACCACATTAACGGTTGGGAGGGCGTAAATATAATTATTCGCGCGACTAATTGGAATTGCGGCAGGACAGAACCGCTGAAACTGGTGGGCCGATGTCTTGTTGCTTCGAACAGTGATCGTGGCTTTGCTGCAGAATTCTTCCTTACACACGGTCGCCACACGGGAGAATTTGTCTGAGCCTAAAGCCGTCCTCTCACGGGACGTGGAAACGCACCAGGACGAGGAGCTGGTGGCGTCACAGCGTGGAATGCCATGTTCCAATACACTGCGGAGCGTGAAATCAAGAACGTGGCACGTAAGATTTTTGCCTCGAGGAGTGGAACGTAGCCAGTGAAATGCGCCGTCGTTTTCTGTCACAAGAATAAAAGATGCCCCCCCCCCCCCAATATCACGGATACTAGAGTACACATTAGGGCTCAGACACAGATGGGCTGTCAGCAATGACGTCACCGTGAACCCTCTCGCCAATCGCACTGCGTTGAAGTTTATAAGCTGACGACGCAAACATGCTTACCTCGCACGCTGGCGTGAATGTAATCGAGATCCTCAAGGTTTTAGTGTGTGATTTCTATGGTTATTAAGCTTTACATTAGCTGAATTGTGTTTTCTATGGTCGATGAAACGCTAGTGTAAAGCCTCTGCACTAGGTCTTTTTCTCAAATCTTGTCAATAACTTTAACTGACTTTGCAAGCCTGCCGTGGTGGCCGAGTGGTTCTAGGCGCTACAGTCTGGAACCGCGTGACCACTACGGTCGCAGGTTCGAATCCTGCCTCGGGCATGGATGTGTGTGGTGTCCTTAGGTTATTTAGGTTTAAGTAGTTCTAAGTTCTGGGGGACTGATGACCTCAGAAGTTAAGTCTCATAGTGCTCAGAGCCTTTTTTTTTTTTTTTTACTTTTCAAAACACTAAGGTTTAAGACAATGAAACCTGATGGAAAGCTGAATTTGCCTGTCTTTTTTTTTAAGTGACTTACTGGGAAGAGCAGATTTCAATGCGTCCCTGACAAAATATAACACTCTATAAGGTAGGCAATGTACAGTCGCAACCTTTTCAATATCTTCAGATGACCAGTTAGCCCTTTCGCAACCAATTGTTGTTGACCATCAGAAAGCGGCCTCTGAAACCCCTTTTGAACTTTTTTTAATTTTAGTAGCGCTACATCGAGAGAGAAAGTCCAATAAATGAGCATTCTTTTGCCAAAGAGCTTTTATTTCTTTTTCCATAATTTTAATTGTTGGTGTAATCACATATCGTCACATTGACAGCAGTGTTTGTTTTCATGGCTAACCTTTTAAATAGTCGTAATTTCTTCCTGATCTCCTGATATATTTACTTGTAAAATATCGTCTGTTTCTTCATCGTAGCTTCGTTTTTGAGCACAGATGTTTCTCTCATTAATAGGCTTACTACTACATCCCAAATCAGCACCAGAGAATTGTAGATTTACAGATGGAACAGCATCAGTTTTGAACTTGCATTTCGATGGAATATTCGACGGTTCACTTCTCAAATCCCTTTCATAAACCAAATCATTTAAATGTATTGAGCAAGCATGAGCATTTTCAACTGAAATCGAATATGCACATGTACTCGGCATTTATCCATTTTTGTTTTCTCTCTTTGAAATATATGAAACTTTATTCCTAACTAAATTCGTTTTCTGCTGTGTTCAGTACAGCTGGCGACCATGCAGCAAATCATTATTTTTCACTTAAAAACTTACTCTAAAGAGTCCCTCAATATACTAATAATGATGATACAGCTCGGAACTCAGTCGACAGTCACTCATAAAAATTATCACTGCCGCAGGCAACTTTATATTGACTGGTAAACGCATTGCAGCACAATTCTATATGGCAATTGCGAGCTGCTAGGTTCACTCTGACGTCAACGGCGCGGCTTGCTACTACGCATACACCTAGTGATCCCTACCATGTATTCTAGTATCTAGGCGACATATTGTATGGCGTTAAACATTGAATCTTTTGTATTTTATTTCTTGTAGAGTACGTGATACGAACATAAGCTGTTTCAAAGCATCAGCAAATTGAGAATCTCTCGAAAACACGTCGTTTTAGGTACGACTTGTTATAATAAAATTACAGGAAACGACATTTAGATAGGTAACGGCGTCCTGTAGTTGAAGTTATTATTTTTATAACTTGTGTGCTACGAAAGTATACAGTTTCAAAGGTATGGCACAATGATCATCAGAAGCACGTCTTTTTGGTAAAATTAACATGTTATGTATCAAATAATGACATTTGTAGTTAGCGTCTTTACATACGCTGAAGAGCCAAAGAAATTGGTAGACCTGCCTAATATTGTGCAGGATCTCCGTGAGCACGCAGAAGTGCCGCAACACGACGGGACATGGACTCAACAAATGGCTGATGTAGTGCTGGAGGGAACTGACACCATGAATCCTGCACGGCTGTCCATAAATCCGTAAGAGGACAAGAGGGAGGGGGGGGAAGGAGATCTCTTCTGACCAGCACGTTACAGGGCATCCCAGATATGCTCCATAATGTTCATGTCTGGGGATGGTGGCCAGCGGAAGTGTTTAAACTCTGAAAAATTTTCCTGGAGCCACTCTGGAGAAATGCTTAAAGTGTAGGGTGTCGCATTGTCCTGCTGGAATTGCCTAGGTCCATCGGAATGCAGAATGGACATAAATGGATGCAGGTGATCAAACATGATGTTTACGTACGTGTCACCAGTCGGAATCTTATCTAGACATAGCAGGGGTCCCATATCACGTGAACTGCACACACCCCACACCATTACAGAGCCTCCACCACCTTGAACAGTCCCCTGCTGACATGCAGGGTCTGTGGGTTCGTGAGGTTGTGTCCATACCCGTACACGTCCATCCGCTCGATACAATGTGAAAAGAGACGTTCGACCAGGCAACATGTTTCCAGCCATCAACTGTCCAAAGTCGGTGTTGACGGGCTCTGGCGAGGCGTAATGTTTTGTGTCGTGAAGTCATCAAGGGTACACTAGTGGGCCTTCAACTCCGGAAGCCCATTTCGATAATTTTGTTGAATGGTGTGCACGCTGACGCTTGTTGACGGCCCAACATTGAAATCTGCAGCAATTTGGGGAAGGGTTGCACTTCTGTCACGTTGGACGATTTTCTTCTGTCGTCGCTGCTGCCTTTCTTGTAGGATCTTTTTCCGGCCGCAGCGATGTCTGAGATTTCATGTTTCATCAGACTCCTGATACTCACGGTACACTCGTGAAATGGTCGTATGGGAAAATCCCCACATCATCGCTACCTCGGAGATGCTGGCCGCGCGCGGTAGCCTTCCCACGGTTCGCGTGACTGCCCCCGTCTGAGGTTGGAGTCCTCCCTCGGGCATGGATGTGTGTGTTGTCTTTTGCGTAAGTTAGCTTAAGTTAGATTAAGTAGTGTGTAAGCCTATTGTCGCAAAGGTTAACGACTGGAATGTTGTCCAGTTCCCAAAAATTTTATCGTGACTGGCAGCCTACGTGTGAAAGTAAACACAATTTACAGACTGGATGTCTTTGCTATTATGAAACTTTCTGTGAAATATATGTACCTATCGCTGCGTTTATGCACTCGGTCATGTTTGTATCTGGCCAGTAAATTAAATAAATATATAGCGATGACGGTAGTTTACATCAATTAATTCTCTTGCCTCCCTCAGGGCTTTTCCAGCTGATTACATATCATACTCGACCTAATCCCTGGAATGTAACCCATAGGGGTGTTTTGATCTTGGAGCATATTTATGTTGTGGTCTAGGTGGTTGTATTACCTTCTTTCTTGGGTGGAACTACTGTTGTAACAGGCTCTGCTTCACTATCAAGCAGGGGTAGCTCGGAACCCTTATACAATTTTAACCTGTCGAAATGGACGATCACTGTGTGTTCTGCTAACTTAATTTCCGCATTTACCGGCGAAGTAAGCCGCGTGATACGGTGCAGTCCTTCATACATAAGTATAAACTTCTTTGTTCTTCCCTTTTTTACTACTGAATTGCGTAACATAACTAGATCTCCTACCTTGTACTCGGGCATTTTTGGTTTTTGATTGGCCCTCTTTAAATGTTGAGCAGTGGCTTTTGCATTGTTCCCTCACACTTTTTTCCAAATGGCTTTTAGACGTTGTGCCAAACCTTTCACGTCTATGGATTTAATTCCAGTCTGTCAATATCAAAAGGTGAATTCTTAGGTCGGCCATATATTGCTTTATAAGGGGAATATCCTGTAGCTTCATGAACATGGCTATTATATGCCGACGTGATGTGTTGGACATACCTGTCCCAGTCAGAGTGATTTTTATTGACATAGTAACAGAGCATACGCGTAACAGTGTGATGGACTCGCTCCAAGCGTCCGTCCGCTTTGGGGTGAAACGGTGTCATTCTCCACTTTTTTATTTGCAACAATCGACAGACTTCTGTAAACAATGTGGACATAAAATTCGTGCCTTGATCTGTAAGTACAGCTTTAGGGCTTCCATAGGGTAACACGAAGTGGGTGAAAAATGCACGAGCTACAGTTTCTGCGGACATACCAGTATCTGGTATGGGAACGAGAATTAAGAACCTGGAAAAATGATCTATGATGGACAATATATCTCTCTTATTTTGTGGAGTCAAAGGGAAAGGACCACGATATCTGCTGCTACCAGAGCCCAAAGACAAGTTGCTTCTGACACTTGCTGTAAGGGTACCTTTGTTCAGGGTCCAATGACCTCTTAATGCAGGGCAAGCAATTTTGTATATACTTTTGTATGTCTCTCCGCTTGCCTTCCCAGAAATAGCGGGTGGCTATTCGACAATTAGTGGCATGAAGACCATTATCACATGCTTGCAGGCTATCATGACATTGTGCTACTATCTTGAAACATAGCTCTTTCGGAATTACCACCCGTTTACCCAATGGGGTTTTTCGATACAAAATTCCATCTTCAACAGAAAATTCAGGCAAAGTTTCGTACTTCTGACATTCAACATCTCTTTGCTGTGCTTCCCTCAATTCTTCAATAGAAACATCATTGGTAAGAATCATTAACTTTCTGACTTAACGCATCGGCATTTTGATGCAACTTGCCCTGTTTATGTTTTACATCATATTCAAACTCGCTCAATTTTAAAGCCCAATGAGTCAACCTGCTACTAGGATCCTTAAAACTTAACAACCACTGTAATGCAGCATGATCAGTGATGACAGTAAATTTTCTCCCGTACAAATAGCATCGAAACAAACATGAGCGCTAAGACTTCCTTCTCAGTTGTACTGTAATTTAATTCTGCTTTGTTAAGCTGTCGAGACGCATAACCAATTGGTCGTTCTTCTCCATCAATGTCTTGTGACAGGATGGTCCTACAGCATAATCAGAGTTGTCTACCAACAGAATGAATGGTTTTTCAAAATCGAGGTATGCTAGTACAGGGGCTCTAGTTAAAACATGTTGGATTTGTTGCGTTGCTTCATCACATTCCTTGGTCCAGGTAAAACTCGATCTTTTTTTCAATCTTTTAGTCAGGGGCTTAGCAATGGTAGCATAATTGTTCGCAAAACATCTGTAATAATCAGTAAGGCCTAAAAATGACAGTAATTCTTTGATATTTGTTGGTGTTGGAAATTCCTTTACTGCTGTGTTCAAATAGTGATCTGGTTTGGCACATTCTTCACTTATTATATGTCCCAAATATTGTACCTGCAATTGGGCAAAGGCACACTTTTCCAGTTTCACACTCAAGTGAGCTATTTTCAATCTTTCCAAAACATCCCTCAGTCTTTCTGCATGTTCTTTGATGATTTTAGAAAAAAATAATAATGTCATCTAAATATACCTAGCATGCTGTGGGTTTCAATACGTGCAACAACCGGCTTTCTCTCCGTTTACTGACTTTTTTGGCACGACGACCACGGGGGACGTCCACGAAATTGAGGAGGGCTGAATGATTCCTGCAGCTAATTGCTGCTGAATCGTATCCTCGACTACAGATTGCAAATGATATGGTATACAGTATGGTTTTTGCTCAATCGGCCGTGCTTCACAGTTTGGAATTTCGTGCTGAACCAAATCCGTGACCGGTAGAAACTGCCACTCTTCAAACAACCAAGAAAATTCCTCAAACTCTGGCTGCAACATCTTTTTCTCCTCAACGTTTAAATGACTCAACTTCTCTGTCAACTGATTCCTTAATGACGACATGACATAACCCACTTATCTGACTGGACACTTCTTTCTCCTCCATCCCTCGTCATTTTTACTTTGTGAAATTTCAGCTCCTCGTACTTCTTCCAAGATTTCAGGTCCAGTAGCAACAATAGTACCTTTCGGTGTTACATCTTTCATACCAAAGTTATCTATGCTCACCGGTACTGCAAAACCTTTCTGTTTTCTCTCCGGTCGGCAAATACTTCTCTTAACATGAACTGATTGACGATCTAATACATCATTCTGGCTGAGTGCATCCACCAGAACGTCTATCTTCAGCTGCTTCCGATTTTTGACATCTATCCAAAGAATTTTTCCGCTTCCGCCTTTTATCCTTACAGGATCAGTGGTTTTTATCGCCCACATCTGCAGTTTTATAGGAGACTGTGAACGGCACCTTTCACAGCTTCTTCGGATCTGATGGGTTGGTACACTAGCGAAACAGTGAATTGCTTCCCCACACTGCACAGTTTGCGTTCGATAATTCACTATTCCCTGATAATGGTGGCCGAAGTCATATCCTAATACTAGGTCAAAATCACCTTCATTTAACCTCACTATTTCCATCTCTTTGACAGTATTTATTCTCATCTATTTGCAGATTCGCTACACACGAACCTGCAGGGACCATTATTTCTTCACCAACGTCAGTGATATGAAATCAGGGTGGCTGTAGCACCCTTCAATCATTTTTATCTACAAATTTGTGAACCAATGTCAACTAAAATCTTAACTACTTTGTTCCCGAGTATACCACTTAGACTAACATGGTCCACCTCCTTACTTTCTCCGGCCCTCACCGAGTGTATTATTCTGGTCGGGGGCGTGGGTGGGTAGCAGAGCCTGTCCCCCCATACATTTCCCGAGTTCGACCCCTCGTAGCGGCGTTGGCCGCGCATCTGGTTAGAAAATTGGGACTTTGTTGGACAGACATTATTGAGATGACCTACCGTCTGGCAAATAGTGCAGAAAGGTGCGCGACAGTGCATTGCCGTGTCGTTGGGTCTCCTACAATGCTGACAAAATACTTCCTTTGCTAATACCGGTACCGGATACGGCGGACACGGTGCAGCAGCGCAGAAGCGCAATTCATATTCGTGTACTTCTGCAAATTAACAGCGCCAAGCAAAGAGGTGGGGGAGGCTCCTTTAACTTCTCCTCTGATGCGGGGATCAATACTGTGAACAAGCACATCAACTGCACGTGCTTCTGCTTCTGAACGCAAAATCCTATTTTCATTGGCATTTTCGGGTAGTTTTTAGGTACGACAAGATACAGCTCATAGACGATCTGCGAAAGCATCAAAATCCTTGTTAGGCTTCTGCCTAAGAGTTGATAATTATTCCCTGTAATATCCGGTACCTCTGGTATCGGAATTACTCGTAGTTAGTCCGCGGGCCAAAACGTCAAAGTCACGCATATCACGCAGCTCGTCCACTGTCTCTATAAACGTTCTGGCTTCCCCTGTCCATTTCAATGTGGCTACGTTGACCATTAGATCATCCGGCCAGGCATAAGTGCGACCCACATCGCGAATGTTCTGTATGAACATACCCACATTTTCATGGGACTTTCCAGAAAAGGTGTGGATGAAATCAGCTGCAGGAAAATTACTTACAGTTGCCGTGTTAGCTGAAATTGTGGTAGCTGCAGTAGTGACAGAATTAGTATTAGTTGTCACTGGTTGCACATTTGTTAGAGGCGTGAAGCTAGCCTCAGATACTGAAGGTCACACACTGGCTTCCAGTGTCTGTTTCAAGACGCGGTTTTGCTCAAGAAATTCTTGGTTTTGTTTGAACAGTTGGTGCATTTGAATATTAATAGTTTTGAGCAGGTCTTGCGAGGCTGGTGCCTCTGCGGGAGTATCCGTTCCATCGCTCTCATTCCCATCGGCATGTTTACAAAATTAGGAGGGCGTTATTGACCCATAAAATCTACATCTACATCCCTACTCCGCAAGCCATCTGACGGTGTGTAGCGGAGGGTACCTTGAGTACCTCTATCGGTTCTCCCTTCTATTCCAGTCTCGTATTATTCGTGGAAAGAAGGATTGTCGGTATGCCTCTGTGTGGGCTCTAATCTCTCCGATATTATCCTCATGGTCTCTTCGCGACATATACGTAGGAGGGAGCAATATACTGCTTGACTCCTCGGTGAAGGTATGTTCTCGAAACTTCAACAAAAGCCCGTACCGAGCTACTGAGCGTCTCTCCTGCAGTGTCTTTCACTGGAGTTTATCTATCATCTCCGTAAAGCTTTCGCGATTACTAAATGATCCCGTAACGAAGCGCGCTGCTCTCCGTTGGATCATCTCTATCTCTTCTATCATCCCTATCTGGTACGGATCCCACACTGCTGAGCAGTATTCAAGCAGTGGGTGAACAAGCGTACTGTAACCTACTTCCTTTGTTTTGGGATTGCATTTCCTTAGGATTCTTCCAATGAATCTCAGTCTGGCATCTGCTTTACCGACGATCAACTTTATACGACCATTCCATTTGAAATCACTCCTAATGCGTACTCCCAGATAATTTATGGAATTTACTGCTTCCAGTTGCTGACCTGCTATATTGTAGCTAAATGATAAACGATCTTTCTTTCTATGTATTCGGAGCACATTACACTTGTCTACATTGAGATTCAATTGCCATTCCCTGCACCATGCGTCAATTCGCTGCAGATCCTCCTGCATTTCAGTACACATTTTCATTGTTACAACCTCTCGATATACCACAGCATCATCTGCAAAAAGCCTCAGTGAACTTCCGATGTCATCCACAAGGTCATTTATGTATATTGTGAATAACAACGGTCCTACGACACTCCCCAGTGGCACACCTGAAATCATTCTTTCTTCGGAAGACTTTTCTCCATTGAGAATGACACACTGCGTTCTGTTATCTAGGAACTCTTCAATCCAGTCACACAATTGGTCTGATAGTCCATATGCTCTTACTTTGTTCATAAACGACTGTGGGGAACTGTATTGAACGCCTTGCGGAAGTCAAGAAACACGGCATCTACCTGGGAACCCCTGTCTATGGCCCTCTGAGTCTCGTGGACGAATAGCACGAGCTGGGTTTCACACGATCGTCTTTTTCGAAACCCATGCTGATTCGTACAGAGTAGATTTCTAGTCTCCAGAAAAGTCATTATATTCGAACATAATACGTGTTCCAAAATTCTACAACTGATTGACGTTAGAGATATAGGTCTATAGTTCTGCACATCTGTTCGACGTCCCTTCTTGAAAATGGGGATGACCTGTGCCCTTTTCCAATCCCTTGGAACGCTACGCTCTTCTAGAGACCTACGGTGCACCGCTGCAAGAAAGGGGGCAAGTTCCTTCACGTACTCTGTGTAAAATCGAAGTGGTATCCCATCAGGTCCAGCGGCCTTTCCTCTTTTGAGCGATTTGTTACAAAAAAGAGAGGTCACAAATAACCTACTCCAGTGGCAGAGAGCTCGATGTTAAAGTTGGAAGCATCATCGCCACTTACATGAAGGTGGAGTCAGTGCGACATGTTGGCGGCGGCGACGACGTGGTGGAGTGGCGGCGGCTGGCGACGTGCCAACAGCGGACACAGGTGTGAGTGGGCGGCTGCTGGACCCTCTGGTGGCGGCTGATGTGTTGGCGGGAGTCGACGCTGGCTTGGCCAGTACTCGGCAGCGACACCGGCGGGCAGCAGCAGCGCCCGACTCACGTGGCTGGTTCCCTCAGACTGAGGTGCCTCCGACACTGCAGCGTGCGCCCTGAGCATTTCTATGGCCGCGGCCCATGTGGGGCGAACATGCCGGCTGGTTGGCACACTCAATGCACAAAATGCCCGGCGCTTCGCCGGAAGAATTTGGAATAGCGACAAAGTCGCTACGGGAATGCATCCGTATTTCTGATACCAATTTTTGTACAGGACATCTGGATTAGAAGGTGGTGGGCAGGAATGAACCATTACATTTTAGTTAAAAGGCCATTTATTGGCAGTAAATGCATTGAAAGGTCACATAGTCAGGCCTAGGGAGGCGAGGGTGAGCCAGAGCATAGTCGGGGGCAAAACGTAGTGCGCATAGCTAGGGAAATGCAGTGTCTGCCATTCGGACAAGTCTGATTGGCGTGGCAGCTACTGAAGAAACAAAGACCATGGTGCCGCTGCACCGGCAAGGGCAGGAGATGTTGATTGCTACAGGGCGCGTGATCGAGAGAGAGCGGCCCAGTGGCGGGTGGCCAGGTACATGCAACACGGCCACACGGCTTCCTCTGCCCTAACTGGTCAGAAGCCGAGGAATCCACAGGGGTGGCATGGAAATTTCCAGAGCGTGGCCTGAGCTGCTAGCATCCGGTCCAAAGAGGCGAGCAAAGTTTGGGTCTAACGTACTATTCAAAAGAGTGAGATTTTCTTTCGTGACGAATTGCACCGGTTGGTCGGGTACATAGATCAATGTGCATGTTAGGTTCATGATTGTACCTCCAGTAATCACAGCTGGTAAACGGAAAGTTGGCCCTGAAATATAACACTGTGTACTGTTAATTAACAGTCCCTGTCCCTGCAATTCTATTATTTTCGTACTCCCTTGCTTACCCTGCTCGTAACAAACGCAAGTAACGACTGTGTTTTCCATTGCTGAAAATATCCAATGTGGACGCACTTGCTGAAAGATCTGCACCGTGCCTGCAATAATTTCATTAGGGCACTCCGCGACTGGTTCTTGACAGCGGAATAGAGAATACTCACAAGATTTGGGATCAGTGTGTAACAATTTCACGGGGCAGATGGTAACTGGACCTGTTCGACAACACAGCAAGTCTTGTGGAGTGAGGAACGCATGAACTTGTCTGTTACGTGCCACTAACAGTATTTCCTGTACGGTTATAGTATGAATTTTTGCAAAATTTCCCACATCACTGAATACGAATGCAAGGCATAACATTCAAATTTACAATCCTTACATGTTAATTGTATTATGATATGAATTCTCAGCAGGGTACCTGTCTGCACACAGGTAACATTGGCCATTTTGTAGTACAGAGATAAGTGTTCGTCTGTCAGTAGCTCCAGGGATGCGGGCGATTCCGATTGAACTTTCCGTAATCCTTCCCGTAGCTGTTCCAAAGGTAACAGCACCGCGTTTAGGTGGCTGCGCATTGCATGCAACAAAGCCTCCTGTAGTTCCGTGGCTTCTATGCGTGCTTCCGTAATACTATCAGCAAGAAAACGGAGCAGCATAGCGATACTTGGTTATACCCAAGTCGTGATTGGTTGTGTCGGCTGTGGTCTTAATGTGGGACATCAAGGTCGCGACCAAAGCTCGCAATTGGCGCGTATTATTAACTACATCTTACTCCAAACTCTCTAATTGGGTTGTGTGAAGATCTAGCTTTCCCCGCTTGCTATTCACATTATCCTGTAACTGCTACAGCGTTTCATTAATACTTTTAATATCTTCCGCGTCAGCGGTCCCAAAACCAGTTTTTAGGATACGGCCACCCATATCTAACCATCCTCTTTTCCTACAGACGTGCGGGATTAACCCTGCAGTTTGCCGCAACTGAGATTGTAAGCGTGCAAAAGCTGATCGTAGTAGCTGATATTCCCCCTGTGTGTCATTAAACCTTAACTGATTAGCCACCATGGAATGAAGTTCATTAAATATATCGTCTAATTTACTGATTTCGTCTTCAACCGCCCAAATATTACAGTCCACCCTTAAGGTCCATTGATGTCCAGACATAATTACGTCCGCTTGTCGCGAGAACAAAACACCATTTGATATAGGACGTACCTTCAAGGCTTCAGCTAAGTTGCAACAGCAAATCAGAATAACTATTCCCTCTTCAGCGCAACCCATGACGCTGAAACTGCTGGTCTTACCAGAACGTCAGGCCTTCTGAGAAACAAAAGAAAAACAACTCACATTAGGTCTTCCTTTTTGCGCTTGGCCTAAGAGCATAGTAGCATGTGTGATCGCTTCCACAATTAACTTGGTTCTCTTGTTTTTCTACTCCTTTCTTATTCTTTTTCTTAGATTCATCTTTCTCTCCATTAGAAGTAACAGCAGACAATGAAGGAAGTTCCTCAAAAGTCCCCTTGAAAGGCCTAATTCGGCTCACATGCACAATAGTTGGGCGAGTTGGAAGCTGTAATTTTACATTCACCGGCGATGTCATCTCGATCACCTGGAAAGGACCTTGATAGCGGGATACAAGGTTCTTCGTTTTTCCTTTTGGTACATACGGATTATTCATCATCACTCATTGTCCTACATGATATTTGGGTAAAGCCGCCTTTCTATTGTGAATTTTGTCCTGTCTCTCTAACGCTTTAGTGTTCATTTTTTTCACCTGCCGCCAGATTGTTTTCAACTTTGTTGATAAATCCTCTAACAGCCGAAATATCGGTTCCTGGTGGGGTCTTGAGCAATTCAAACGGAGATGGCGTCTTCTGATCGAACAGTACTTCATACGGAGATAATCCTGTACTTTCATGCACTTTTGAGTTATACGCCGCGGTTACACATGTAAATAGGGTATTCCAATTGTTTGTTGTGTTGCGAATTTACATAATAACTTAACATCTTAGCTATTGTACGATGAACTCTCTTGGTCCAACCATTAGGCTGCGGGTGTAACGCACTCATTCTCAATTCCTTTACATGCAACAACTTGCATAACTGTCTCATCAAATTGGACATAAAGTTTGACCCTTGATCTGTAATTATAGTTTCAGGTGTTCCGAATTTCAATATCCATTGATGTACTATGGCGTGAGCCACTGTTTCATCTCGCTGGTCCGGAATAGCTGTCATAGACACATAGCGCGAAAAATGATCTATTATTGTTAAAACATAGCGATTACCCGCTGGTGTTTGCACAAACGGTTTCAAGACGTCAAAGCCAAGTAATTGAAAAGTTCTATCCGCTTCCAGTGGTCGTTGCAACACAATTTTCTGATGACTCAATTCTGCCTGTTGAGCACACAGAATGCAATTCTATACGTACTGATTGACATCTTGCCTATGCATTGACCACCAATAACTCTGTGCTATCCTCCTTTCTGTTGCTCTTCGACCTGAAAGACCAGAAAACATTGAATAATTTGTTTGCCTTAACACTTCGCTACGCCATTTTTCTGGCACAACTATGCGAGGACCGTTCCTAGTTTTACGGTACAATATCTCGTCTTCCACGACGAACTGTCGCTGCGAGGTAAATCGTTGACAATCTGTGTCGGCGGTTTGTACCTCCTCCCATTCGTTCTCATTTATTCCTGTGCATTCCATGGTGCATACTTTACGACTCAGACCATCCGCGTTTCCGTGTGATTTACCCGGTCGATGAATCACTTCAAAATCGTACTCACTAAGACGCAAAGCCCACTTAGTTAATCTACTCATTGGGTCTTTAAGCCCCAACAACCACTTAAGTGCTGCATGGTCAGTAATCACCTTGTCGTCCATACAAATAACGCCGGAAATATGTTATTCCGAAAATTAATGCTAATAACTCCTCACTCAGTTGTTGAGTAATTTTTTTCTGCGTTGTTTAGCTGTCTGGAAGCATATGCTATTGGGTGTTCCTGCCCACCATCTATTTCCTGAGATAATACAATACCCAAAGCAAAATTGCTAGAGTCACAAATTAATATAAACTGTTTACTAAAATCTGCAAAAGCCAAAACTGCTATCTCGTAACCGCTGGAAGGTTGCTGGAGCATTTTTGAGTCCGAAAGGCATTCGCCAATACTGAAAATGACCTGAAGATGTTGAAAAAGCTGTCTTCGGTCGATCTTCCAGGGCGACCTCCAACTGGTGGTACCCGCTTCGAAGATCCAAGGTCGTGAAGTACCGACACTAACCCAAATTATCCAGAGTTTCAGTGATATTGGGCATTGGGTATGCATCAGATACAGTTTTTTGATACAGGAAACGATAATCACAACAAAACCGACATGCCTTGCCCCCATCAAGTGATTTTTTAACCACTATTACGACAGGAGCGGACCAGGGACTACTACTGGTTTCTATTATCCCATCCCTAAGCTGTTGATTAATAAATTCTTCCATGACAGGCTGTAAACTTTTAGGAACACGATGTGGACGTTTATACACTGGTGCTTCATTCCCAGTGGGGATGTAATGCTGAACTAACGGTGTGGCAGGCAGTGGACCATGAGAATTAAATAACTCTTTATATTCTGTCAATAGGTTCTCCATGATTTCTCTGTCTTGCCCTTCTAAATGTGCTACGTTACCCCTCAGTGCGGATCAACAGACAGATTCTCCTGGCATTGTGTAATCTGCTGCGAAATCCTTATCCAGTTCATCTTCCCCTATTGTCTCCAGATTCGTTATTACTGTACCCCTTGCTAACTGCACCTCTTCAAGGTCAAAATTATCGATACTGACAGGCACAACCTTTTTTCCTTCTATCTCCCGCACGTAGGACACGCTACGGTGCATAAAACACTTCATTTTATCCAGCAGCTCATTCTCAGACAAAGGTTCAACGACACACAACGAATTTATCAGCACGCTATCTCCAACATCTGCTCAGATTATTTTCCCTGTACCCTTCGGTATAGTATCCCGCGAGTTAACCCTAAGGGACCATGTACGCAGTTCAGGTGGCCCACCCACCGTCTGGGCGGTTCCTTGCAACAGTAATGGTTTTTCGGCCACAGAACCTAGGCGAAATTGTATTCCGTCCAATTCTACTGTACACCGTTCCAGTTTAACTTTTGTGTGATGCGCAACCAGGAAATCCAATCCGAGTATGACATCATAGCTGCTGCCAACAACTGGAAGAACTTCTACCTTGACCTGGAAGTTCCTCGTTTCCACTCTGAAGTTTAACAGCGCTGATCCGAGTGACTTCACCTGTCCCCAACCCACGCCACTTAACACCCAGCATGGTGGTATTAATTCTACTTTACCGAGTACATTTCTACTCGCCACGGATACCTGAGAACCAGTATCCAATAAAAATTTGCACGGTCTGCCCCTCACCAAGCCGGTCAGAAGAAAGACTGCCACTGACTCTGCACTAGTATTAATCCTTACTGGGGTTGTTGCATAGTGGACACACCACGCCCTGGCCCATTTAACTGAGGGGGGTGGGGCCCATCTTGCGGTTTACCTGTCATATTTCTGCCAGGACCCATTGCAGTTACGCTCCTGATGACTCCAACGTCTGCATTTCCTGCACTGCACTTCCTTGCAATTGAATCTAATGTGTCCTATGCAACCACATCTGAAACAATTTATTTCGGCATTAAACACTGCTTTCCTGTCTCACGTCTTTGTTACTGCTTCAACTTCCTCTAACGCTACAGCTATTCCGACTGCCTCATTGCGAGTCTTATGGAATTCCATCGTAATATTGCTGGAGGTTTTGTGTAGTATTCCCCGCAAAAATGCATCTAGTGCCCTCTGCTCAGCTTCTTGCAGAATGGCTTCATTAATCTTATCAGAATCCGTTAGCTCATAGGTACTAATTTTTCAAATTCGATCTACAAAAGCTTCTATTGATTCCCCATTCCTTTGATACATTCTATTCAATTGTTCCCGATAGTGTCTAGACGTCTTTTTCCTTCGATACCTTTTCAGCAACCCTTTTTTGAATACTTCAAATGTCCGAACATCCCTTAATTCTTCATGGCATGTAATGTATGCTCTGGCATCCCCAGTTACTTTCAACTTAGCCACATTCAAAAGTGTTTCTACACCCCAATTTCCCAATTTAGTGGCCATCATAAGGTTCTCAAACAAAATCATAACATGCTCCCCAGCTTTTTCTGAGAGACGGGTGACCAAAGACGCAGCGTTAGTGTCAAGAATTACTGCATTAACAGGAAACTGATCCTTGCTCACTTCTTTAGGCGGAGCAAGCTCTATCTCTAGTTCTGACACTCGCTCAAGTAGCTTCTGAATAGCCACCTTGGCTGACACAGACTCCTCCATCACTACCAGCTATCGAATCAAGACTACAGTAAGCCCAGAAAGAAGAACAGGAAAGGAAGACTTACTATGCTACAGGTTCAAACCACCAAACGAAAAATTGGCACTTACTTGTCATGTTTCAGCAGTTGCTGATCCATTGTTGCCCTTCTCATGTTCCACTTATCCTCGTCGATTACCAGCCACAATTTCCTCCAAATCCAGGGAGGAGACCACTACTGTCACCAATTGTAACAGGAGTGTGTGATGTGCAGGTTGCCCAACTGACACTACTTGTAATAGGATGACTGGAGCGGGTGACATGGTCGGGGTTGTAGGGTGCAGCTGGGTAGAAGAAGGTGGCTGTTTTTAGCAATCTTCCTCTTTATTGTTGGTTCTTCCAATACATTTTCCAGTAGCTCAGCCCCACTGCTCATGTCGTGGTGGAGACGCGCAGATGCATGCAGCCCGGGGAACATGATGCCATGCTCGGTCAGCGGCTGTGCAGGCAGTAGGAGGTTAGCAGCACGAGGCCCGACCCAGCTCGCCTCCTACAGACGCTGCGTCTCGTGACAACGGCGGGTGTCGCCAGTGCAGCAGCGGGCAACGCCCTCCGCCGGCAGGTCCTTAGGGACAGCATCACTGACGACGACGATGTAACAGTGACCGTACGCCCAATCGGTCGAACCGATGCCGACGCCCAACTCTGATGCCCTTAAATAGTGCAGACCGCTGCTGAATCCGCCGGTTACACGGCGCCGTGTTGTTTAGAACGTCCTCGATGAGTTGGCTAACGCAACCGTGCCACATGTGGCCCACGCCTGCGTCATTCTGCTAATGCTGTGTTCTGGCTGTTGATGGCTGCCATGCATGCACTCACATAACGACACTTGATGCAAAACTGTGTCACCTACATAATGTGCCGACTAGCCTTCATCTGCCATCTGCCGTGAGGCTGGCGCATCGCACACTGAAACACACTAAATCACAATTTCGCACCATAGTTCCTAAAAGTAAGCCCTTGTCCCCTACAATATGTAGAAATTGCTGACTGTATACCTACCTATTAGTAGTATACATTTTCTTTCTTTGGAAAATTCTTTCCTTGTAAATATGACACCATATCCATCTTCTTTTGGGCATGGACCTGGTACAGCAGTATTTATTTTCAAATATTTTGACTGCCATCTTCAGTGTGAGTGGTAGGTTGCATAAAAACCAATTGCCACGCAATTTGGTACACATGCGAACCTTCAGATATGTTGATCACAGATTTTGATGGTCTCAGATCTTTTGCAGAGGGCTCTGTCATGAGTACCTGGTTAGCGGCCTTTTATGCAGCAGTCCCTAGTTCATGGTGAAATAGATGTTGAAGTTTTGTGCGTATTTTCTATACCAGTAACGTTACTCATCTTTTGACTAAGTGGTCATAGTGCAGCAGATAAAGTTTCTGGCTTCAGGCTGGCGGTATGGGTTCTAATTTTGTTTATAACCTTTTTTTCAGTGTCGTTGTACAGAATATCATTAAATAGTGTATGTCGTCCATATTACTCAAAAATAGTCATTTTCGCCGTAGCAATTTTATTAATAAATTAATAATGACAGCAGACTTCCTTGAAATGTTAATTTCGTTTATTACAGCATAGTTTGCAGAATCGTTTTATTCGCTACCTCTTGCATTACTTGCTGTGCTACAACAGGATTTGGGATGGCGCCTGTCATAGAAGCAATCTAAATATAAATTTGTAGAACGCCACATACCTGTAATGAATGCTGCTGTGAAAGCACTCAGATTTTTTTGAAGCAATACTGGAAAATACAATTCACTTGAATTAAAAATGATTGTACTTTCTTCTATCAACTTCGATGACAACCACGCATATTTGATCATTCTTGTGGTAGCTGAAGCACTAAATTGACGCAGAATAATCGGATGTATTTTTATGGAGTTTTCTCTCAAAGTGATTTTTCTATTAGTCTGGAGCATTTTGAATTTTTTTCGTAAAACTTTTAACCTGCTTAGAAAATAAACATCATGAGGTTTGAAAAGTGTTGTACATTTGCGTGGGATGATTTTAAAGTAGAGAAGCTTTCTTTTACTTTCGTCTACAAAGATTTGATAGTAAAGCATCTGATCAGTCTACTTTCCCCATGATGCAATAACGTTTTTTTTTTTTTAAGTTTTCGTCAGCGCTTTCGTGAACTCCTTGATTTCGCGCAGGACAGAATTGTATTTTTTAAATTTATGAACCAAGAGGATAACTGCTTTTTGAAAAATCTGACCAAATATCTCAAACTGTTGTAGCATACATAAGAAAATGTACGGAAATATCTTTCCTGATGAAGTTACAGTACACTGTCCTAATCTTTTTTCAGGGGGGTTTCACTCCTTGTTATGCAAGGATTCTGTTGTATGTCAAATGGTCATGGCAGCCGTTTTGATCGGTATTAATTACATAATCGAGGTCCAAATTGGAGATCAGTACTTTCATATGTGGAATCCTTCCACAGCTGCCAATACTCTGTCCCTCGTTGCGAATTCTTTGGAGCTGTCTAAATATTAGGAATTTCAACCACAAACGGAATACACATTTGAAGATAATATGCTGTAATCATTGATTTATTAATGTGCTAACTACGACGAAATTGACTAGTTTTGAAATATTTTTCATGCCATATAATGTTTAGTGATGCTCTGTACAGTGACAGTTAAGGGCGAAAAAGTACATGGACAGCGTCTGAACCCATCACATCATTCTGGAAGCCACTAACCCTAACCATTGTGTCACGCTTGCTTGATCGAAATGATACTCTCACATGTGTAGGAGTTATGCAAAGAAACTTCAATATCCAGTATCTTGAAACTAGGGGCAGTCATATGAAAAGGTGCTAGGCATGTCTTCAAGAGAGGTCGCTCTATAATGTACCTTAAACTCATCAAAACTCGTAGTTAAGAATCTGATCGTCCTGTTGTCAGTAGAGAGACATACATTATATACATGATATTTATTTAACACAGTGGTGTATTCCATATGTTACATTATGTGGTATTCTTGTACTTGTAAATGAATTGCTGGTCGCTGTTAATTGAAATGCAGAGGCAGAATAACAGTATATGTCATCGTTACTGTAGAGTTCATCTCCTTCGACAACTTCTTCTGTGCTGGAAGCTGAACATGTCTCTCTCAAATCTCAGGTTTCCAAGAAATGATGTAGACGAATTCTTCGCTCATACCAATATGTTGATCGATTCAGTACAGTAGTGGAACACCTCATGCAGTCTCTTGTAACAAATTAGCTGTTTCATTACATGTCCTCAATACAGTTTCATCTGAGAGTAATTGACGTTAATTCTCGCCCGAATGACTGCTAACAGAATGACAGCAAAAATGCTGCAACTGTCCTCACGACTTCATTACGATTGTCACACCAGTTCTTCCTCCACGACGTGCGCTATATCTGCAAGGAAGGCCCGATGATATGGAATAAACCTTCCAGTCACCTGATAGCGTGAAGAATAATAAGTCATTCTGACTTGTAGATGTGCTGCATTCATCGGAACCCAGATTACATGCACAGAAAGGAAACAAAAATGTAATATTACCTGTGGTGGTTCTCCAATTGCAATTTAAACTGTATTAATAACTTAATTCTGAAAAATTTCGTAGATAATTTATTTCAGTTGCTAAATAATATGAGTATTTTAGAATAGTTTACCTTTCATAAAACGTAATAGTCTCAGAAAGGAACCCACCTTCCTGTGACCAGAATAATGTCCAATGTTATATGAATCAAAGTGGCTGTTGGAATTGGTACAGCTAATAAATGTGTTTTATTAAAATTAGGTGTGTACTACTTCTAATTGTCTTGACAGAATTATATACCAACAATGAAACCTAGTTAATTTAAGTATTGGGAAATAAATTGTGAACAAATATATCAGTCAACCAGCAATTAAATGTCGCAATTAGGCTGTATGTAACACAAGTAATGGCTAATTATATTTTTTAAGCTATGAAGTGTTAATGTGAGGGGTATTGTAGCTGTCGAATTTCTGTTAAAGACGCTACCTGTGTTAAATTTAACCCAAATCCTACTTGGACCTTCTTCTAACCACACATTGTCATATAAGTAGCACTTTTTTCGTTTTCAAGCAGCTGCAAGATCTGCACAGGCTTTTCTAGTGCAACATGAATTCCATGTTCCATTACTCCGTAAAGTTTTTTATCAATTGCCTGTGACAAAGGTGGCATCGTTTATAGTAATCGAAGAAAAGTTGTTCATAAGTTTCAGTGACATTTGTTTTCTGGGTGGTAGGATGGCTAAGAAGATATTATCAGATATCCCAAAATATCTGTGAACAACGAAAAGAGGAACTTCAAATTAAGTGTCCTCCACACACACACACACACACACTCACACACACACACACACACACACACACACACACACACACCAGCATGGCTTCAGGAGTACAGCTGTAGATGTCGAAGTTCGGAATGTATGCACTTTGAGTTACATGGTCCCTATCATGTAACTTCTTACATCTGTAGCAATGATGGTGGTTCGTGTTTTCTTGATGTTATTTTTGTGGTAACATAGCTATTAGTGGGTCTACATACATTTTACTTCTTCAGAACTATCTCTCCCAAATTTACAAGCTTTTGGGACCTAAAATATGTGCATTCTGGGGATTTTTTGGCACATTTGGCGCCCTAGCATATGTTAGTATAATTTTCTCTTCCGTAGCTATGTTGTTGTAATATTTCTGAGACTTTTTTCCATTTTTCTCCAGTAATAACTTCGTTGGCGTGGAGGACAACAACAGTACTGGAGACAGTGGCAGTTCTGTTACCAAAGTTTCCATGGCCTCTGGAAGAGGCAACAGGACACAAAGCACCACCAGGCTGGAAGCGTTCTGTGGGAATAAAACCAGTACAAGGCATCTAGTGTACAGTAGTGACATCAGAAGTAAATTTTTGCATTCCTGCAATGTGTGTCACAAAACATTCACTACAAGTTTTGGTTTGAAAGTACAATCTCCTGTGCACACTGGTGAACGCCCCTATATCTGTGGCGTGTGCAACAAGACTTTCAAGTTAAGTGGTCATTTGAAACGACACTTGCAGCTGCATACTGGTGAACGCCCTTACATCTGTGCCGTTTGTAATAAGTCATTTGTAACAAATTCCGACCTGAAAAAGCATTCAGAACTGCATACCGGCGAACGTCCATACAGCTGTAGTGTTTGTAACAAGACGTTCGCATCTAATAGCTACTTGGTGAAGCATGCTAATCGGCACACTGGTGAACGCCCCTATGGCTGTGGCGTGTGCAACAAGACATTCAAGCACAGCGATCATCTGAAGCGACATTCACAGCAACACACTGGCGAACGCCCCTACAGTTGTAGTGTTTGCAACAAGACATTCACACAAAGTGGAAGTCTGAAGCAGCATTCGATGCTCCACACCGGTGAACGCCCCTACACTTGTGATGTATGTGGCAAGTCATTCAGGAAGCAGTCTGACCGAAAACAACATTCGAGACTACACACTGGTGAACGTTTGTATAACTGTAGTATGTGTCCAAAGACATTTTCGCGGCGCTGGAGTCTCAAGGAACACTTGCGGCTTCATGCCGTGAGAGATCATACAGTTACAGCATTTGTCGAAACTAATAGAAACTTAACCGCAGATTGAGGAAACACCTACTTCTTTGTGAAAGTGAATGCCCATCTATAGTTGCGATGTGTGTGAAGAGATTTGCAAGCAGCTGCAGACTGGAGAGGCACACACTTCTTTACTCAGGAAAGGTCTCAAACTATAGTTGTCAGTGCAAATTACCGAATATTACTGTTGCTGTGACTTGCGTCTTTAGAAGTTTAAGAGCAGAAGCGTCTGTCCTGAGATTATGAAATCTTATGTCTGTGTCGACAATTGTGGCTGTTTGTGTTGTAACAGTTAAGTGTGGCTGGGGAGCTGCCTACAGAGGCACATTAATGCTTGCATAATAATTGAAATGCAACACCAGTGTCATCAAAATAATTATAAGTATTGACTCAAATGGCTCAGAGCACTATGGGACATAACATCTGAGGTCATCAGTCCCCTAGAACTTAGAACGACTTAAACCTAACTAACCTAAGGAGATCACAAACATCCATGCCCGAGGTAGGATTTGAACCTGCGACCGTAGCGGTGGCGCGGATCCAGATTGAAGTGCCTAGAACTGCTCAGCTACTCCGGCCGGCTAATTATAAGTACTAGATGAATTAAATGTGTCATGGGGATTGTTAAGGTGTTGCAGTAAATTGTTGGAATGATGAAAAAGCCTCACATAAACCTCAAATGTAATTATAATAAAATATCTGTCACATATAAATAATAGCCTTTAAGTGGGTTGATGTCAGGTAGCCAGTAAAATGATACAGCATGGATAGTGTGTAGAAAGAATGACTCTCAACATGCCTTTGTATATTACACAGTTCCTGCAACTGCACTATTGTAACCATTATGAGACATTAAAGCTGGGAAGTAATATGTATTGGAATATGAGATCTTTGAATTTTGAGTAGGTGCTGAATTCCATCTGTCCTAAAGTTAATGTTTCTAATGGCTGCAAAACTCTTTATTAGTGTGAAATTTACTGCTTATATGTCACAGTAGTATTAAACTATTATTGTTACCATGTCGCTGATAGTTGTTTAACTATACTCTATCACTATTGTGGATTTATGGATTCATATTAGCAGGTTGTAAGCATGCAACAATTTCAGTAACATGATGGTGTGTTTGCATTTCTCTTTGTGTTTATATTAAAATGGAAATAATTATTATAAAAATATATGTTTGCAGTGTTAATGGCCGTTCCATGGTTTGAAGTTGAGCGGTTATTTACATATGAACATATCCAGGAATAAAGTAGCATACTAGTAACTGCAATGTACATAACATAAAGATCTCATATGATTTTATTACTTATGATGGAGTGTAGACTGGAAGGGGGTATTACCTCTCACTACCATTCAAGAACGAAAACCTGAGAGAAATATCAACCAAATTTATGATGAAATTTTTCTGACCATCATTTGTTCCTCACTGTTTGCTAGTCATTTGAAAGATCTTCATGCAGTATCTGTTCCATGGTTGTAAAAGTTTTTATCCACTACACCAGGATAGAGGTAGCGCCCTTTATGGTAGCCAAAGCAATGTCTCCCATTTGTATCTGTGACTGGTGACTGCTGACAAGTAGGGCAGTAATGGAAAGAGTGTCATACCACATCCCAACATGTCAATGAGCTTCAACAATGAGATTGTCTGAATGTAACTTCATATTTTATGCAATAGACTACAGTTGCTCCTAACAGTGAAGCTGTACACCTGGTGGTTTCCTTAAGTTCAATAGTTAAGCTGTACACCTGGTGGTTTCCTTAAGTTTCACTTCAAAAAACGTCACTATTGGTGGATGTGTTCCTAATTTATAATGTATATTTCAGAGAATGTCTTATGCAGTGCATTTGTGGAGAGCTTCCAAGGCACTTTTGTGACCCATGTGTGAGACCACATAATTTTTCATTTTCATGATCATATTGTATCACATTACTAGTCAACCACAATATTATTGCAGCTGGGAATAAGGGCGCTTTGGTCGGATTTTCGTGAGTTTTTATTGTGATATTCCACAAGGAGATGCTCTACTACTTGACAGCATATGCACAACTGTCTGAAAGCATTCACAGTGCTATGTGTATTTATTGGTCACCACTGCACGTTATTTACTCTAACATCATTGCATGTTTCTGATAACTGCTGTGGGAGGCCAAGTGCAATACAGTCGTGGTTGGCTAGTACATTGACTAGCATTATCTCACTTTTTGCTGCTCTGTCCCCTTTGGCACGGCGTACGATTCTCGTAGTAATGGCACTGGTGGTTTGGTTACACTTCACCACCAAGCAGGAAGAGTGTATGTCAACGTAAGTATTTCATTTGCAAAAAGAAGTCTGCATATGTAAGGGACCTGAGGGAGACCTCGCATGCATGCATGCGCCCCGCCCCCCCCACACACATGAACAGTTAGACATTTATGCATTCTTGTGGTGCCTATCACAAAATCCACAAAGCTCAGTAGTTGGAAAGTGTTCATTCAATGGACACTGCTGAGTGACCACACAGCTGTGACATTTGCAACCAGATTTTCTCACAAAGTACAAGGGGCAGCCAAAATGTAATGCCTCCTATTTTTTATTTCCTTAAATAAGGCTTGTTAGTGAAAAAATTTGAATTTGGTGCTATTTCGCGAAGCTTCTCAAATCCACTGCAATAGTAATTTTCTGCATCAACAGATGCCATTACTGCAAGCGCTTTCAAAATGGCTGTTATCGATTTTTTTTATCAGGAAGCATTCTGTGATAGAATTCTTGAATATTAATATTCATGAAAGACTGAAAAATGTGTGCGGCGATGCAACACTGGATGTCAGCACAGTTAGGTGATAAGATCATTACTGTATTGGAGATCATTACTGTATCAAACTTTAATGGCAAACACCATCATCTGTTGAAACACAGAGTGATGGGCTGGTGTGACTGCAGTGACACTTAACAACATTCAGCGAGTCAACGACATATTTCGTGGTGACCGCCAGGCAACTGCAGGTGATTTTTCTAGTGTTATCTCTCTCAGTAAAGGTAGCACAATGACGATTATTTAAGGGGACCACACCGTGGTTCAAGTCGAAAAAAATTGATTTTCGGTTTTCATCATATTTGGATGCATTAAGGTTTTAAGTACTCTGCAAAGATTTTGCTGAAAAATTTTTTTCGAGCATTTAAAGAGCATTTTCCGACCACGTGTGTTTATGTGCCATGCCCACTTTTCTGTCACCCTCTTTTCTGCATATATATTAGATCTTTACCTCCCCTACATTGCACATTAGAGATTTTTTTTTTTTACTCCCGAGTGTGTTGGCTATTCTTGGAATGCAATGGTCGGTATTCTTTTGTTTCTCCTGTTTGTAAACAACATGCTTTCAAACACGTGGTAAATTTTGTTCAAGTGAGATTGCGAGTAATTGGTATACTTATATTTGTAGTGCCTGTTTACATGTGTTATGTTGTGTTTATTGAAGATGACGAAACATAAAGGCATTTCCACGAGACGACAATTTAGAGGAAACAAGTTTAGAAAGCTTTCTGTACAAGAGGTTGTGTCGCATGGCAACGATGTTTCTAACTGTAATTCTTCAACAATCGCATAATCAAAGAAGCTCTCACCATTTCAAGAGAGTTACAACAAATTTACTGTGGCAAGGGGTGCAGTAACATTATTATAAATTGGAATGTATACCGCAGAGACAGGCTGGACAGTGAAGGGCGAGGCGTGTTTATAGCGATAAGAAGTGCAATAGTATCGAAGGAAATAGATGGAGATCCGAAATGTGAAATAATTTGGGTGAAGGTCACGGTTAAAGCTGGCTCAGACATGGTAATTGGATGTCTCTATAGGCCACCTGGCTCAGCAGCTGTTGTGGCTGAGCACCTGAAGGATAATTTGGAAAATATTTCGAGTAGATTTCCCCACCATGTTATAATTCTGGGTGGAGATTTTAATTTGCCGGATATAGACTGGGAGACTCAAACGTTCATAACGGGCGGCAGAGACAAAGAATCCAGTGAAATTTTTTTAAGTGCTTTATCTGAAAACTATCTTGAGCAGTTAAACAGAGAACAGACTCATGGCGATAACATATTAGACCTTCTGGTGACAAACAGACCTGAATTATTTGAAACAGTTAACGCAGAACAGGGAATCAGCGATCATAAAGCGGTTACTGCATCGATGATTTCAGCCGTAAATAGAAATATTAAAAAAAGGTAGGAAGATTTTTCTGTTTAGCAAAACTGACAAAAATCATATTTCAGAGTACCTGACGGCTCAACACAAAAGTTTTGGCTCAAGTACAGATAGTGTTGAGGATCAGTGGACAAAGTTCAAAAATATTGTACAATATGCGTTAGATGAGTATGTGCCAAGCAAGATCGTAAGAGATGGTACAACAACCAAGTTAGAAAACTTCCGCGGAAGCAAAGGGAACTTCACAAACATAAACATAGCCAAAGCCTTGCAGACAAACAAAAATTACGCAAAGCGAAATGTAGTGTGAGGAGGGCTATGCGAGAGGTGTTCAATGAATTCGAAATTAAAGTTCTATGTACTGACTTGGTAGAAAATCCTAAGAAATTTTGGTCTTATGTCAAAGCAGTAGGTGGGTCATAACAAAATGTCCAGACACTCTGTGACCAAAATGGTACTGAAACAGAGGATGACAGACGAAATGCCGAAACGTTAAATGTCTTTATCCAAAGCTGTTTCACAGAGGAAGACTGCACTGTAGTTCCTTCTCTAGATTGTCGCACAGATGAGAAAATGGTAGATATCGAAATAGACGACAGAGGGATAGAGAAACAATTAAAATCGCTCATAAGAGGAAAGGCCGCTGGACCTGATGGGATACCAGTTCGATTTTACACAGAGTACGCGAAGGAACTTGCCCCCTTCTTGCAGCAGTGTACCGTAGGTCTCTAGAAGAGCGTAGCGTTCCAAAGGATTGGGAAAGGGCACAGGTCATCCCCGTTTTCGAGAAGGGACGTCGAACAGATGTGCAGAACTATAGACCTATATCTCTAACATCGATCAGTTGTAGAATTTTGGAGCATGTATTATGTTCGAGTATAATGACTTTTCTGGAGACTAGAAATCTACTCTGTAGGAATCAGCATGGTTTTCGAAAAAGACGGTCGTGTGAAACCCAGCTCGCACTATTCGTCCACGAGACTCAGAGGGCCATAGACACGGGTTCCCAGGTAGATGCCGTGTTTCTTGTCTTCCGCAAGGTGTTCGATATAGTTCCCCACAGTCGTTTAATGAACAAAGTAAGAGCATATGGACTATCAGACCAATTGTGTGATTGGATTGAAGAGTTCCTAGATAACACAACGCAGTGTGTCATTCTCAATGGAGAGAAGTCTTCCGAAGTGAGAGTGATTTCAGGTGTGCCACTGGGGAGTGTTGTGGGACCATTGCTATTCACAATATACATAAATGACCTTTTGGATGAGATCAGAAGTTCACTGAGGCTTTTTGCAGATGATGCTGTAGTATATCGAGAGGTTGTAACAATCGAAAATTGTACTGAAATGCAGGAGGACCTGCAACGAATTGACGCATGGTGCAAGGAATGGCAATTGAATCTCAATGTAGACAAGTGTAATGTGCTGCGAATACATAGAAAGAAAGATCGTTTATCACTTAGCTACAATATAGCAGGTCAGCAACTGGAAGCAGTTAATGCCATAAATTATGTGGGAGTACGCATTAGGAGTGATTTCAAATGGAATGATCATATAAAGATGATTGTCGGTAAAGCAGATGCCAGACTGAGATTCATTGGAAGAATCCTAAGGAAATGCAATCCCAAAACAAAGGAAGTAGGTTACAGTACGCTTGTTCGCCCGCTCCTTGAATACTGCTCAACAGTGTGGGATCCATACCAGATAGGGTTGATAGAAGAGATAGAGAAGATCCAACAGAGAGCAGCGCGCTTCGTTGCAGGATCATTTAGTAAGCGCGAAAGCATTACGGAGTTGATAGATAAACTCCAGTGGAAGACTCTGGAGGAGAGACGCTCAGTAGCTCGGTACGGGCTTTTGTTGAAGTTTCGAGAACATACCTTCACCGAGGAGTCAAGCAGTATATTCCTCCCTCTGACGTATATCTCAGAAGAGACCATGAGGATAAAATCAGAGAGATTAGAGCCCACACATAGGCATACTGACAATCCTTCCTTCCATGAGCAATACGAGACTGGAATAGAAGGGAGAACTGATAGAGGTACTCAAGGTACCCTCCGTTACACACCGTCAGGTGGCTTGCGGAGTATGTGTGTAGATATAGATGTAGATGAATGTTTCAACAGTATAATTTGGAACCGCCTTCCTAAAACTATAATTGTGGGCATGCATACAATGAAACTAGGAGTTCATGATGCTGTTATTACATTCAATTGTGGTAATGTTGGTAAGTGTTGGGTACTGAAAAAGCTGGGAATTAATCCTGGTGAAAATATGATCACTGAGCTGCAATGTTGTGATAAAATGAGGATAACTGATGCTGACAGGTCTGCATCTAATATGGCCAAGAAAGCAAGACAAATATCCAGGAAGGTGAAAAAGAAGCTGGAAGATGGAAGACCTGTTAGAGGCCAAAGAAGGGCCGTCATCTGCAGCAGGACAGTTTTAATTAACTCTAAGTAACAAATTTCAAAAGTTTTTTTCTTTAAAGTCAGTTTCCCACAAACTAAAATTTTCAGTACATATCCCCAATTATATCAAAAACTATCATAGATAAATAAATGAAATTTTCAGAGACTCTGCATAACATAAAATACCACCTCTGGTACTACATTAATTAATATTCCCCCATTGGAAAGTTCACAAAAAATATTTTCTGCCGAAAAACTTTAAGTTATTTTGTTAATAAATTAAGAAAAGTATTTCTTAAAAACTATAAAATGGGTAACGTAGATTTTAGTACAGACTCTATTAGCATCATGTAACACAGTAAAAATATTAAGTTCCTGCATCAAATAGTTTCTTTCAGAAATGGGTAAAATGCTTGCCTAAATTAACATGGGTTAGATAAGCAGGGTGTGGTCCCCTTAACCGCTGGGATACTCAAGGTTTGTGGAACTTGGATATACAAGAATGTTAATTGACCAGAATAAAGAGGCAAGAAAAACAATTTGCTCTCAACCATTGCAGCTCTTCCGTTTAGTAGGAGAGAAATTCTGGCGTAAATTGTGACCGCATATGAAACATGGGTACATTTTTTAAAGCAGAATCAAATAGGCAGTCAGTGAAATGGCATAACAAACTCGCCAAAGAAGAGAAAGTTCAAAACTGTAGAATCGTCAGGGAAAGGTGTGGCTTCGCTATTCTGGGATGCAAAGAGTGTGACTGCGGTTGATTTTTTCGGGCAGGGATGCACAATAAATTCTGTCCCATCCGTCACAACCCTCAAACAGTTTAAAGCACTTCTTCAGCAAGATCGCTCGACAGAAGCTGTGGCATATGTTCTTCTTTTGCGTGTCAATGAAAGACCATACATTAGTCGTCAAACCATTGAAGAGACTGTGAAAATTGGAGGGGAAGCCTTGCCTCATCTGCAGAAACCAGCCAGTTACTAATTTTCCACCTATTGCACATTTCGAACACGAACACGAAGCGCCTAGAACCACTCGGCCACAACGGCCGGCAGATATCGAATTTGTTTAGAGCAATGACACATAATCTGCGGCAAAGTATCTCGCTTCGAGCGACAGCATTGATCCATAACAAGTGGTGAAGAATATTTGTTTTCAGTAGTCTCGTAGAGCAGACTGAAGGAGGTACAGTTTTCAGCAGTGTCTGTCCCATGTGGCGTAAATTGATTCCTATGTTGAGTACCATTGAATGTGGGAGTGTCATCTGCTGCCGAATCACGACACTAGAAATTGCGCGGGTTATTATGGAGAGAACTGCATCAGACTGTGTTCAGAAAGTAGCGATTCTGATTTCATTTTACAACAGTATTGTAGCAAATGTCGGAAAAGAATAAGAATAAGGAAAAACACATGGTTTGATTATTCTAAACTGACAATACAGCATAGCATCATCTTGGTTTCCTGCTGGATTAAAGATTACATGCTGGAAAACACAGCGTCGGAAATTGGACTAGCGGTTAATACTGTTCATGACTATTATGGCTTCTGTCGTGAAGTGTGTTATGTAATTGTGCCTAATGACGGTGGTCAAATAGGTGGTGTTAACAAGGTTGTGGAAATACATGTGTCGCAGATAACAACTAGAAAGTACGGAAAGGATGACTTCTCAAGAACGAATCTGAACAGGTTTGGGTATTTGGAGGCATAGAAAGACAGTCAAGAAACTGTTTCTGTGTGAAAGTATATTTCATGACTAAACAAACTTTAGTGTCTCTTATTAAGAATTTCATCTTGTCTCGCACCAAACTCATTACAGATGAATGGAAATCGTAAAACACTTTGAAGGAAGAGGGATTTCACCACGAGTTTGTAAACCATTCTGTCGAATTCGTGTCTTCTGATGATCTCTCTGTGCATACACAGAACACTGAGCGATTATGGAGATCCATGAAATTATCGATCAAATGAGAATGACAACTGGGAGACTGAGATGAACTGTACATTTTTCAGTGCATCTTCCACGATTGGCCCTTACGTGGTATGGATCTTCCCTGTGAGACTTTGCCAATTTTCTTAAGAGATATTGCTAAAGTTTACCTATGGAAAAAAAGGAATTCTACTGGCAGCACACACATCACATGCAGTTGTCCAAGATGAAATATCGATGAAGAGTATATAAATGAAGTTACATTTTATGTCGTCATTGGTCAATTTTCGTGTATTCTTTTTGGAGTTGTGAACGCTATAACCGAAATCCACATCGTTCATCTTTCGTCGTAGTAGTTCCGATCAGTGTAAACAAAATCGGTATCTTGCTCCATGACAGTAGTGCGACAGTAGTGCATTCGATGCATATATCGCTTGCAAGCGTTCTTGTACATAACGCTTCTCTTTATTGTGTTCACGAAATAGACACTGATATGACCTCACAATTGGCACATTGTTTACGACGTTTGTCGCGTATTTCCTACGTCAATGGCCAAAGCTAGTACCAAAGAGTTCTCTGAATACTATACGACCGCTATAACAAAAGGAAAGCAAATTATAATTTACACAGCTCACCAAGTTTTTCTTTCTTAGCTCTCCATGTTGGGATAACGACAGGAAGACGGATTCTATGCGATGGACATATTGAGTTGCAGTATATCGGTTCGGCGGCTAAATCTGCCGATGTTCTAGAGTGAAGAGTCCTAAATGGGATTCTTGACAGCTACCCGGAGTTTGCTGTGCTGCCAATTAAATTTTTCACTGCTGCTTAGTTGTGGATATTGACCTTCATTGCTAAGGACAACCACACTATTTCATGAGATTTCTTATGGTGAAGACTGTTATATTCTTCTTCTCATCAAATTTTTATCGGCTTTCCAGCACAGAAATGTTCTGGTTTTGGACTTGGTCGCCAACTCGAAGTGTTCTGCACGTTATTTCATGTGATATGCTTGTGAATAAATCTTCGGTCAGCATTAATTACTAATTATGACCTACTGTGCTTGAACTGCAAAGCCAGAATAACTATGTGTGTCTTCGTTAATGTAGACTTCGTCTCTTTTGGCAACTTCTTCTTTGCTCGAAACCGAAAAGGTCTCGAATAAATGATGTGGAGGAATTCTTCGATAATATCAATGTATTGATCGATTCGTTACAATAGTCGAACGCCTCATGCAATACTTTGTAACAAATGAGCCGTTTTAATACTTCTCTTCAATACAATTTCATCTTATAGTAACTGACTTTAATTGTCTCTTGAACAGCAGCTAAAATAGTGACATGGTATGATAGTGATTTTCATGGCAGTTCTTCTTCCATAGTTCGCACCATATCTCTTTGCAGGACCCAGCAACATGGAATAAACTGCCTCATAAAGCAGATAATGTGAAGCATAGTAAGAGTGCTATCGTCATCCTGGCTTGCAGATATGCTGCATCCCTTCTACCCCAGAGTACATCCAAAGAAAGAAAGCAAACCTCAGAACAGCATACTATACTAAACTCATTATATAAATAAAACTTTAGAGGTGTTAATCATTATTCGTTATGTGTTGCTTGAGGCTTTCCCGACGGACATGTTGTAAATATGGTTCTCGGGCGCACCTGAAGATGTCGGCCAGTTGCGCTGACGAACATTGTGGAGTTTTCACTATGACATCCGACGTCTCGCCCGAGAACCATATATACAACATGTCCGTCGGGAAAGCCTCAAGCAGCACATCCGATACCTGTACGGGGAGGAGATGGTAAAAGAAGTTAATAGTTTTGATAAACTACGGAATAAGAAGAGCAGACTGCTATGTGCCCTTACGTTTTTATTAAGATGCCGAGATCATCGAGTTATTCCGACGTTCGCTAAGGTGACGCACTTCATAACCTCTGCAGCCGCTAAGAGGATAAAAAATCGAGCAAGCCACGCACTGGTAAGAGAAAGGATTCACCATACTCGGCGAGAACTGGACTTCGTATCCAGAGAGCTCATGGAACTTCATTTGAAGATATCGTCAAGACTGTCCGCTGATTCTTGGACGTGGGTTGACAGCGCTACTTGGGCGTTCTCAGACTGGAAACAACAACAAGACGCAGCACGTCAAATTGATAAGTTTCATCGCTTCAGGGGCCGTTTACCACAAGAAGAGAACAACGAAGTTCGTAGACGAACTGTATACAATCTAGCGGACAAACCTTTGCCTGCCGCGGTGGTATCGGTCCTGGAGAAAGGATTGAACTTCGCACCCACTCCGAGGACACCACCTGTTCTGGACATCATTAGCTCCGTCGAAAAAGGCATCCTAAAACTTCCCAGGGAATCTGCCGAGGAGATCCGGCGGGAGACTTGCCGTGCTCTGACATGGGCTCAAGTGCCTAAGAACAATCTGACAGCTGCAGAGAGGTCAGTGGTTCGATCCCTACGAGAAGATCCTGATAGTGTGATTTTGCCGGCGGATAAGGGAAATGCGACTGTTATCCTCTCCACATCGATGTATCTGAGCAAGATGGACCAGCTTCTGGACGACTCTGCATATCGCACACTAAATAAGGACCCCACAGCAAAAATTCAGCGGAAAACTTTGGAGCTCCTCAAAAACAGCACGATCTCCGATGTGGTTGCTAAGAGACTACGTACACAGGCGCCAGTACCTCCCAGGCTATACGGATTGCCAAAAATTCACAAGGATAATGTGCCACTGCGGCCTATTGTGAGTAATATCGGGGCACCAACGTATAATCTCGCGAAACATCTGGCAGCGCAATTGAGCCCTTTAGTAGGAAAGTGTGAGCATCATATCCGTAACTCACAAGACTTTATTCGTCGGCTCAAGAACTTACGACTCGCACCATCAGATATACTCGTGAGTTTTGACGTAGTCTCACTTTTTACTCGTGTACCATTGCAGGAATCGTTGTTGCTCATTAGCGAGAAGCTGGATGGGGAACTTTTAGAGTTATTCCAACATGTGCTCACCTCGACATACTTTTTATTTAATGGACAATACTTTGAACAGACTGACGGCGTCGCAATGGGTAGTCCCCTGTCACCCATTGTGGCTAATCTTTTCATGGACGACTTCGAGGAGAGAGCGCTCCAGACGTCGGATTTGAAACCTACGTGTTTTTGGCGATATGTGGACGACACCTTTGTTATCTGGCCTCACGGCATTGCGTCGCTGAATGTTTTTCTTGAGCATCTTAACTCGCTTCATCCCAACATCAAGTTCACGATGGAGATGGAGAAAAACGGCGAACTTCCATTCCTGGACGTGTTGGTACGGAGAAAAGAAGATGGCACGTTAGGTCACTCAGTGTACCGTAAACCAACACACACGGACTTATACTTACAGGCCACCAGCTGTCACCATCCTTCGCAACGAAGTGGCGTACTGAGGACGTTGGTCCACAGAGCACGAGCCATATCAGACTCAGACAGCTTATCCAATGAGCTACTCCATCTGCGTACCATTTTCCAACAAAATTGATACTCCGAACGGGAGATTCGCCGTCCCTTACAACCAAAGCGGGCTACTCAACGTGAGGAAGTGGAAGAAGGCGAAGAACAAAGGGGAATGGTCATCTTGCCTTACATCAGCGGTGTCTCTTCAAAAATAGGAAGACTATTGAAGAGGCATAAAGTTAAATGTGTTTTTCGTCCGCCGGCAAAACTCAAAGCTCTCTTGGGCTCATCTAAGGACAGCCTTGGCCTAAGAAGACCCGGTGTTTACGAGATTCCTTGTAGCTGCCGCATGTCGTACATCGGACAAACTTGTCGCACTGTAGAAGAGAGATGCACTGAACATCGACGCTACACTCATCTGGAGCAACCAGAAAAGTCTGCAGTGTCCGAGCATTGTCTCAGTACAGGCCATTCTATGAATTACCTACATACAAAAATTCTCGCATCGACGAGTTCGTACTGGGACAGTGTTATTAAGGAAGCAGTGGAAATACGTAGCTCGACGAATCTTGTAAACAGAGACACGGGCTTTCAGCTTAGTTCAGCATGGGATCCAGCACTGGCCATATTGAAGTCGCTTCGAGCAGAGAGGAATACTTTTGGTCATAAGACGGACGACGATTCGCCAGCAACATAAATATTCGACAACGGGAGGATAATCAAGGCGTCTACGTGGACGTGCTGTACTGCTTGCGGCTTCCGACAGAGGTCGCTGGGGCTGCCGATGGCAGCGCAGAGCAGCGGCGGCAGCCTCCGCGCGTGCGCTGAAGTATTTGGTTCTTCATCCTGTAGGTGGCGTTACTGTCCTTCCAGCTATCAGTTGATATCGTCGCTATTGGCCATCGAATTTGGCGCCTCCACGCATGCGCACTTCCTGCCTAAAACTGGCATAAATGGGGAGCCGTGGTCCTGCCTTCGCAGTGTGTTTGTCGCACCTGAAGATGTCGGCCAGTTGCGCTGACGAAATATTGTGGAGTTTTCACTATGACATCCGACGTGTCGCCCGAGAACCATATATACATTATTCGTTAGTTTGGTATGTGTCGTACAACACATCACTTCATCCAGGTGATATAAGAGTACTGCAGTTGTCGATTTTCTTATAAAACTGTTACCTGTGCTAAGTTTAAACCAAGTCCTAGTTGGATCTTTCTTATCACATAGTGTCATGTAAGTAGTTTTTTTTCAGGCATCTGCAAGTTCTGCACAGGCTTTTGTTAGTGAATCATCAATACCATACTCCACCACTTTCTAAAATATTTTGTACATTGCTGCATGACAAAGGTAGCATCGTTTATAGTAATCTAAGGGAAATCGCTCATTCGTTTTTGTAAGCTTTGAGTTCTAATAGTCAGGACGGCTAAGAAAATACATGAAATACTCGTAATTCATAGTTGTGAATATGGACAACCATCATGTGTATCGCAGAATTACAACAATGAAAATTCGTGCCAGGCTAGGACACAGATACGGATTCCCCGCTTATCACGAGCGGTCGCGTTACTGTTTGGCTACCGAAACACAACTCAAGGCCAGACCAAAACTTCCGTATATTGTCAATCATTTGTCCACTTTTGCCTCCCTTCAGCACAAATTTTCATTGTTGTCGTGCCATTATACAGCTGACGGTTGTCCATAGTTCCAAATGTGGATGCATTTCACGTATTTCATAATGGCTGTAGTCCCTGCAGTGCTTTTTCCTTTGGACATTTATGCATGTCCAAAGGAACACTGTATTGTAATTCGGAATAGGACAGCCATTGCAATATTGTACTGGGTAAGAAAAGATTCTTATATGTCCGAAAATATCAATGAACTACAAAAAGAGGAGTATCTGAAGTTAAATGACTCCCAGACAGATGGTAGCATGTCTTGTGCTGTATAGATATGAATGTAGAAGTTCGCAGTGTGCAGTAGCGTTATGTATCAGGTAGATTTTTATGTCTGCTGTAGCATTGATTGTGGCTTTGATTTTGGTGTTTGTCTTTGTAATAACATTGCTTTAGTGGATGTACATACATTTATCATCTTCTGTGGCTTCCCTTCGAAATTTTCAAACTTTCTGGGGCTTAAAATAATGTCTCATATGAGCTCAAATCTCTCTGTTGTCTCTAGAAAAAAACCCCTAAAACTTCTATTAATTCTAGTGTGCTCTTAATTTATAGCGTGATTTGCAGGGTATATCATATGCTGTGCATTCATGGTGGTCTCTTGACGCTTTCAGTGTCCTAGCTTATGTTAGTATAATGTTCATTTGCATACTTGTACTGTTATGACAAAATATTCTGAGACATTTTTTGTTTTTTCTCCAGTAATAACTTCACTGACATCAGGGACGACAGTGGTTCTGGTGATAGTCATGGTTTGCGTACTAAAGTTTGCTTGGCTTCTGGAACAGGCAACAGGATACAAAGCACCACCAGGCAGGAAGCACCCTGTGTGAATAAAACTAGTGCAATGCTTCTGCTGTACAGGTACAGTGGTTATGTCTGCAAAAAGGTATTTGCACGTCTGCAGGATCTGAAGGATCACACTCACATGAGACGTGATTTTTTGCATTCCAGCAGTGAGTGCCACAAAACACTCACTTCCAGTTCTCATGTGAAGATGGCCTTGCGTGTGCACTCTGGAGAACGCCCCTACAGCTGTGGCGTTTGCAACAAGTCATTTACACGGTATAGTAGTCTGAAGTTACATTCAAAGATCCACTCTGATGAACGCCCCTACCGCTGTGGCGTTTGCGACAAGTCATTCTCATTTAACAGCTATTTGATCCACCGCTCTATGGTACACACTGGTGAACGCCCACACACCTGTGGCGTGTGCCACAAGAGCTTCAAGCTAAGTTGTCATCTGAAGCGACATTCACAGGTGCACACTGGTGAACGCCCTTACCGCTGTGGCGTGTGCAATAAGACATTCGCGCAGAATAGTACTCTGAAGATACATTCAAACCTCCACACAGGTGAACGCCCTTACCACTGTGGCGTATGCAACAAGTCATTCGCATTTAAGAGTAACTTAATGCAGCATTCTCAGCTGCACACTGGTGAACGCCCCTACACCTGTGGCATGTGCAACAAGAGTTTCAAGCTAAATGGTCATCTGAAGCGACATTCACAGCTGCACACTGATGCACGCCCCTACCGCTGTGGTGTGTGCAACAAGACATTCAGGCTAAATTATCATCTGAAGCAACATTCGAAGGTCCACCATGGTGAACGCCTCTAACGCTGTGTAGTATGCAACAAGACATTCACATAAAATGGTAGTCCAAAGCATTAGTGAAAGTTACACAATGGGGAACATCCCTGAACTTGTGATTTGGGTGGAAAGTCATTTAGGCACCAGGCTGAACAGATACAACATTCACAACTCCACATTGGTGAACATCCGTAAGTCTTTAATGTCTATGAGTATAAAAACATTCGTGCAGAGGAGGAACCTCAGGGAGAACTTGTGGCTGCATTCTGGAACAGACTATAGAAATGCAGCATTTTGTGAAAAGAAATACAAATTTAACAGCAGCCTGACGAAACATCTACTTCTTCATGAAAGGCAATCACTATATAGTTATGGTGTGTGAATGAAGGGAATTACAAGCAGTCGCAGACTTGAGGAGCACTCACCTTTTCACACAGGAAAGGTCTCAAGCTATACCTGCGGGTGCATACTAGTGAATACTAGTGTTACTGTAACTAGTCTCATATGAGGTTCAAGAGCAGCAACTCACATGCATGTCTCGATTCTTATGACTACGTTGTAAAAATTATGTCTGACTGCAGAGCTGGCTTAGGAGTCAGTCTTAGACGTGCTTAGTATCAGAACAGCAACACCAGTGTAATCATAATAATTATAGGACTCACATCTATTAAATGTGTCATGAGAATTGTTACAGTGCTACAATAATTTGCTGGAACGATAAAAACCTCATGATAATATCAACTTCAACTGTAATCAACATATAACTCAAATGTAAGTAATTTCCTTCGAGCAGAATGATGCCAGATGGCATGATTATGTAGAGTTCTACCAAGTTCTATCCAGATGTCCAACGTTATGGCATGGATACTGTCTACAAAGAAAAGAATGTCAACATGCCTTTGTATGTTACAGAAATTCTGCAATTGCATTATTGTGGTTATTATGAGACACAAAGTGTAGGAAAGTGATATGTATTGAAATGTGAGATTCTTGAAGTTTGAGTGTGTGCTCAGTTCCATCAGCCTTGCTATTAATGTAAATAATGAATTCAAAACACACTGCTAGTGTGGGGTTTACTGTTCGAGTATCATGTTAGTATTAAAGTATTATCGTTATGATATTATCAATAGTTGTTTAACCATACTCTGTCACTGTTGTGGGTCTATCTATTTTATTAGTGTATCTTGTAAGTATGCACCAGGTGCAATAGAATCATGGTGTGTCTGCCTTACTCATTTTTATTGAAATGCCTAAGAGTTATTAGATAAAATATTGGTTTCCATAGTTATGACCATTATATAATTTAGTCTGAAGTGGTCACCTATGATTAAATGTATCATGCTACAAAAAGGGAAACTAGTAATTGCGAAGTACACAACATAAAAAATTCAGATTGTTACTTACTATGGACTGTAGAGCCTTAGGCATTATATCTGTCTTTATAATTCAAAGACGAAATCTTGTGCGAAATATCAACCAAATGTATGATGGGATTTTTCTGACCATCGTTTGTCAGTCAAATGCTTTTGCTAGGCATTCGCAAGACCTAATTACGAAATCTTAGTGCAATATCTGTTCCATGGTGCATCGATCTGTAAACATTTTTATCCACTACTCCATGACAGAGATGGTGTCATTTATGGTAGTTTAAGAAAGTTTTCTTATTTGGATCTCTGACTTCTAATAACTAGGGCATTCATGAAAACAAGTGTTTTAACATGTCCCTACACATCAATGAGCTTCAACAATAACAAATCTGATTACAAATTCGTATTTTATTATATCCATGTTGGATCTTGTGAACTCCATGACTATTAATGATAGTTACTGAATAACTCAACCAGCCACATATACTTCTTAATAGGTTTTATTTTAGTGCCACAACTGGTTTCATGATAATATTTTCAGTATGTACTGATTAACAGCATGTCATCTGCTCCTTCACTGCACAAGAATATTTAATATTTAATGACACTTTATAAATTGTTTCATTAGTAAAAATACTCGAAAGTACTTGCGTTTATTTAGGTATAATGTGAAATATTTATAATCACTCAGATAAGTATCAGTATATGGCGATTTGTATTGTTGTGGTCCATTTAGCTTTTCATGTCAATGTATATATGTTGTTGAATTGCAAACTACAAATATATTGTAATTAAATTACTGTAGCATATTTCGTAATATTCATAATGTCAGTGTTGAATGTCACGCCCTGGAAATATCTGAAGCCATCTACAGATGGGTGTGATAGCCTGAAAATGGTTATGTCTCTAAAATGAAACATTTTAGGAATATATCCAGCTGTTTGTGGAATTAACTAACTGTAAATTAATGTAATTTGTATGTCATGCAATAGATTACTGTTGTCTGTAATAGTATTTTCCTGGAATTTCACTTTAAAATAACATCACTATGGATGTACTCGTATTATTCTTTAGTGTTGTAACACTGTGCTACTCATTTATAACATGGAATGCAGACATTGCCTTATGCAGTGTATATTTGAAGACCTTCTGAGGTATTTTGTGATCCATGTGTAAGAACATATAAGTATTCGTTCCCATAACTGAACTGTGTAGCAGTATGTTGTCACACTATTTTTCACTTTTCTGACGTACTGTCCTCGTTGTAGTTGTAGTTATGCCACTGGTGATTTGGTTACCAAAGTTCATGTGACTGAGGAACAAGAAACACGCTTCTAATACAGCACATTCAGTGCACAAAACTGAACGCCTATGTAGCTGTGACATCTGCAAACATATCTAGGTGGCTGAATTATGTGGAGTCTTTACCAAGTTACTGTATATGCAGATGGGAAATCATATGGCAGGGATAGGGCTTGTCAAAACCCTATATGTAATTAAAACATGATCATAATAGAAGTTACTGTAACCTATGGATCTATACCACCACTGAAATATCAGATCTTTGAATTTTGAGAGTAAGTCACTACACTGTGCTGTACACTGTTCTCTCTTATACCCATGGCTAGCTCAACCTTAAACCTCTCGTCAGTACTTGATAATTGTGAATGAATGAAACCCAATCTTTTAGTGAAACGGTATTTTCTCTTCTCATGTATTACCTAACATTACATTACATTACTTTTGTATTGAGAGCCAATCAGCTTTGCTTCAGGTAGCCATGGAGACATATTCACACCTTATTGTCATTGCAGTACTTCTGACCACTCTGTTTGCAAACAGTAGTTGGTATGGCTATTAACACTGCTGATAATAATATAACTCAGCATCGCAGATATATTTATGGATAGGCTGCCAACGACCAGAGTGAGTTAATATGAACGTTTTCAGGTTATGATACCATGTGATATTGTCAAATAACTGCCACTAAACGATACTGAAGTTTCTACCATATTTTCAGTGGTCATCCTCTGGGTCTATTGACTCACAGAACCACCAGTGCCACCTTGCCTAAAAACTTAGTTTTATTGAGCAATAGTTATTTTCCGCTATGACATGACACCATGCCCATCAAGCTTTCATGTTAACATTTGCAAATGTTCCTCACCTTCTTATCACAATCTCATTGTAGACGGCAGCAAGTGGACTGCAGGACACACGCCCTTTCAAGCAGCTTTTCAGTATGTTGCCTCCCTGAACTTGAATGAATGTAGGACTAACACCAATACATTACCTGTGAGGTTTTTTGTACGGGTTGTTACAGCAAAGAAAAAAGAAAAATACAAGGACTTCAGTTTTATGCTCCATCACACACATATGTAGCATTAGCAATAACTTAGCATAGTTTTGGTAACATGGGTAACATGTGGCATAATGTGGAATTAATAAAAAAGCATGTGCACCCTTGGTGTTTACAGAACTGAATACCGAAGAACCGCTATCCAGAACAGCATACAAACCTCCAACTGTAAACATGTCTGTGGGACTTAGTAGATCGATGTTGGCAGTCCATTTCTGTTAACTGTAACCAAAGGAACGAGTATTTCACAGCTGCGAGGACCACTCAGTCTGGGTGGAAGTATTGAGAAATTGTGGCTGCTGCAAAGAATGGCTATGACAGCTTTCTGAAGGAATGAATATGTTGCAGGCGCCAAAATGTAGCTAACTGTCTGCTTTGATGAGTGATGCAGTTATAATGGCTACTGGGAACGCAGTTCTTTGAGCACATTTTGAATTGCTCTTATTTACAGCGTTATTTGTTGTACTCTTTCGTTGGTTATTTTTAACCTTTGCTAAGTGTATGAAAAAATTTGGCCTGTTCTTCCGTTTTGGAGTGAGTTATAGTATTTAGTCGGTTAATCAATGTTTCATTCTTTAGAATATTTTTTTTAAAATAATTCGTACTATGTATTGTGGCTTCACTACAGCTGTTAAACTTATCTAACTGCGACTTCCAGTAGCAACCAACACAACCCGTCAGTATCCAATTTAAAGTTGGTTGCTCTGTAGAAAATGATTTATTTAATAAACATCCTATAATTCAGTCAGTAAGGTATATTAATTTAATTATGACGTATAATAACAGTCAGTGCACAAAACACAAGTTTTGGCAACCACCGAACTAAAAACATGCAAATGTCTTAATGATGATTCACTACATCATATATAACATTTTGTTTAAAACGCCTATTATACTGTTTGCTGCACTGTGTATGTCATTTCAGTGGAAATTTGTAAAATAATAATCACAATATCAGTCACTTGTAAATGTTTAAACCACAGTTTTTTGCAACTCTGAAAACCGTCCACTTAAAAAAAGTACTTTGATATTACAATCTGCTCCTAGTACTTCACGTATTTGCTTACAATAGTGAACGTGTAGACACATTTTACTTCTCCACCTCCTGTTCTATACTTCATCTATATATATGCAAGTTCACATATGTGGAATGCCACACTCATGACAACAACGAGTTTCCACTTCTCTTATCAGACTGCTTTGTTACTGCTACGCATAGTGTGACCTATCAATATATTACAAAACTCGTCTCTCTCGCAAATTATTACATAAATTGCAATTCTTTAAACTTTTCACGTGGATGTACAGTTTTATGCATACAAAAATATTTTACTCAAAAGTAAAGTATTAAATGGGCAAGCACACACCATTAAAAAATGAAACTTTAATTGCATACACAGCATTTGCAGGAAGTATATAGAGGGAAACCTACATTTTGATGTGAACCATTGCAATTCTATATTGCTTGTTAATAGAAAAGGAAAATTAAGAAAAATTAATGTACATCAAATTATGGAACTATCTTCTCACTGCCTGTTATAGCGATAGGGCACAGATAGAATTGGTTCATTTAATGTTATTGATTTCTGTAACAGCCAAATGGTAGGCATCATAATAAATTCAGTAATTTTCTCATGATATCCAAGAACCAAGTGAATTATGAAAAATCGATTTATTACAGGGGAATCCTAAACTATAAAAAATTTATTTGTGTCTAGTGTGGAATACGTTATTTGCTTAACAGGTATGACTCATCAGTTGTTATTTTAATGCTCACTTTATATATTAAAGGAAGGAAGATATGATTTAAGACACAAAGGAATTGCAGACATTGTCTGCAACTGGTCATTGATTTAAATCAGTGGGGAATTTTGAAAACTGTGCCACATGGATATTCGAATCCAGGTTTCCCGCTTACTAGGCAGATGCACTGACCAGTAAGCCATTGAGACACAGTGGTCATTACAACTGCGTGGACTACATAACACGTCTCTTGTCAGACCCAAATTCTCAACTTATCCACACAATACTAACCATAAGATTTCGGTTCTGGTGTGCATCTTCATTGAAGAGATCAGTGGCTGTCTTCACCTTAATTATATGTGTGTTGTGTCTGGTCTTTTTGATATGTCTAAAAGAACAGACACCACATATATGGCTGCGCGGTCTAATGTGCAGCTACCCCCATTGGAGGTTCGAGTCCTCTGTCGGGCGTGGGTGTTGTGTTGTCGTTAGTGTAAGTTAGATTAAGTAGTGTGTAAGCATAGAGACCGATGGCCATAGCAGTTTGGTCCCATAGGAACTTACCACAAATTTCCAAACACTACATATGTATTATGACTTAATTTCTCATTGATGACAAGATAATTAAGACGGGCTTGAAATATCACTCATTTGTAGAATAAATGGACATAGAAAATTGCTGTTTCGCCAAATTCGTTATGAATCAGCTTACTAACAAGTTCCCATGCTTGAGTGATGATATTATGCTCTCAGCCTAAAAAACTTTTACCTTTTGTAAAATTAAACTAAAAACAGCAAACGATCTAAATGACAAACAATTTTATTTGTGAGACTTCCTGGCAGATTAAAACTGCGTGCTTGACTGAGACTCCAACTCGAGACCTTTGTCTTCCATGGGTCCCGAGTTCGAGTCTCGGCTCGGCACATTGATTTAATTTTACAGGAAGTTTCATATCAGTGCACGCTCTGCTGAAGAGTGAAATTCACATTCTGGGTATTTTGTTTGTGTTTTGTGAAATAGCTGCCAAGGAAAATTCCTGTACTTCACGTATCAGTGCCTTCTGATCCTTGTGTTTTTACTATAAGGACCATATGTACACTTAAAGGAAGAACAGGAGAAGTAAAGTAAAAAACATTAATGTTACCGAACAATGTAATGTGCACCATTTCACAAAGGAACATCATTCAACCCTGATGGTGTTATAGTTGGGGAGGGGGCAGGAAAGCACAGGAATGACATAGTAGTCGCTGGTGCAGCAGCGGGCAATGCCCTCCGCTGGCCCATGGACAGCGTCACTGATGACAACGACGTGACAGCGACCGAACGCCCAATCGGTCGAACCGAATGCCGACGCCCAACTCTGATGCCCTTAAATAGTGCAGACCGCTGCTGAATCCGCCGGTTACGTCGCGGCGTGTTTATTAGAAGGTTCTCGATGAATTGGCTAACGCAACCGCGCCACACGCGGCCCTCGCACCCGTAATTCTGCTAATGCTGCATTCTGATGGCTGCCGCGAACGTACACACATACCGATGCTCATTGCAAAACTGTGTCACCTGCATAATGCGCTGGCCGGCCTTCGTCCGCCGTTTGCCGTGAGGCTGGCGCATCGCGCACTGAAACACACTAAATCACAATTTCACACCGTATTTCCTAAAAATAACTCCTTGTCCTCTACAATTCCTCCCTCGTACGAAAAGAATTCGTCCCCAAATTCAACCAAAAAGTCAAAACAACTACAGTTCACTTCAAAAATACCACAAAATGCGATTGATTCACTATTTACACTGTGTTCATTCACTTCTATCCTCAGCCTAATCTTTGTCCATAAACATTACTCAGTGTTCTCCTGCAGTGCCTGACAACTGTTCAGTGATTTTGTCTGGACCTTTAAGTTAAAGGTTGGAAGGGGCGGGATTTGGGCTACCTTTCTCTTGAGCCGATAGTACACTAATCCTACGACAAAGATAAAAATACAGGTGGCGGTGGTTGATGACCCAATAACTAGTAAGCGTTGCTTATGCTCATTACGGTACTCATGCACTCGTTGAAAAAGATGTTCCATAGTTATATGTCCATCCTGAGCTGCTAGCATCTGGTCCAAAGAGGCGAGCAAAGTCGGGTCTAATGTGCTATTCAAAAGAGTGAGATTTTCTTTCGTGACGAATTGTACTGATTGGTCGGTAAACGGAAAGTTGGCCCTGAAATGTCACACTGTGTGCCGTTAATTAACAGTCCCTGCCTCTGCATTTCTATTCTTTGCGTACTCCCTTGCTTACCCTGCTCGTAACAAACGCAAATAAAGACTGTGTTTTCCATTACTGAAAATACCCAATGTGGACCCACTTGCTGAAAGAACTGCACCGTGCCTTCTATAATTTCCTTATGGCACTCCGCGACTGGTTCTTGAGAGCGGAATAGAGAATACTCACAAGATTTGGGATCAGTGTGTAACAATTTCGCGGGGCAGATGGTAACTGGACCTGTTCGACAACGCAATAGGTCTTGTGCAGTGAGAAATGCATGAGCTTGTCTGTTACGTGTCACTAACAGTATTTCCTGTACGATTAATTGTACGAATTTCTGCAAAATTTCCCACTTCGCTAGATATGTATGCAAGGCGTAACATTCAAATTTACAATCCTTACATGTTAATTATATTATGATGTGAATTCTCAGCAGCGTACCCCTCCACGTACTGGTAACAGTGGCCATTTTGTAGTACAGAGATAAGTGTTCGTCTGTTAATGTCGTCAGTAGCTCCAGGGATGCGGGCAGTTCCGATTGAACTTTCCGTAATCCTTCCCGAAGTTGTTCCAAAGGTAACAGTACAGGCGTTAGGTGCCCGCCCATTGCGTGCAACAAAGCCTCCTGTAGTTCCGTGGCTTCTATGCGTGCTTCTGTAAAACTATCAGCAAGAAAACGGAGCAGCTTAGCGATTATCAGCTGTGAATCGATGTTATCCAACCGGTACTTGATTATACCCAAGTCGTGACTGGTTGTGTCGGCTGTGACCTTAATGTGGGACATCAAGGTCGTGGCCAAAGCTCGCAATTGGCGCGTATTGTTACCTACATCTTTCTCACTCTCTAATTGGGTTGTGTGAAGATCTATCATTCCCTGGTTGCTATTCACATTATCCTGTACCTGCCGTAGCGTATCGTTAATACATTTAATATCTTCCGCGTCAGCGGTCCTAAAAACAGTTTTTAGAATACGGCCACCTGCGTCGAACTATCCTCTTTCTCTACGGACGTGCGGAATTAACCCAGCAGTTTGCCGCAACTGAGCTTGTAAGCGTGCAAAAGCTTTTCGTAGTATCTGATAATCCCCCTGTGTGTCATTAAACCTTGACTGATTAGCGACCATGGGATGAAGTTTATTAAACGTATCCTCTAATTTATTGATTTCGTCTTCAACCAGCCAAATATTACAAACCACTCTTAAGGTCCATTGATGTCCGGACTTTTATTACGTCCGCATCGTGATGACTGGGTGTTGTGTGCTGTCCTTAGGTTGGTTAGGTTTAAGTAGTTCTAAGTTCTGGGGGACTGATGACCATAGATGTTAAGTCCCATAGTGCTCAGAGCCATTTGAACCATTTGAACTTAATTACGTCCGCTTGTCGCAAGAACAAAACACCACTTGATATAGGACGTATCTTCAAGGCTTCAGCTAAGTAGTAACAGCAAAACAGAATAACTATACTGAGAGGTAGTGCACACCTTCCCTCTTCCTTCTTCAGCGCAACCCACGACGCTGGAACTGCTGGGCTTACCAAATCGTCACGCCTTCTGAGAAACAATAGAATAACAACTCACATTAGCTCTTCCTTTTTGCGCGTGGCCTAAGAGTATAGTAGCATGTGTGATCGCTTCCACAATTAACTTGGTTCTCTTGTTTTTCTACTTCTTTCTTATTCTTTTTCTATCTTTCTCTCCACTAGAAGTTACTGGAGACAATGAAGGAAGTTCCTCAAAATTTCCCTTGAAAGGCCTAATTCGGCTCACATGCACAATAGTTGGGCGAGTTGGAAGCTGTAATTTTACATTCACCGGCGATGTCATCTCGATCACCTGGAAAGGACCTTGATAGCGGGATACAAGGTTCTTCGTTTTTCCTTTTGGTACATACGGATTAGTCTTCATCACTCATTGTCCTACATGATATTTGGGTAAAGCCGCCTTTCTATTGTGAATTTTGTCCTGTCTCTCTAACGCTTTAGTGTTCATTTTTTTCACCTGCCGCCAGATTGTTTTCAACTTTTTGGATAAATCCTTAACAGCCGAAATATCGGTTCCTGGTGGGGTCTTGAGCAATTCAAACGGAGATGGCGTCTTCTGATCGAACAGTACTTCATACGGAGATAATCCTGTACTTTCATGCACTTTTGAGTTATACGCCGCGGTTACAAATGTAAATAGGGTATTCCAATTGTTTGTTGTGTTGCGAATTTACATAATAACTTAACATCTTAACTATTGTACGATGAACTGTCTCGGTCGTGAACTACCGACACTGAGCTAAATTATCCAGAGTTTCAGTGATATTAGGCATTGCGTATGCATTAGATACAGTTTTTTGATTCATAAACGATAATCACAACAAAAACGATATGCCTTGCCCCCATCAGGTGATTTTTTACGCACTAATACGACAGGAGCGGAACAGGGACTACTACTGGTTTCTGTTATCCCATCCCTAAGCTGTTGATTAATAAATTCTTCCATGACAGGCTGTAAACTTTTAGGAACACGATGTGGACGTTTATACACTGGTGCTTCATTCCCAGTGGGGATGTAATGCTGAACTAACGGTGTGGCAGGCAGTGGACCATGAGAATTAAATAACTCTTTATATTGCGTCAAAAGGTTCTCCATGATTTCTCTGTCTTGTCCTTCTAAATGTGCTACTTTAGCTCTCAGTGCGGACCAGCTGACAGATTCTCCTGGCATTGTGTAATCTGCTGCGAAATCCTTATCCAGTTCATCTTCCCCTATTGTCTCCAGATTCGTTATTACGGTGCCCCTTGCTAACTGCACCTCTTCAAGGTCAAAATTACCAATACTGACAGGCACAACCTTTTTTGCTTCTATCTCCCGCACGTAGGACACGCTACGCTGCGTAAAACACTTCATTTTATCCTGTGGCTCTTTCTCAGACAAAGGTTCAAAGACACACACAACGAATTTACCAGCATGCTAGCTTCAACATCTGCCCGGATTATTTTTCCTGTACCCTTCGGTATAGTATCCCGCGAGTTACCCCTAAGGGACCTTGAACGCAGATTAGCTGGCCTACCTGACATCTGGGCTCCTTGCAACAGTAATGGTTTTTCGGCCACAGAACCTAGGCGAAGTTGTTTTCCGTCCAGTTCTACTGTACGCCGTTCCATGTTAACTTTTTGGTGATGCGCAGCCAGGAAATCCAATCCGAGTATGACATCATAGCTGCTGCCAACAACTGGAAGAACTTCTGCCTTCACCTGGATGTTCCTCATTTCCACTCTGAAGTTTAACACCGCTGATCCGAGTGACTTCACCTGTCCCTCACCCATGCCACTTAACGCCCAGCGTGGTGGTATTAATTCTACTTTACCGAGTACATTTCTATTCGACACACATACCTGAGACCTGGTATCCAATAAAAATTTGCACGTTCTGCCCCTTACCAAGCCGGTCAGACAAAAGTTTGCCACTGATTCTGCACTAGCATTAATCTAGTCATATGTATACATTTCCACAGTTATCATTTACCTGTGTCATCTATGGCCTGTGGTCCACGACAGCTGCTTCAGCGCTGGTTTTGGATAGCGCCAATTTGGCATGCACAGAATGTTTTACCCAAGGCAGCACATGAACAGTTCACAAAAATTAGCCATTTCAGAAATGTTTTCGCCTGAGCTCCAAAAGCCAATGATCACGTTTTTTTGGACATCAGACAAGTTGCTCCGTTTCCACATTACAACAACGGGATGGATAGTGTCTTGAAGGGAGGATATAAGATGAACATCAACAAAAGTAAAACGAGGATAATGGAATGTAGTCGAATTAAGTCGGGTGATGTTGAGGGTATTAGATTAGGAAATGATACACTTAAAATAATAAAGGAGTTTTGCTATGCGGAGCAAATTAACTTATGATGGTCGAAGTAGAGAGGATATAAAATGTAGACTGGCAATGGGAAGGAAAGCGTTTCTGAAGAAGAGAAATTTGTTAACATCGAGTATAGATTTAAGTGCCAGGAAGTCGTTTCTGAAAGTATTTGTATGGAATGTAGCCATGTATGGAAGTGAAACATGTACGATAAATAGTTTGGACAAGAAGAGAATAGAAGCTTTCGAAATGTGGTGCTACAGAAGAATGCTGATTGGATGGGTAGATCATATAAATAATGAGGAGATGTTGAATATGATTGGGGAGAAGAGAAGTTTGTGGCACAACTTGACTAGAAGAATGTATCGGTTGGTAGGACAAGTTCTGAGGCATCGAGGGATCACCAATTTAGTATTGGAGGGCAGCGTGGAGCGTAAAAACCGTAGAGGGAGACCAAGAGATGAATACACCAAGCAGATTCAGAAGGATGTAGGTTGCAGCAGGTACTGGGAGATGAAGCAGCTTGCACAGGATAGAGTTGTAGTGTTGACAGAAGAGCCAACACTGTTTTTCTAGAGGAGGCCGAAATGCACGCATTTAATTACACGCTGACTGGTGTTAGGTCTGGAACAGGTCAGAGAAATAAGACTAGCAAAACAGGAGGTAACTGGTAGAATACTTAACTTTAATCCACAATTGTAGAACATCTCTCATTACGGTACATGCTTCATAATATTAATTATCAATTGAATACGGCGCCTTGCTAGGTCGTAGCAAATGTAGCTGAAGGCTATGCTAACTATCGTCTCGGCAAATGAGAGCGTATTTGTCAGTGAACCATTGCTATGAACGTCGGCTGTACAACTGGGGCGAATGCTAGTACGTCTCTCTAGACCTCCCGTGTCGTGGCGCTCGGTCTGTTATCACTGACAGTGCCGACACGCGGGTCCGGCGTATACTAATGGACCGCGGACGATTTAAAGGCCACCACCTAGCAAGTGTGGTGTCTGGCGGTGACACCACATTCCTCCCCCGCAAATCGGCGAACGGTTGAGTTATAATGCTTCCGCCCGCCGTGGGGAGGACCCCATGTTGACGTATGCGACGAGGTGGGGAGCCTAACAACAGGCGAGGCTGTGCCACCCGCACCCGGCCATTCGGTCCGAGGGGAGTTAGGAAACGCCTGAAAACCTAGTCCAGGGTGCACGTCAACATGCGGTGTAGGCGCCCGTAGAGAGACAGGAGGGGCCGAAGGATCGACCTCCATCGCGTCGGGGTACCCGACGGGCGTAGACGACATGTGGTCCGTATCGGGCAAGAGTTCCATGTCGGAGGATAGCTGGTCACGGGAAGCGATCGGCGGCGTGTGACCCAGGGAGGCGCCTGGCGGTTGCAGTGAAAAGTCCACTGCGGGCGTCGCCGGCGGGAGAACAGGCGGCGGCGGCGGCGGCGCGTCGCCACGGGGCAAAATGGAAGCCATCGTCTGTAACACCTGGGGATGAGGCGAGCCAGTAGGTGGGTCCCCAGGGCGCTGACCGGACGGCACCGTCGCTGAAAGCCGACGGGGAGCGGCAGAACCCGTGCGACGACAGAGGCGCAGCTGATTGAGATGCCGACGCACCTCACCAGATGCCCCCAAAACCAAATACATAGCGCGGCCGAGGCAGCGAAGAATGCGCCCTGCGAGCCAACGCCGTGAACCTCGATAGTTGCGATAGTATACAACGTCGCCTGGAGCAAAAGCAGGTGGCTGCTGCTGCACAGGAACCTGATGCGGCGGATGTAGCAAAGACATCAAGGTTCGATGAGGACGACCGTGGAGCAACTCAGCCGGCGAGCGACCATCTCGGGGCTGAGAGCGGTACGAGGACAAAAAGAGCAATAACGCGTCCTCCCGAGAATGCGACTCTTTCAACTTCAACATCTGTGGCTTGAAAGTCCTGAACAATCGTTCAGCGGCACCGTTTGACTGAGGCGAAAACGGCGCGGACGTCAGATGTTGAATACCATTGGCCTTGCAGAATGACTGAAATTCTGCGGACACGAATTGTGGGCCATTGTCGGAAACAATAGTCTGTGAAAGACCTTCGATGCAAAAGATAGCAGATAACGCTTGGATGGTGGCAGATGACGTCGTGGAAGACGTCCGGACAACAAAAGGAAAATTACTGAATGAATCTACCACAACCAACCATTGAGCATTCCAGAATGGATCAGCAAAATCGAAGTGTAAGCGTTACCAAGGGGAAGTGGCTTTTAGCCATGCAAAGAATGTCCGCAGTGGTGCTGATTGTTGTTCGGCACACACCATGCAAGAAGAGCACATATTCGTAATCACGGCATCGATTCCGAACCAAGTACAGTGCTGACGAGCAAGTTGTTTCGTTCTCACTATACCCCAATGTCCTCGGTGGAGAAGCTGTAAGACAGAGGACTGTAACGAACGTGGTACCACGACCCTAAACTGATCATTATCTGAACGCAACAGCAAAATACCACGTCGTACAAAAATTCTCTCCTGGTGAGCAAAAAATCGGCGAACCAACGAATCCCCGATCCGTGACTTTGACAAGGGCCATTGCGTAGCAACAAAACGCAGAACGGCAGCAAGGACAGGGTGGGCGGCTGTGGCTGTAGCTACACGACGAAAATCAATCGGAAACGATTCGACCACGTCATCGGTTTCCGAATCAATGAACGTGCAAGCATGTTCGGAGGAATCGAATGCTCTATCCTCAGCAACAGGCAAACGGGACAACGCATCGGCGTTTCCGTGCTTAGCAGTGGACCGATACAAGATATCGTAGCGGTACTGTGAGAGGAAAATAGACCAGCGAATGAATTTATGCGCTGTACGTGTAGGTACAGGCTTGTTCGGATGAAAAAGCGATGTCAAAGGTTTGTGGTCTGTGATGATGGTAATGTAACGACCATACAAGAAATCATGAAACTTTGTAACACCAAATACGAGAGCCAATGCTTATTTCTCGATCTGTGAATAATTTCTTTGCGCAGACGAGAGCAATTTGGACGCAAAGGCAATAGGGCGATCGTGCGATCCATCTTTGTGCGCAAGCACAGCACCGATCCCGAAATCCGATGCATCTACCATCAACAAAAGGGGTTTCTGGGGATCGAATGGCGTAAGGCAAGTATTAGAAAGCAACGCCGATTTCAACTGGCGAAAGGCGCGTTCGCATTCCGTCGTCCAGACCTTTACGGCGTAAGCAATGAAGCGGAGCTGAAATGGAAGAGGCCTTGTGCACATAGCGATGGTAGTAATTTATTTTACCCAGCACACTCTGTAGCCGCTTCAAATTCTGCGGCGAAGGCAAGTCTTGTATTGCACGGAGGTGCTCTGGACTAGGATGTATGCCTTGGGCATTGATTACATGTCCCAGATATGGTAAATCACGAGAAAAAAACACACATTTGTCCTTCCGCAAGCGAAGACCATTTTGTCGCAAGACCTGAAATAATGTCCTGAGATTGGCTAAATGTTCTTCTTCCGTCTTTCTGGAGATCACAATATCGTCCAGATAGTTTGCTGCAGTAGGGACCGATGCACAAACAGTTTGCAGATATTGCTGAAATAGTGCAGGGGGGGATGCACACCCGAATGGCAGTCTTTTGAATCGGTACAAACCAAGATGCGTGTTAACCACCAAGACACGCTGGGATTCGTCGTCCACTGGTATTTGCAAGTACGCATCTGATAGGTCCAACTTCGAAAAATATTCACCCGGACACAGTTTGTCAAAAAGATCTTCCGGGCGGGGTAAAGGAAAAGTTGCAATCACTAGTTGTGGATTCACCGTAGCCTTGAAGTCCACACAAAGTCTCAATTTTCCGGAAGGTTTTGGCAAAATTACTAAGGGTGATGCCCAGAGGGAAGCCTGCACACGTTCAATCACACCATGTGATTCCAAATCATTTAATGTTCTTGCGACCTCATCACGCAATACGTGGGGAACATTGCGCGCTCTGAAAACATTTGGTTGCGCGTTTACTTTCAGTTCCAAATGTGCTTTATAGTTCTTAGCGCAACCAAGGCCCGGTGCAAAAATGTCTGCAAACTCTTCACATAGACGAGAAACACTGTCTGAAGGCACAGTCTGGTTCACTGAGAGGACCTGATTTACTATAGACAAGTTAAACTACTGAAATAAATCTAAACCAAACAAGTTCACTGCAGAAGAAGAACGAAGTATGTAAAATGACACAAGTTTTGTTTGTCCCTTGTATGTTGCAAGAAGGCTGCACTGTCCTAACACAGGGATATTCTGACCAGAATAACTATTTAACTTAACATTTGCGGCACACAACACAGGTGTGCCCAGTTGTTTGTACGTGTCTTTATTGATCAATGAAACTGCAGCTCCGGTATCGAGCTGGAATGGGACCACGTTGCCATTAATGTCCAAGTCAACAAAAAGTTTATTGTCCTGCTGACGACAAGAGCGACTGTCTCGTGCAATTTGAACTGACACTGGAACAGAAGCACTCACGACTTGACGGGATTTCCGTCGACGTCAACACACACTATGTGTGGGACGAACACAGTCACTGTTAGAGAGAGTGGCACTGGGCGGAGTGGAATTAACTACATGAATGTCCATGGGCGAAGGTTCACGAGCCTGAGTATTCTTGGTTCGATTCCGGCGCGAAGCAAAGGGCCTGGAATGGTTGTGAATGTCCGATCTGAGCTTTTTCTGGTAAACACTCTGAACATGTCCTTTTTTATTACAGAAAAAGAAGCAAATAACTTGGCGTGACAGGCAATTCTCACGCGAATATCTAGTAGCACACCGCGGGCATGATTTCAGCACTGCTTTTGCGTGCTTGCGCGGCACACTTAGCGGAGAGCTTGGTGGCAGCTGCGCGGACGGGCGCGAGGGCTGTTTACCGTTCCGTGCAGCTCGCCCGGCGGGCCGGTTAACGTGACACACGGCTGGCGAAGTTGCAAATGATTCCTGAGCAAAGCCAAGTGTGTCTTGCCTATCCAATATGTCTATCACTTGTTGAAGGGAGGGATTGACGAGTTTCAAAATTTGCTCCCGTATGCGAACATCAGAAACGTTCTGTGCAATTGCATCACGTACCATTGTATCTGAATAAGAGAGTCAACATTCACACTCAAAAGCACAATCCCTAGTAAGGCCTTGCAATGTTGCAACCCACTCCCTATTAGTTTGACTGGCCGTACGTTTGGTACGAAAGAACGTATAGCTTTTTGCAACTACATTGACTGATTCCTTGAAATATGCATCTAATGCAGACAAAATTTCTTCATAGGACAGAGTTGCTACGTCGCGTCGGGGAAACAATTTCACTATCACACGGTATGTCTGGACGCTGACACATGATAATAAGTGAGGCCGCCGCTCATTACCTTGAATTCTGTAGGCGGCGAGATGGAATCCAAATTGGCGTGACCACTCCGTCCAGCTTTCCAGTGCCGCATCAAACGGACGAAAAGGTGGTGCAACTGCATGTTGTGGCTGCGGTAGCGGTGGAGCGGCGGCTGTCGAATCGTTTTGCATTGCACGTTGACCCTGGACGAGGGCGTCCAATAAGGCCTGCGTCTGCTGATTCTGCAAGTGATAAAATTCGGACAGTACATCTGGAGATTGTGGCGAAGCCATGACAAGTAAATTAGAGCAATACAACTGTTAATTCTTCGTCGCCAATTTGTAGTGTTGGCAGAAGAGCCAACACTGTTTTTCTAGAGGAGGCCGAAATGCATGCATTTAATTACACGCTGACTGGTGTTAGGTCTGGAACAGGTCAGAGAAATAAGACTAGCAAAACAGGAGGTAACTGGTAGAATACTTAACTTTAATCCACAATTGTAGAACATCTCTCGTTACGGTACATGCTTCATAATATTAATTATCAATTGAATACGGCGCCTTGCTAGGTCGTAGCAAATGTAGCTGAAGGCTATGCTAACTATCGTCTCGGCAAATGAGAGCGTATTTGTCAGTGAACCATTGCTATGAACGTCCGCTGTACAACTGGGGCGAGTGCTAGTACGTCTCTCTAGACCTGCCGTGTCGTGGCGCTCGGTCTGCTATTACTGACAGTGGCGACACGCGGGTCCGGCGTATACTAATGGACCGCAGCCGATTTAAAGGCTACCACCTAGCAAGTGTGGTGTCAGGCGGTGACACCACAAGAGTAGCATGGAGAGCTGTATCAAACCAGTCTCAATACTGAAGACCACAACAACAACAACAACAGCTGCACTATCTTGTGCATCTCCACCCTGACGCTCTTTATATACCCTCCAGTATTAGTGCTGCCATCTGACATCTGTGAGTGTTTATTGTATGTTGACACTTACATATGCGGTGGTCACATTAATGAGACTGGACTGTTTAAGCCTTATATGTTTCATGACTACTATGAGGTGTAGGAGTATATCAGAAATGGAATACCACTCTGGTATTGTTGTTGATTACAATGGATGCATCGCTATGGTGACAGGAATGAAGTACAAGATGAATTGAGAATGCCTGATAATAATAAAAGTAACGTAAATAAGTTCAGACAAATAGTGTCACAGTAATTCTAATAATTCTTGGAGTAAATCACGATGACCACTCTCTTCCCCATGCAGCTGTTATGAAGGTTCTATATTAAAAGGTAACGCAACTCAAGGTGTCCCTGCACTGACAGTAAATACAAATTGGAGAAATGGTGAAATAGTGCGACACTTGGATAATCATATTGGCTCTACAGTTCATATCAAGCGCTGCCATAGATTTGTAATCGGATGACCAAAGTGGGTGACATGGTCTGGGTTGTAGGGCGTGACTGGGCAGAAGAAGTTGGCTGTTTTTGGCAATCTTTATCTTTATTGTTGATTCTCCCAATACATTTTCCAGTAGCTCAGCCCCACCACTCGTGTCGTGGTGGAGATGTGCTGATGCAAGGAGTCCGGGGAATACAACGCTGGGCTCGGTCAGCAGCTGTGCAGACGGTAGGAGGTTAGTGGCCTGAGGCCCATCCCAGCGCGCCTCTTGCTGACCGAGGCCAGCATCGCGTTCCCCGTACTCCTTGCATCAGCACATCTCCACCACGACATGAGCGATGGGGCTGAGCTAATGGAAAATGTATTGGGAGAATCAACAATAAAGAGGAAGATTGCCAAAAACAGCCACCTTCTTCTACCCAGCCACACCCTACAACCTAGACCATGTCACCTGCTCCAGTCATCCTATTACAATATCTATGGTAGCACTTGATATGAACTGTAGAGCCAAGATGATTATCCAAGTGTCGCCCTATTTCACCATTTCTCCAATTTGTATTTACTGTCAGTGCAGGGACACTTTGAGTTGCGTTACCTTTTAATATAGAACCTCCATAACAGCTGCATGGGGAAGAGAGTGGTCGTCGTGATTTACTCCAAGAATTATTAGAATTACTGTGGCACTATTTGTCTGAACTTATTTACGTTACTTTTATTGTAGTAAGCATTCTCAATTCATCTTGTACTTCATTCCTGTCACCATAGCGATGCATCCATTGTAATCATCAACAATACCAGAGTGGTATTCCACTTCTGATGTACTCCTACACTTCATAGTAGTCATGAAACATATAAGGCTTACACGGTCCAGTCTCATTAATGTGACCACCACATATGTCAGTGTCAACATACAATAAGCACACACAGATGTCAGATGGCAGCACTAATACTGGAGGGTATATAAAGAGTGTTGGGGTGGAGATGCAGAAGACAGTGCAGCTGTTGTAGTAATGTGTAAACGGAGCAATTTGTCTGATGTCCAAAAGAATGTGATCATTGGCTTTTGGAGCTCAGGCGAAAACATTTCTGAAATGGCTAAGTTTGTGAACTGTGCATGTGCTACGTTGGGTAAAGCATTCTGTGCATGCCAAAATGGCGCTATCCAAAAACAGCGCTGAAGCAGCTGTCATGGACCACAGGCCATAGATGACAAGGGTAAATGACAACTGTGGAAATATATACATATGACTTGATGTACAACTGTTGCGCAACTGACCATCCAGATGAGCCTATTGGCTACCAACAATGAGTGCTCAACGACCATTCAGCGAACATGACTGCCTATGGGCCTCCACACCAGGTACCTGGTTCATACTCCTACAGTATGAAAAGCCTGAAAGCAAACACCCTGCAACAAACGTTGGACAGATTCAGTCTTGAGGAGGATACGTTATCATCTGAGGAATGTTTTTGTGGTGTTCCCTGCGTGATCTCGCCATTCTCGAAGACACACTGGGTCAACACATGTATTCATCTTTTCTTGAGGAACATGTCTACCTCTACATGCAGTATGTTTTTCCTCAGCATGATGTGTCTACCACCAGGACACTGCAACATGTCACAAAGCTCACAGTGTATGTGTGTGGCTCGAACAGCACCAGGATGAGTTTACCACATTCTCCTGATCATCATATCCGTGGATTTAAACCCAATCGAGAATCCATGGGAGCACCTCGATCGGATTGTATGTGCCATGGATCCTCAACCGAGAAGCCTAGGATAGCTGACTTTGGTACTGGAGTTGGCATCTCTCCATGTTCAAGTTGGTACATTCTAGAACCTCAGTGACTCTTTTCCTGTTCATATCGTGGCAGTCTGTGTTGTAGAAGGTGGTTATTCAGGCTTTTGACAGGTGTTCATATTAATGTGACTTGCAGTGTATTTTGAGGTAATCTAGCTTAATCAATCTTGCTGAGTTGTAGTGGATTGTGTACTGTTGCCGAATGAGACATACATGTAGTTGTTGCCCCCACCTGAATAATTTGTAATTTACGAATTACGAAGCATAGGGTGCATTGCTTATACCTAGTTGTCCACAGGACCATACTCAGTTGTCATGAGCTGCTATATGCTAATATAGAAGTGGTTTGCCGAAACTCATGTTAGAGGCAGTCAAGAAACCAAAGAAAACATGCTCAGCAATCCAGAGACTCTGACTGTTTGTGTAAATACAGCATTATAGAGATGATTGTGGTGGCCTGTAAACTTGAGTCAATGAAAAATTATATTCTGCGCCCCATTCAGTTGATGTCACAAATCCTAGTTTTGGAATTCATAAATTAATTGAATTGGTGCTTGTAAGTTCCAGGCGTTTGGTCTCAGATTTCACCTCTGCCAGGTAAATATTAATAAATTTGAACAATTTATTCACATTGTGATATTTAATACGTAAACACAGTGCACAATATTTAATTAGAGAAGAGAGTTACAATATGAGTCCAGAATAGCAACAGCCGTTAACCATGTTTCTTTGCAGCTGTCATTCTACATTTAGAAGGCATTCACAAAAATACAAGTGCTATAGATTTACACGCCGTTTTGCAATGTTACTTCCCTCTGCACTGCCTTCTGGCTCATTTCAGAAATCTATATATGAACATGTTTGTACTCACTAGTTTAAGATGTGTGAGATCACAAAAACGAAGTATAAATATGTGTTTTGTAGTAGAATAAGCTGCCTGTTGGTTAGCACTCTTTTAAATTACATTAATTTATACTCAAAAGCTTTTATTCTTTGGATATTAAATTAATCATAATGTATATTTATGTTGTAGCAACCATATTTGAGTCAACTATTTTTCCAAAACCCATTCTGCCATCTTAGGAAAATAAAATAAATGAAACATAGCGGAATCTAAAACGACCTTGAAATGATGTGTGATGTATCTCATCTTAAAGGAATTTCAATTCTGAGGTCGAAATTGGTCTTAAATTTTGTTAGTTGGTAATATTTCCAAAGTTATGGGGAACTTAATATTATGATTCATATTGAGGTAATACTGATTCATGTGATGCATTTGGGATACAGTTGTATGTGCATACCATATATTTTGCACTCTAGTAGTAGGGGGATGAAAAAGTTTTTTGAAAACAGTTGTTTAATTGAATTTCACTATTTCACTCTTGAATTATAAGTTTTTCCATTAATATGTGATATAGTTTTGGAATTTTGCAAATTAGTAGATTACCCATGAGACCAGTTTCCCTATTATAACTGTTAGTTGCTATATAACCTCAGTTCATAGTAGCAAAATATGAGGAGATGAATTTAACTGGTTTCAACATTGGAAATATGGATTATTTAATGGAATCCAAAATAAAATTTCAGAAGTATTGTATGGTGTCTATGGAATCAGTAATAAGCACTCTAATGTGGTTGTTCCAAACACGTTTTACATTTAAAAAAGTAGTGACACAGTACAGTTTAGGTTATGATCAAAGAAACTGTTGCTAGGAGTTACAATCAACTTTGCATCGCCAGTTGGTGAGAAATGCTGTCATATATTACTCATCCACATCCCCACCAAATGGTCCAGACCTGCTGTGGTAAACCTATTTACATACTCACCTTGCCATTTGTGTAGTGATGTGATTTTTATTATTTACTTTTTATTTAGCTGCCTATTTGCTCTTTGTGTATCTCTGGTGATGGCAGAAGCTGTAGAATACCTGAAGATACAATATGTTTCTTAAGATAACAGGTTGCACTATTTTCTTCTGTACTTGATGGCTGCCTTAGTTGGTTGAGCATGTTCATCTAGGGGGGGGGGGGGGGGGTTCAGTAACATTTTCCGCACAGTTCCAGCGTGACAGCAGAATTATATCTCTATAGCAGCATTACAGAACTCCTTACATCATGGTCCCATGTACACTGATACCCTCAAAATTGTGCCACATCATAAGAAACGTTGTGTCACATGCATATGTCACATGCATGATTTAATGGTATGAAACCCACAAGTATGATGACTTTCTTACTTCTGGTGTAGTAACTAAATTCACGAAACTGTTGCTTACAGATGCCAATTTTGAGGGTGTGGGTGTGTCTTCACATAACAGCTGGAATCACCATAGTTTTTAATAAAAATAATATGGGAAATTTCTGTGTCATTCCTGGTCACTGTCACTGTACTCCAAAATAGTCCATTGGGTAAATAATAATATTATACTCAAAAATTGCAGACTTTAGTTTAAATTTGCCTCCCTATTGTTAGCATACATTTTCTTTCTTTTGGAAAATTTCTTTTCTTAAATCGGTATTAATATTTGATTCATACTTCATCATATTCCAGACATGAACCTGGGACAGATATTTCATTATCCAACATTTCAGCAGCTAACTATTCAGCTAAATTCACAACAAGCTGGTGGTGCATTTAACCACTTTATGCAATGCAGTTTTATTTCATTCACTTACTCACCTTCAAGATGGCTGTATGGTTAACAGCCAAGATATTGTTGTTCCAGATGCACACATGAAAGACGGTGGAATATTCCATCCCCTAGGAAATTTTCAAGAAACATAGTTTTATTCATGTTTTACGGAAGAACTATGAAGGTGTCTCTGTCATTCATTGCCTACCCACTGGATAGGAAAGTCTAGCGTTTCATATGAACAGTGGTATGAGGTGAAACTACCTTAATGTTATCAAATAATATGATGTTGTCTAGTAATATAATGACTAAGCATTACAAATATTAACAGGTAATAAAGTTAAAATTCGAAATTTCTTAAAAATTAGTTACATAATTATGTTACAAAGCAAGACTACATTAACAGTACTGATTTACCCATTAATTAATCGAAAAAGAAATTTTTACATAGGTACAAAACTTTCCCGATAACACAAAGGCTGAAGTTTGAGAGTGATTCCTTCAACAGTTGAATCCCATAGTGAAGAAGTGAGCGTATCAAGGACTACATCATTTCATAAGGAAAAATTCATCCTTTACTAGCAGTTGTCAGCCACAGCTTCAGTGTGCATGCTCCCACTCTCTGTTTTGTGAAGCTTGCCATGACTGGGATGGTAGTTCAGAGAAACATCATTGTAAGAGGTCAGGAGCTTTTGGAGCACCTACTCCTCCTTTCGAACATGCCGTATGTTAGCCACTGTTCAATGCACTTTCAACTAACACAGGAACTAATATTTTCCCATTTAGCATGAGTCTTACCTTTAAGAGACTGCGAAGAGGCTGATGTACACCAGTGAATGTAGATACTGGAATGACTCTGGATCATACCTTCATTCTCTAATTGGAAATGCTGGAATTACTCTTTTTGTTTTGTGTGTCCAATAACTGGGAAACGTAATGATAGGCTTACCTTTGTGTTCGTGGGTCCTTTATTCAATTGCTGAACCGATTTTATTCCCTGTTAGCTCTGCTAAATTCGCTGATTGTTGAATAATGTCGAACTATTTGCAAAAAAGACCACATATATAGATACGAATCTCACATTAGATATTATTGTTATTTATTCAACTAAGGACTACTCTGAGGAAGATAAATGCCTGTTCTTGCTTTGAGAGCTATAGAAATTTTCTCTCTGCAGTAATTCAAAAAGTGAAATAAATAAAACACAAATTAAATCCTGTGCTTCCGTACGAACCAGTATTCAAATGAGATTAATTTTCTTTTATGTTCCAACTGTTAGCAAGAGGTAGTATTCATTTCACACATCAGTTAACAATATAAGGTTATAACTTGGAAAAAACATTATTTCCGTCTCTCTTGTTGATAATGAGTTAAACATGTAACCTAAGGTCCAGAGAATGACATACGAATTAAACATATAATCTAAGGTCCAATATCTAGAATTATCACATGTAGTCTTCTCAGAGAAACTATAATTAACGACAACTGACAGGAACGTTTAACTGGTCATTAACGTCATCTCTATGACTGTATAATCTCACAGTTCAACAGCCACTTTAAACACCACTCTTCAGTATTACCAGCATCAATAATATAGCGTAACAAACTCACTTCGTCTCATAATATGAATTATATATTCCTCCAATCAGTTATCCGAAAAATGTAAGTTATCAGGAGACCTGGGACACCGCAGAAGATTCACAGAATCATGTGTTCTGTCATGTAAGTTTTTATCATGAATTATTATTTCATAATCATTAAATATATTGCATCTTGCATAGTAACCAATAAGAAGGATCCTGTTTCACAGTGGCAACATAAATGATCATTTGAAGGGAAAAACACTTATCTACTGCATTTATGTATTGCTTTTCTTTGCCACTTTGATTTCATACAGCTATTACAGATGCCACACAGTAGAAACGTGCAATGCTAAAAGGGATGTGTGGCGTAAAAATGGATGTCAACACACTATGTGAATACAATTTGTCTCAATTGAGACACAGCCCTTATATACCAGATATTTAGTATAACTAGATATTTCATAAGTTAGAAATAAAGAAAAGGGGAAGATAGGGCCAGTTAGCACTACAAACTAAAAGTAAAGGCTCCAGCAGGCTCTTGTCCATGCAAATCAAATATCCTTGAACTAAAGGTAAGCCATATATTGCAAAATGGTCAGTCAACCATCGTGGAATGGGGATAAAATATTCCCTCATTGTAATTTAATCTGTACTAATTGTTTCAGCATGGAAAGTATTGTAGATAATTTGTGAATTGCTAATGAGCTCTAAACAACTCATATATATATATATATATATATATATATATATATATATATATATATAGAGCTCATAAAATACAACAGTCTCAGAATGGGACCAATTTCCTTGTGATTGTGATCCATGTGGTATGGGTCCAAGTGACTGTTGGAAGTAGTAGAGCTAATAAGCAATTTTTTTTAATTTAAAATTAATGGGATACTACCTGTGATGTTATAATCGGAATTGTGTATCAGTAGAAAAACACAGTTTGTAATATATTGGGCGATAGTATGTGAACAAATGTATCAACAATTAAAAGTCGTAATTTGGATGTACATAATACAAACAATGTCAATTATTTTTTGAGACATGGAATGTTGGACTGAAGGATACTATAGTTGCCAATTTACGTTTGAAGGTATTCCCTGTACTGAATTTGAGCCAAATCCAAGTTGGGCCTTTTTCTAGCCAACCATTGTCAAGTTAATAGTTTTTTCTCCAGTCATTCACAAGATGTAAATGGGGTTTTCACAGTGAAACACGAAGTCTGTGTTACATCACTCTGTAAAATATTTTCTCTCCTGCTCCACGACCTAGGTGGCATCGTTTAGAGTAATTGAAAGGAAAATGTTTCATTCGTTCTTGTGGCCAATGGCATCTTGGTAGTAGGATGGCTATGAGAATCGTGTCACATATTTCAACATAGCAATGAGTTACAAAAAAGGAATCTCTGAAGTTAAGTGTCTTTCACACAGACGTGGGGTGTATATGTAGAAGTTCACAAAGTGTGGATTATGATTCTATAGTCTGTATCACATAATTTCTTATGTCTGATGTAGTAATGGTTGTAGGTGTGTTTTCGTGGTGTTTAGCTTTGTCGTAACATCACTATCAGTGGACATTCGTACATATCTTCTTGTGAATACTCTGTGGCAAATTTAAAAACTGTTGGGACTTAAATAGTATTCCCTATGAATTCAAATCTCTGTTGCCTCTTGGATGACTAAAAAAAATTATTTCCAGTCGATATGCACATAATTTATAGCCTGGTTTGCAGAGTGTGCCATATCCTGTACAGTCATGAAGATCCATTGTCACGTGGCGACCTAGAATATGTTACTATAATTTTAATTTCCATAGTTCATTTCTGACATATTTTTCCCACATTTTTGTATCGATAACCTCGCTGGTGTGGAGGACAACAATGGTACTGGTGATAGTGACATTTTGGTAAGCAAAGTTTCCCTAGCTGCAGGAACGGGCAGCAAGATACGAAGCATCACCAAGCAGAAAGCATCCTGTGGAGAAAAAACTTGTACACACATGCATGTCTGAAGGAATTTTGCATCATACTTCTGAACAACACAGGAACTGAAATAACGTAAAATAACCGAAATCATTCAAGAGGCTTTTACTGGAAATGTCTCCCCTGTATGGGAATATACATAACTGTAGTATGAGTGCAGGTTGTAGGCACTTGGTTCACGACATGTGGAAAATAAGACAAGAAGTGTATCGCTAGAGTTGGTAATAGTAGAATGGTTTTAGAGTTCTCTACTATTTTCACGTGTTCCTTTCCGAGTAGAGCAGAAAGAAACCTGTGCTTGATCATAAAGTTGACACTAGAAGAGCTGCGCTGATACCCCCTTCATGGTAGTCTAAACTGTACTGGGGAAATGCAAGACAGACCTATTTCGTGATGGTAGAGTTGTGGGAGGATGCCCATAGGACATATTTTCACGAAGTAGGACCGCAATGGGTGTAACTAGTGCATTATTCACTCATAGCTATAATCATCTGCAATCAGCATTATGTCGATCAATGATGGATACCCATCTGTGCATCCAATCTCCCAGTCCATTGTCTACCAATCCAATGGATTGACCAAAACTATTGAACACTGTCAGTATCTCAGTGAAAGACACCATCTGATGGAGAGTGCAAGGTAGAGGAACAGACAATGTGAAAAATTTAAATAAGAATGTGAAAGAGGAATCACCACAACTGTGTTCGTGTGTGTGTGGGAGGAGGGGGGGGGGAATATAGACACATCAATAATAAGTTGTAATATTTTAATAGTTCACAGGTTCATCAGCAACGTGGAATTTGGAGTGTCAGATTCTCCTGAGTGGGGGGGGGGGGGGGGGGTTAACACTGACATTAAATGTCCTGGGTACCATGCAGGCATCTGCTCAGGCTTGCCAGATGCCTGGAGCCATACTCAGAGTCAGCCACAAGCTTGCAGGGTGCTGAGCTAACATCAGCCTCCTGTTGATGATGTCACACACGTACAGGCCATGTTATGCTGAGGCACTATGCTGCCGCCCCTGTGTCCACACTCACTGCTCAGTTCCTGTGCATCAATATCGACCTCAGGTATGAAAGTGGCATCAGCTGTGGGAAAGATTTCATCACCAGCAACAGATGAGCATACAGAACTGCCAACAGCGAAATCATGTCACTATGCTAAAATATTGGTGACATAGCATTCTGGAATAAAACGGGTCTGGGTTGCGTTGCTTCATGCTGTGGCACAACGCTATGCTTCCACAGCCATCTGTGTGTTGAGAAGCGGGCTTCTCTTACAACACACAAGATCCAGCACTTGTTTTTGGACTTCTTAGTTCAGTTGGTACCATAATGGTCTCCACACCAATTGTTGGTCCAGTATATGGCTGAGGAGTCACAACATAACTGAACAGCGTCTTCAGCTATGTGAACTTCCTGGACTACAAACCACCAGCTAGACCTGATGGTTCTGTGTCTCGAACTGTTACCACTGAGAATCACTCTACACTCTGACTGACGTGAAGTGTCCTGGGTACCATGCAGGCATCTGCTCGGCCTTGCCAGATGCCTGGAGCCATCTAAAGTATACTCAGAGTCAGCCAGAAGCTTGCAGGGTGCTGAGCTGACATCAGCCTCCTGTTGATGATGTCACACGCGTACAGGCCATGTTATGCTGAGGCACTATGCTGCCATCCCTGTGTTCACACCCACTGCTCAGTTCCTGTGCATCAATATCGACCTCAGGTATGGAAGTGAAGACTACTGTTATTGAATGAGCGTACTTAATTCAACATTCACCTTCGGTATTGAATGATTCCCACCAATAGATCCAACATGCACTAATCTGGGGGCAGATGTGGTCGCCCCCACTGATACTGATGTCGGCTTTGGCTCCTGCTCTGTGGTGATATTACAATGGGTGCAACATAAAATGTTATGCAAAACATCTGTGTTCATTTTTTCATAGATATCAAGTAACATTCCACCATCACACTTCCTTGGCAGGATTCTCCCATTGCCATAACACAGTCGCAAGGGGAATACAGTTTTTGTATTTCATAGATCTGCATGAAACTTCACAGAGATAACAATCACTGGAAACAAATGTTTCCTAGTTTGGCTTATATCTAGGAAAGACAAATGTTGAATGGAACTATGAGTGAACGCTTCAGTAAACTGTCTCTCAAGGCGTTAATAGTGAAATCAGGATATACTTAATGCTTAAGTGTTTGTGCTTGTTATCTATCTCTAAGTATGTGTCGTTTTTTAACCGTAATTAGTTGAAGGAAAAAGTGAGGGTGTTGGAAGGATGCAGAATTAATTGATTGTGTTGTAAATAAATTTCGCTTCGCTTTGATATATGTGTTTCTCTCTGTCTTTAATTGATGTCCAGTACCTTGTCCACAGTGGTGGTTTTGCTGTAACTGTGTTTAGTAATAAGTTGTTACTACATGTATAATTGTGACTTCCAAGTTTTAAATGTAAAATAATCGCGGAATTTTCGTTATGACAACACTATAGTGTCAGAAGTAATTATGTAGGTACAGAAATTCTAATCACATGTAAGAGATTACAATAGTCTAGTTACAACCAGGCAGTGTCCCAGAAACGTATTGATTATTTAATAGCCCCGCAGAGGTTGTGAGACACACTGAAACCACCGAAACAATGCGCAGTACTGTGGCACTGTGCCTTTAGATTCATAAAAGTATTGTTGAATGCATTTGGTCCAGATGTTGTCTCAGGTTATAGTCAGTCACTTTCAAGCATAACGTTGACCACAAATACTGCCATGTTTCTTGCAGCTCACAGAGAAAAAGGCCCACACAAATATTCATTGTTGACGAACACACACATAATTTAGTGCAAGATTTCTACACTTCAATTTCCTGTAGTATATCACAGTTTCGTAATACGTGAGTACAGGACTGCAGTCATGAATGCATTACTCACTGATAGGCGACTGTACCAACGTCTACTAAGAGTTAGCAGCGGTTACGTCGGCATTTAACCCTGGTCGGTGCAAATTGCGGCTGGAGCAACCTCGTTTAAAGTTAAATGGGGGAGTTAATCGTGGTTAAAGGCGGTTGAGGTTGGAGTCTCGTTTACCTTGAATTGATCAAGATTAAAATAAAGTAAACACGTGCCATATTAAAATGGCGCGCCCTTGATGTTTTAGATGGCATAGATGATGAAGAATTGTTATGTCTTACCTGTAACTATGAAAATCGTCGCAGCATCAGTATTGGAGTACTTGTGGAAAGGGGAAATCCTTTCGAAAATTACAGTGACAGGGATTCTGAAGAGAGATTTCGTCCTTCAAAAGAAAAAATGCGGTGGTTATTATGTCAAATCAATGAGACGTTGGAATTTCATCCTTATTGCAATAACCCTGTCGTGCCCAACAGCAGACTTCTGATGACATCAAGGGCAAATGTAACTGGTTCATTTAATATAGTTATTTGCTGACAATCCTTATGTACATAGTAAAACAGTACAAAAGAATTGTCAGTAATGTATTCTGGATCATACAGTGAAGAGCCAAAGAAACTGGTACAGCTGCCTAATTTCGTGTGGAGGACCCACGAGCACACAGAAATGCCGCCACACAACGTGGCATAGACTCGACTAATGTCTGAAGTAGTGTTGGAGAGAACTGACACCATGAATCTTGCAGAGCTGTCGATAAATCCGTAAGAGTATGAGGGGGTGGAGATCCCTTCAGAACAGCATGTTGCAAGAAATCCCAGATATGCTCAACAATGTTCATGTCTGTGGAGTTTGGTGGCTGCCGGAAGTGTTTAAGCTCAGAAGAGTGTTCTTGAAACCACTCTGCGGCAATTCTGGATGTGTGGGCTGTAGCATTGTCCTGCTGGAATTACCCAAGTCCGTCAGAATCCACAATGGCCATGAATGGATGCAGGTGACCAGACAGGATGCTTATTTACGTGTCATATCTAGACAGATCAGGAGTCCCATATCACTCCAAATGCATACACCCTACACCACTACAGAGCCTCCACCAGCTTAAACAGTTCCCTGCTGACATGCAGAGTCCATGGATCCGTGAGGTCGTCTCCATACCCGTACACGTCCATCTGCTTGATACCGTTTCAAATGAGACTCGTCCGACCAGGTAACATGTTTCCAGTCATCAAAATTCCAATGATGGTGTTGACGGGTCCAGGAGAGGGGTAAAGATTTGTGCCATGCAGTAATCAAGGGTACGTGAGTGGACCTTCGGCTCCGAAAGCCCATATCAATCGTGTTTTGTTGAATGATTCGCATGTTGACACTTGTTGCTGGTCCAGAATTGAAATCAGCAGCAATTTGCGTAAGGGTTGCACTTCTGTCATGTTGAACGATTCTCTTCAGTAGTCGTTGGCCTCTTTTTTTCTGCTCACAGCGATGTTGGAGATTTGATGGTTTCCCAGATTCGTAATACGGTACACTCATGAAATGGTCATATAGGAAACCGCCACTTCATAACTACCTTGGAGATTCTGTGTCCCATCACTCGTGCGCCGACTATAACACCATGTTCAAACTCACTTAAATCTTGATAACCTGCCATTGTTGCAGCACTAACCTATCTAACAACTGCGCCAGACACTTGTTGTCTTATATAGGGGTTGACGACCACAGAGTCGTTTTCTGCCTATTTACATATCTCTGTATTTGAGTATGCATGCCTATACCAGTTTCTTTGGCGCTTCAGTGTAACAGTAATGTCTCCACAATATGTATAGTTTTCTTCTCGAGCAGAATTACACTCCGTGATAGATAGTTTCAGTGTACTGGATGGAGTTTCTGGAGTCATCTGTATAGCAGATTTCAATGCTGCAGCATAATGGTCTATCAAAAGCCGTCGTTTTTCTACAGTTTTTCATACTTAAATATCAAATAATAACGTTTGTAGATACATGAAATGTATTCGCAGTTGTGAATATGGACAACCATCAGTCACATAATGGATGACGACTGTGAAAATCTGGGCCAGACGGAGACTCGATCCCAAATTTCCCGTTTATCGCGCGCGGTCGCCTTGCAGTTAGGCTACCTGAGGACGACTTACTGCCACACCCAAATTTCCATATGTTGTCGACCATATGTCTACAACCTTTAGTCGTAATCTACAAATCGTTGACGGCATATGGAAGTTTGGTTTTGGGCGTGACTCGTGCTTGGATAACTTAACGGTAAGCGGGAAATACGGGTTCGAGTCTTGGTTCGGCGCAAAGTTCCATTGTCGTCATTCCATTGTACAGCTGATGGTTATCCATACTCACAATTGTGATCACATTTCACGTATTTCGTAAGGCTTGTAGTTGTCCCTTTAGACATGCATGCTTGGAACATTGCATCATACTTCTGTACAACGCAGGCATTGCTACACTGAGGTGACAAAAGCCGTGGGATAGCGATGTGCACACATACAGACGGCGGCAGTATCGCGTACACAAGGTATAAAAGGGCAGTGCATTGGTGGATCTGTCAGTTGTGCTGAGATGATTCATTTGAAAAGGTCTCTGGCGCGATTATGGTGGCATAACGGAAATTACGACTTTGAACACAGAATGGTGTTTGCACCTGGATGCATGGGGCATTTCATTTCGGAAATCGTTAGGGAATTCAATATTCCAAGATCCACAGTGTCAAGCGTGTCCCAATAATACCATATTTTAGGCATTACTTTTCACCACAGACAACGCACTGGCCAACAGCCTTCACTTCACGACTGAGAGCAACGGCGTTTGCATAGAGTTATCAGTGCTAACAGACAAGCAACACTGAGTGAAATAACCTCAGAAATCAATGTGGGACCCATGGAAAACGTATCCGTTAGGACAGTGTGGCGAAATTTGAAATAAATGGTCTGTGGCAGCGGACGATCGGCGCGAGTGACTTCGCTAACAGCACGGCATCGCCTGCATCGCCTCTCCTGGACTCATGCCCATTTCGGTTGGACCCTAGAAGACTGGGAAACCGTGTCCTGGTCAGATCAATCATGATTTAAGTTGGGAAAAGCTGATGATAGGGTTAAAGAGCGCCACAGACCCCACGAATCCATGGCTTCAAGTTGTCAGCAAGGCACTCTGCAGGCCTTCAAATGGTCTGGGCCGTGTTTACATGGAGTGAGCTGGGTCCTCTGGTACAACTCAACCGATCATTGACCGTTTGTAGTCTGTCAGGGAGTTCATGTTCCCAAACAACAATGAAATTTTTATGAATGACAATGCGCCATGTGACTGGGCCACAGTTGCTCACGATTGCTTTGTAAAACTTTCTGGATAATTCGAGCGAATGATTTGGCCACTCAGATCTACGGATGTGATCCCATCGAACATTTATGGGACATAATCGAGAGGTCAATTCGTACCCAAAAATCCTGCGCTGGCAACACATCCCCAGTTATGAACGAATATAGACGGAGTATGGCTCAGTATATCTGTTGGGGGCTTCCACCAACCTGTTGAGCCCATGTCACGCTGAGTTGTTGCACTAAAGCCTGACAAAAAGTGGTGCGACACGATATTAGGAGATATATCATGACTTTTATCACTTTGACGTGTATCGATTTTGTTGATACGATCTATAAACAGATTATACCTTACCAGAATAAATTTTCACTCTGCAGCGGAGTGTGTGCTGATATGAAACTTTCCGGCAGATTAAAACCGTGTGCCAGACAGAGACTCGAACGTGAGACCTTAGCCCTTCGCGGGCAAGTACTACCAACTGAGCTACCCAAGCACAACTCACAACCTATTCTCAAAGCTCTACTTCCGCCGTACGTCATCTCCTACTTTTCAAGCTTCACGGAAGCTCTCCTTCCGCCGGTACCTCATCTCCTACCTTCGAAACTGCACAGAAGCTCTCCTGTAAAGAAAGAGTACTGCAGACATATGGCCTAGGCACAGCATGGGGTTTCTTTACAGAAAGAATTTTCACTCTTCGGCAGAGTGTGTGCTTGTATGAAACTTCCTGAAACTCAGGACCTTTGCCTTTCGAAGGCTAGTGCTTCATCAACTGACGTAATCAAATACGCCTCACGATCCATCCTCATAGCTCTACTTCCGCCACTATCTCAACTCCCACCTTCCAGACTTCACAGAAGCTGTCCTGTGGACCTTGCAAGACTAGCAGTCATACGAGAACGGATATGCCAGAAAGTGTCATATTAATGCCTACTGCGCTGCAGAGTGAAAATTCATACTGCAAACAATCCCCCAGGCTGTGGCTAAGCCATATTTCCCCAGTATCCTTTCTTCCAGGAATACTAGTCTTGCAGGATTTTTGCAGGAGAGCTTCTATGAAGTTTAGAGGGTAAGAGATGAGTTACTGGCTGAAATAGGGCAGTGAGGACAGGGTACCTCAGTTGGTAGAACACTTGCCTGCGAAAGCCAAAGGTCCCGAGTTTGAGTCTTGGCTCAGCACTCAGTTTTCATCTGCCAGGAAGTTTCATATCTGCGCACACTATGCTGCAGAGTGAAAATTCATTCTAGAAATAATCCCCCCATGCTCTCGCTAAGCCACATCTCCGCAAACAAAGGTTCACATGAGAGCTTCAGTGAAGTTTGGAAGATAGGAGATGAGGTACTGGCGGAAGTAGTGCTGTGACGACAGGTCGTAAGTCATGCATAGGTAACTTAATTGGAAGAGAACCTGCTCGCGAAAGGCAAAGATCCTTAGTTCAATTTTCAGTGCAACACACAGTTTGAAACTGCCAGGAATTTTCAGTGTATACCTTTTCACATACCTCGCTACACTGTTGAAGCTGTAGTCTATGCGGATGCTGAACAGCCAACAGTTTGAAGTGGCAGTGTAGATGCCTGCCGAAAGGAGGATGTTGTTAAGTTCGTTTCGATGTCCTACTGTTAAAGATTAAATATCATTCATCATTCAGTGAATGCTGTAATTGATGACTGTAAATAGCTGACACCTTTATTTATGTCATTTCATTGTAAGCTAGTCACTTTTGTTACTATTTTTGTAGAAAAAAAGTTGATAGCGCCATGAGCTGTGAAATGAGAGCTAGGAAGTTTGCGTCCACCTCTTTCAAATTTTTTTTTAACTCTATTGTTCTAGAAGATCGTCGGTCTCTCTTCTTAATGTAGTAGGTTATTACTAACAGTAGTCGATATTATTTACTATGAATAATTCATTTTCTGCAATTCTTATTGCAAAGCTCAACGTCTGGAATGTTGCTCCAGTGGACAGAAATCTTAACAAAACTGTCAATCTACGTCGGAAAATAAACACAAGACTTTTTCTTATTATGAACCTTTACATAAAATATGTATACGTATCTCTTAGTTTTATGGACAGCGTCAGGTTTGTGTCTTGTTAGTGAATACACTGAAGGAGAAAAAATCGCAACACCAAAAAATAATTAATATACAATAATGCAATTTCATTAATGCATTTGTATAAGTAACATATTTATCTGATTAACATTGCAAGATCACAGGTTAATGTAAGTGCGAGATAAGCCATTGTAAATGTGAAGTGATGAGACACTAATAACCGGCGTAACTACCAGAATGTTGAAAGCAAGCTTGCAAATGTTCTTTTACTGTGTTATACAGGTGCTGGATGTTAGTTTGTGCGATGGAGTCTCATGCCTCTTGCAGTTCGTCACTTGATAGAGGGATGGTTAATGATGATTATAGGTGATGCTGGAAGTGTCGTCCTCTGATTTCCGATATATATTCTATCAGAAATAAATATGACGATCGACCAGGCCAAGGCAACATGTCGATACTCTGTGGAGCATGTTGGGTTACCACAGCGGTTGTTTGGCATGCGTTATCCTGTTGGAAAACAGTGTCTCAGAAGCTGTTCATGAATCGCAGCAGAAGAGGTCGAATCATCAGACCGATGTAAACATTGGCCGTCAGTGTGTAGGATAACCACGAGAGTGCTTCTGCTGTCATACTAAATTGCACCTCAGAACATAACTCCCGGTTTAGATCCAGTGTGTCTCACATGCAGACAGATTGGTTGCACACACTCTGGCCTCCTCCCAACCAACATACAGCAATCACTGGCACCAACACCAAGAAAGAACCGACTTTGATCATAAAAGGAAACAGACCTCTACCTTCCATCCCCTTAGCTCTCACTTGACACCATGGAAGTCGCAAATACCCCACATGTGTTTGGGGCTAGAATAGACTTGCGGTATTTCTGCCTGTCATAAGAGGCGACTAAAAGGAGTCTCCTAGTTTCCAGCCTAATCGGTTATGGTCCCCTTTTAGGATTTGACCTCCATGTTTCAAAATTCTACATAAGTGTGGGTCATTTGGGAAAGGACATCTTACAGGGTGCATCATGTATCCGTTGTGCGCTTAGACCTTCTGCACCTGTTATTCTAATGGAAATGTTATTTCATCTGTAATTTAGCCTTTTGGGCCACAGGTAGGGATTGCAAACGTCCATTGCATCCGTATTATGGTGTGCATATTTTACATCCTTTGTGCACCGTCATCTCCTAATAATAATGGATCTTTCTGCACCCAATATTCAGTGCAGTAGCCAGTCTGTCTTGAGAGTGTCGTCATGTACCCTCTTGGTTGTAGCCCCTTGACAACATGGGGATCGTACTGCTGATCTACAAACTCCCCACTTATGGCGAGGAGAAGATACTCATCTTCTTTGGGTACCAGGTGGCTACTGCTGTGGCTGGTTGGCGCCCATTGGGAGAGCCCCTGATTGGAATGACGTGGTGTTCACTACATCCAGCACGTCTATAGGAGACTAAAAGATAATAGGGTTGCTACCAGTTGCTTCATCTCAGCTCTTGAGGGTGATTGTTCCCCATCGGTTCTGCTGCAAACAATACGTCCCTCCCCCTATACAGTGTTTTAAGTGTTGGAAATTCGAGCACATGTCTTCCCAGTGCAATTCCAGAGCCACAGGTAGGGATTGCAAACGTCCATTGCATCCGAATAATCCATGTGCTCCTCCTCCCACCTGTGTCAACTGTGAAGAGCACCACTCCTCCTGCTCGCTGGACTGCATTGTTGTTCATAAGGAGAGGAAGATTATGGAATACAAGATCCAGGACAGGCTGACTTCCCAAGAGGCTAAAAGGAAATATGGCCATTTGAACCCCATTCAATTGATATCATCCTATGCTCCAGCTACAACGACGTCGTCTTTGCTGGCAATGGTAGCCCCTTCATCTATGCCTCCTGCAGCAGGCCTTCAGGGCCGCCTGACAACATCCCCCACCTTGATAGTTGGTGGTACTTCTTCGTCCATTGCTTCCAAAGCTCCAGCTTTGGGACATTGCTTCCCCAAATGCTGCGGACATCCGTTCCCATCCCCCAGCTGGAGAAGCAACAGCCTCCTCCAGCTTCTCTCACACAGAAGGGGTCCCTTGGGACTCTACCTTCCAAGGTCTCCACCCATGACAAAGTGGTCACCAACCAGTGGCTGACTGAGCTGCTGCTCGAAGGGCTTCATACTCTTAATCTGTCCCTGAAGCTACATTAGAGAAGAACAGTGAGAGGGCAGACAAAGAACAAGACTGTTAAGAAACGAGAAACTCTGATGGCCCCCAAGTCATCACTCCCTACAGGTTCCACATCTGAGTACTATTTGGAAATTCCAGCATCCCCTGAGGACCTCGATTTCGCCGACATCCCCAAAGCAATGGTAATAGATACAAGCACTCAACCAGTGGCATTGTATAACCCTGAGATGCCTCCTCCATCCCTTTGTGCCTTCCCAGACTGCAGAAAGGGTCATCCTCCAGTGGAATTATGGTGGTTTCTTCCCCTACCTGGCTATGACAACCCATAGCATTCGTCCACTTTCAGTATTGCCTTTCATGAAACGTGGTTTCCGGCAATGTGGACCCCCGCCATTCGCGGCTATTGGGGTTATTACAAAAATCGTAATGAATGTAACAGGGTGTCATGTGGAGTATGAATTATGTCCTTACCTTTGTCTGTAGCGAGCCTGCACCCCTTCATACAACTTTAGAAGCTATGGCTATCAGGATGAGCACAACACAGGCAATTGCCGTCTGCAACGTCTACCTTCATCGAGATGGTGAAGTACCACGAAATGTACTGGTTTCACTAATTTCTCAACTCTCCCAACTTTTCTAGTTTCGGGTAATTTCAATGCCCATGAGTGTTTATGGGGAGTGGAACCAATATTACTGGCCATGATAAAGATGTCGAGAATCTACTAACTAAGCTCGACCCTTGCCTTCTAAATGCAGGTGCCTGCACTTAGTTCAATGTGGCATATGGCACATACTCGACCATTGATGTCTCAGTTTGCAGTCCTGGCCTTCTACCATATATATACTGGAGAGCTCACTGTGTGGCTGTGAAGACTTTCCACCCTTCTTGTCTCTCACCCAGAATTTCCCACCAGGACATTTGTGAAAATTGGCTCTTACTAAGGCTGACTGGTTTGCTTTAGCCTCCACTACCACCGTTGGATCTCCATTACGTGGCAGCGACGATGTGATGATTCTGAATGTTACTACAACCATTGATTCTGCAGCTCAGTCATTGCTTCTGCAGCTGAATTGACAGTCCATTGTTCCTCAGGTTGCCCTCAGTGCCTTGGTGGTGGCCAGAAATCGCTGTTGCAATTAGAGATCGTAGGCAGGCCCTCCAACATCATAAGCAGCTCCCTCAATGGAGCACCTCATTGTCTTCAAATGTCTTCACACCCAGGTCTGTCAGCTAATTAAGAGACAGAAGCGGGAGTGCTGGAAAGAGTACATATCCACCATTGAAATCCGAACCTCTCCTTCCCAGGTCTCCATTAAGATCACATGGCTTTATAGATGTCAGACCCCTGCAGGTATGCCTGGCATTTCCACACATGGTGCTGTATGTAACATCCCAGATGCAATCGCAGAGCGGTCTGCTGAGCGTTATGCTCGAAACTCTGTGTCTGAGAATTACCATCCCACCTCTCATACCATAAAACACTGGGTGGAATTGTACCTTTCTTTTACTACACAACACCCTCAGCCGTATAATGCTCCATTCAGTGAGTGGAAATTTCTCAGTGCCCTTACACGTTGTCCCAACATAACCCCTGGATCAAGTCACATTCATCACCAAATGATTAACCATTAGTGCGTTACCAGGGCTATCTTCTTGTTGTCTTCAACTAGATCTGGAGTGATAGCAAATTCCCATCACAATGGCGAGAAAGTATCATCGTTCCAGAGCTAAAACCTGGTAAACCCCTCTAGATTTGGATAGATATCGTCTTCTTAGCCTTACCAACGTTCTGTGTAAGCTCCTCAAACGTATGGTGAGCGAGCAGTTATGTTGACTCCATGAGTCTCAGGGCCTTCTGGCTCTGTCCCAGGGCGGTTTTCGCTCCACTACTGTCAACTTGGTATATCTAGAGTCTGTCATTCGAATGGCCTTTCCCACCGTCATCGCCTTATTGCTGCCTTTTTTGACATGATGGATGCCTATGACACCACTTGGTGACACACATCCTTGCAACATTATGTGAATGGGGTCTCCAGGGCCTGCTCCCGATTGGATGCCTATGACACCACTTGGTGACACACATCCTTGCAACATTATGTGAATGGGGTCTCCAGGGCCTGCTCCCGATTTTTAAACATAGTTTTTTGTCGCTGTGCACCTTCAGAGTTCGAATCAGCTTCCTACAGTTCCCGCCATATCGAGGAGAATGGAATTCTGCAGGGATTTGTATTGAGTGTCCCTCTCTTTTTAGCGGCCATTAAAAGTCTTGCAGCTGCTGTGGGTTCTGCAGTATCAGCCTTCTTATATGCCGACGACGTTTGGATTTCCTTTCACTGATCTACTATTAGTGTTGCTGAAAATCTACTGCAGGGAACCATACAAAAGGCGCATTCACGAGCTCTCACCCATGCCTTTCATTTTTCAGCAGCCAAGACTTGCGTCTCTCACTTCTGTCGCCGTCATAGAGTTCACTCACACTCACGATTTTATTTTGATGACCTTCTCCTTAATGTACTTGACTCTTATAACTTTTTAGGTCTGATTTTCGACGCCTGTTTAACTTAGCTTCCCCATCTTCGTCAGCTTAAGCAGAAGTGCTGGCCGTATCTTAACATTCATCGTTGCCTGAGCCACACCAATTGGTATGCAGACTGCCCTATACTGATGCAGTTGTACAAAGCCATTGTACAGTCCTGTCTTGACTATGGGAGCCTGGTGTATGGTTCAGCATCGACCTCAGCATTGCGGATGCTGAGCCCTCTACACCACTGTGGATTTCGACGCGATGGGAGCTCTCCATTTGAGCCCTGTGAACAGCATAACTCGTGGAAGCTGTAGCTCCTACATTGCAGATCAGGCGACAACTGCTTGCCAGGTATACCACACACGTTACAGCTTGCTTAGACATCTGAATCACCATCTCCTTTTCTCTAACATGGCGATCCATTTCACACAGTGGCATCCCAGATTGGGGATTCGAATGCAGTCCCTGTATCCCCTCTCACTGAACTCTTTCCCTCTACCACTTCTCCTCTGTGTCCACTCATGCACACCTCCATGGGGTCTATCTCGGCCACAGCTTCGTCTGGACCTGTCACGTCCCAAAAGATTTAGTTCATCATCGGCACTCTGTCACCTATTTGTCTCTATTCATGACATGTCTCAGGATTCAGAGATAGTTTACACAGATGGCTCCATGGTTGATTGTGACATTGGGTTCAGTTATGCTCATTCAGGAAATAGTGACATGGCTGCAGTGTTTCCACTGCAGAGCTGGTAACCATCTCTCAGGCTCTAGAGCATACCCATTCCTGCCCCACGGAGTCCTTCCTCATTTGTAGCGACTCCTTCAGCACCTTACAACCTCTCGATTAGTGTTATCCTCGCCATACTCTGGTAAGGCCATCCTAGAGTCTGTTTACATCCTTGAACGGTGTGGACAGTCAGTGGTCTTCATATGGATCCTGGGACACGTCGGAATCCCGGGAAATGAACTTGCTAACAGGCTAGCCAAAGAGGCTACCCGTAAACCGAGGCTGGAGATCGGCAAACCGGAATCTGATCTTTCATCAGCATTATGCCACAAAGTTTTCGGGATCTGGAATACTGAATAGTACATCCTAACTGCACCCAATAAATTACATGCTATAAAGCAGACAACAAATGTTTGGGCGATATCCGTGTGAGCCACTTGCAGGGAATCCATTGTCCTTTGCGGGTTCTGCATCAGCCATACTTGGATGACTCACAGTCATCTCCTCTGTCACGACGACCCACTCCACTGTTGCTGTGGTTCTCGATTGACAGTAGTCCACATTTTGATGGACTGTCCCAATCTAGCCACCCTGAGACGGACTTTCAACCTTCCTGACCCACTACCTATGGTGTTAGGTGACAATGCCTCAACAGCTGATCTAGTTTTAAGTTTTTTACCGTGAAGGGGTTTTTTGTCATTCTATTTAAGGGTGGTCGTCTCAGCGTCATCTTTCAGGCCCACAGTCCACCTGAATTTAACTCTTTCTCCCTCCCACTGGTGCTGTCTGTTCGACTTGGTGTTCGTCTTTTCAGCATCTGTGTTTCACTTGCCTTATTTTTTTTTTTTTTTTTTTTTTTTTTTTTTGCTGGAGATTTTAGTGTTGCAGAGTGACTGGCTCATCCTTTTTTTATTCTTGTGATCAGCCAGCCAAGGCCGTCTGCTATATTGTTTTAACAGCTGCTACCGCTTTTTTCCTTTTACTTAATGTTTTCAATTTTGGCTTGACACTTTCGTTTTCTCCTTTAGATGTGGCTAAACACACAGTTTTACGCATTTTATTCTTTTCCCGGAATTCAGGCGATAGAATTCCTTTGGAGTATGGTTTTAATCCTAGATCTGTGTGACTAAGGAAAAAGAGACTAATAACCTTACAGTCTAGTTCCTTTAATCTACAAACCAAGCAGCCTTCCAAGTTGCAAATGGTAGTGGATTGACGTCAGTGGAATGCACGCTATAGACCGTATGGCTTGGAACTCTCCTCAAAATAACCAATTTGTAACATTTCGTTGTGACACTGTGGTGCCAACTGCTGCTCAAATTGCAGCTGTAGATGCAATGCAATGTGCCAAAGCCATATGTCAAACACTATGGTCTTCACTCTTGACAATGCCATGTGGTCATTTGGAACCCAGACTTCTCGTGACCGTACATTCTCGCGACCATCTGTACCAAAAGTCATCTACAGTGGTTACATTCCTGCTAAGTTTTTTTTTCAGTGTCGTAAAGTGAACATTCAGCTTCTATTAGCCCTATTAGATTATGTTATTCAAACTAGGTAAAAGTAAATGTCGTGTGACTAGGGCCTCCCATCGAGTAAACCATTCACCGGATGCAAGCCTTTCGATTTGCCGCCACTTCAACGACTTGCGCGTTGATGGGGATGAAATGATGATGATGAGGACAACACAACATCCAGTCCCTGAGTGGAGAAAATCTCTGACCCTGTCGGGAATCGAACCCAGGCCCTTAGGATTGACATTTTGTCGCACTGACCACTCGGCTACTGGGGGCAGACATTCAAACTTGGTGAGGTCTTGATAGTACTGTATTTGTCGCGGTAAAGGCATTCGTGATTAACATCAACTCACCACCTCTGATCTCAAATGTGAGTAACGCTAACGACTTTTACAACATGTATTTAAATCAAACCCAAAATGGTCAGCTATAGCTTTAGTATGGTTCTACTTGACACATTCACGTAATTTAAACATCTGGATGTAACGCTGCAAAGCAATATGAAATGGAACGAGCATTTGAAGACTATGGTAGGGAAGGCAAATAATCGATTTATTGGTTTATTGAGGGAATTTGAGGAAAGTGTGGTACATCTGTTAAGGAGACCATATATAGGGCGCTAGTGCGATCTATTCTTGAGTACTGCTTGTTTGGGATCTGCACCAGGTGGGATTGAAAGAAGACATTGAAGCAGTTCAGAGGCGAGCTGCTATATTTGTTACCATTAGGCTCTATCAGCTTGCATGTGTTACGGATATGCTTCGTGAACTCAAGTGGGAATTCTTGGAGGGAAGATGACGCTCCTGACTGTAGAATTATCCTTCTGCCGCCAACACACACTGTGTGTAAGGACCACGAAGGAAAGATATGACAAATTAGGGCTCATATGGAGCCATATAGAGAGTCATTTTTACCTGACTCCATATGTGAGTGGAACAGCAAGGGAAACAACTAGTAGTGGTACAGCATACCGCACCATGCAGTGGCTTGCGGAGTATGTATGTATATGTAGATGTAGGTGCATTCGCATAGTAGCACAACTCTTATACGACTGGTGCGAAGTTTGAATAGACATCATGTTTCAGATCTAGGGACACAACTACCAGCTCTCATTTATGTCACACAACTCCTTGGTATTTGAGATTTTTTTCTGTTAATGCACCTTTTCAGTGATGATAAGCGGCTTCGAAAAACTCCTCTTCCATTCAAATAAAACAGCGCAGATGTACGTATTGAGACGTAACACCTGCAATGCAGAATCGTTGTAGCAGAACGTTCTGAAGGAATGAAGATGCTGCACGTTTTCAAATTACGTCCTTGTGGGTCAAGAGGAATTTGTGATAGTGAACATTGGTTTTGCCCAGGCAGATAGAGATCCATCCAGACGATGCCTTTTTCTGTTCAACTTTACACGTGCACACACATTTCCAACACTAGCATGCATGCATTGGAAGGTGTACACTATAATGCATTGCTTCCCAAGTTACACTACTGGCCATTAAAATTGCTACACCACGAAGATGACGTGCTACAGACGCGAAATTTAACCGACATGAAGAAGATGCTGTGATATGTAAATGATTAGCTTGTCAGAGCATTCACACAAGGTTGGCGCCGGTGGCGAAACCTACAGCGTGCTGACATGAGGAAAGTTTCTACCGATTTCTGATACACAAACAGCAGTTGACCGGCGTTGCCTGGTGAAACGTTGTTGTGATGCCTCGTGTAAGGAGGAGAAATGCGTACCATCACGTTTCCCACTTTGATAAAGGTCGGATTATAGCCTATCGCGATTGCGGTTTATCGTATCGCGACATTGCTGCTCGCGTTGGTCTAGATCCAATGACTGTTAGCGGAATATGGATTCGGTGGGTTCAGGAGGGTAATACGGAATGCCATGCTGGATCCCAACGGCCTCATATCACTAACAGTGGAGATGACAGGCATCTTATCCGCATGGCTGTAACGGATCGTGCAGCCACGTCTCGATCCCTGAGACAACAGATGGGGACGTTTGCAAGACAACAAACATCTGCGCGAACAGTTCGACGACGTTTGCAGCAGCATGGACTTTCAGCTTGGAGACCATGCCTATGGTTACCCTTGACGCTGCATCACAGACAGGAGTGCCTGTGATAGTGTACTCAATGACGAACCTGGGTACACGAATGGCAAAACGTCATGCTTTTGGATGAATCCAGGTTCTGTTTACAGCATCATGATGGTCGCATCCGTGTTTGGCGACATCGCAGTGAACACACATTGGAAGCGTGTGTTCGTCATCGCCATACTGGCGTATCACCCGACGTGATGGTATGGGGTGGCATTGGTTACACGTCTCGGTCACCTCTTGTTCGCATTGATGGCATTTTGAACAGTGGACGTTACATTTCAGATGTGTTACTATCCGTGGCTCTACCCTTCATTCAATCCCTGCAGAACCCTACATTTCAGCAGGATAATGCACGACAACATGTTGCAGGTCCTGTATGGGCGTTTCTGGATACAGAAAATGTTCGACTGCTGCCCTGGCTAGCACATTCTCCATATCTCTCACCAATTGAAAACGTCTGGTCAATGGTGGCCGAGCAACTGGCTCGTCACAATACGCCAGTCGCTACTCTTGATGAACTGTGGTATTGTGTTGAAGCAGCATGGGCAGCTGTACCTGTGCACGCATTCCAAGCTCTGTTTGACTCAATGCCCAGGCGTATCAAGGCCGTTATTACGGCCAGAGGTGGTTGTTCTGGGTACTGATTTCTCAGGATCTATGTGCCCAAATTGCGTGAAAATGTAATCACATATCAATTCTAGTGTAATATATTTGTCCATTGAATACCCGTCTATCTTCTGCATTTCTTCTTCGTGTAGCCATTTTAATGGGCAGTAGTGTATATGGAAAGCTCGAAATTGTGAAATTTATTAATGTCCTCAATGTCTTGTGCAAAGAATCTATAAATCTCTTTAAAATATGTTGATATCATTGTTTTATGAGAACCTTCCTTTTGCATGAGAGAAGAAATTTCATCATTATAGGGAACAGACTAGAACATAAACCGCAACTGTTGAGTATGACACTTCAACCACTACACTCTAGAAAGGCTAGCCTACTAGTTACAGACGTTAGGAGAAGATATTTCTGGGCTTCTGTTAGACCACACTGTAGATAAAGAGCAACATTCGTATTTAAGAATACATAAGCTTGTGTCACCAGGTGATACAAAGTAATAACTCTTCTTGCAACAGTACTCGAATACAGTTGTACTGTACAGGCTGACAGACCGAGTTCTTTGAAACATTCCACAGCAGAGACACCTGAAAAAAGGCATTGAACTGTTGATAAAAGCAGAGGGAGTTGGAGTATATGATATTTGTGCTAGGGCGGTAAATATTTAACGTAAACTGGAGGAAAAATGTGATTTTAGATTATTGTCGCGTCCTTCACCAAATGGATAATACTGTATTTCCAAACAAACATTTCATTTGTTAGCATTCGTCCAAATCATGTCGAAAACTAGGCACTGTCAGTCACTAAATGGAATGATACTGTCCCACTGGCTATGGTCCTACCTCTTTCAGATTGATGAGGTGTTGATGTGTGACAAAGTATGTGACTACCAGACAGAATTACAGATGGTGTAAGGGAGAGTGTTGTAGCTTGGACACTTTTGAGTATTTCGCATCTAGGAAGCCATGTAGAGGAAGTTTTATATATTTTCCTATTCTATTTTTAAATGACTGCATTCAGTTTTTGTGTCTGCATTATCTTCTTGAAATTACAAAAATTACTACATAAAAATAAGATTTTTCCGAAAGTGAAGAAGTGTTCTGCAGTTCTATGAAAACTTAAAACTGGTGCACTTGAGGAAAATTTTTCATTACTGTATTTGATGTTCTATCTGTTACAACATTACTCTACTACACGCAAACAATCAGCAAGAGAAATCAGATGAAATAGAAATGTTATGGGGAACCAGTAATCTAGTAATTTCCATTTTAAAGACAGATAACGCTCTTACAACATTAAAAAACTTATAAATATCACATCTCTCATAGTAAACAACCTTCTATTTTCAGATAAAAGCTGCTACATGACTGATGAAATATAGTTTAACTGATCACACTACAACTAGTTTTAAAAATATAAACTTTTACTGATCATAAGATTCTATAGCTCGAGAAATAACATTATCTCCCTAGAACAATATGTACCACAACAATAAAGGCCATAGAAAATACCAGAAACTGATTATGGGTGTGTGTAGTGGGCAGTCCTTCAAGTGATTTCTTAAATTAGTCAGTAGCCTCAAACACCAAGCAGAAAACATTGTGTGATTTTATTTTAGAATTTTGTTGTTGTTGTCGAGGGGGGGGTGGGTGGCTTCACAGTTTCAGCATGTTTTAAGAAAAAAACATGGTCCAAACAGGTTATAATATATTTATTGTTCGTGCTATTAGCTTATTTTTGACTGTTAGTCATTTTAAGTCCTTTTCCCCAACCCTCAAGTTCCACATCACATTTTGCTAAGTAGGCAGTACATATGTACTATCTCTCTCCTATTTGAATGTCTGTGTAGAAAGAAATTGTCTCAGTGTGAAACAATACTTATATGGTTAGCCTTTATTTCGTGTAGGTACTGGGAAGTTATAAAAATTAGAAACACATATTAAAGAGAACTACTCAAACGTGGCATGCTGCACAATTTAATCATACATTAACGAATAACAAACTAGGCAATTTATGTTGCAAAATAGCATAGTTACAATTCTGAAGAGGAAACAGCAAACATAGAAATAGTTGTTGTGTGAAGACTGACTCTAGACAATTGCCTGAAATCATTCTTTGGTTGTAAATTCACTTAGTCATGGTCCCCATCGACAAGAACCAGTAGTGTGCGTTGGTTGTGATGTTCTTATATCATAATCAGCGTAATTAACTTTCAAATAGTGGTATATGTTTTCCAAAATGAAGAGTGCTATAACTTTGTAGAAGTCTGTCTTTTTCCCTTTATAGATTTTATAAAAAGATTTTCCAAATATATACTACTGTACATGTTGTTGGTGAAGTACATTTTAATTAATGTCAGAATGTTTGGTTCACCTTTTATTTCCACAATGATCTGCTGTTGGCATCTAACTCAGGTTTTGATTATTATGTATTATTTCATGTGTTTTATGTTAAGAAAAGTTGCTATCTCTGAAAATTCGTAACAAAAGGGTTCAACATTCGTGTATATGTTTGTCAAATTTACAATTAAAATCGTATTTATTATGACTGTTAGCACACTATTCACTGGTACACATTGTTGAAGCGTTAATGATTAACGTCAATTACTTTTTAATATAACTCACCGTTACTGCAACTCAATTGTGAATGACCAGGCTAAAAAGGAAAAAAAATGTTTCATATATCAGGGCAAAACACATACTGCATTTTGTTTTTGTGTATAGTATTTGTAATTCTTTTATTTCACACAAAATGCAAAATGCTATAAACAGGGATGTAAAAAATTAAAAAAATTGCTTTAAAATTCATCATACTGGACACGTCTTTTATAAGATTCTGCATGTGTCTTCTTACTTTTTCAACATATGACCTAAACAAATGACCTAAACATCCATAAAAATGAAACTGTGCGCTTATTGTGTACAGAACCAACTATCGAAAACAGAAAATAATCTTTATTCTTCGTCAAATATTGAGAAACCGAGTAAAACAATAATATTAACATTAGAAAAAACCTTACGACTATTGGGCTGAAAGGCTTTCTCAGTTAGTAATTCATAACTAAAATGGTTACTACGTTGTCAAAGCCATCAAGTGAGAACTTCCTCTGATAGGGTTTCGTGGATTTCGCTACTCTCAGTTGCGATGATTTGGCATTCCGCCGCAAAGGGTGTGACTTAATCAGTTATGTGCAGTATCTGTGTATATTTGTAAGCAGATATCCAGTTTTTTGTGGACAAGTGAGATAGGTCAACTGGAGCCTTCGATAACACCCATCCGACTTGAGGCATGCTCTAGTACTACTGGTGTGAGTGACGTCATTCATCGGTCAGGGATTATACAATATCTTTGGTTGTCTTTGCAGCCAGCGAAAACACTGGCTACAGTTTACATGTACTTGGAATCATCTTCCAAATACAGAATTGTTGCCTGATGTTCTACTTGCTTTAAGATGTTGAGTCTCAGATTGTGTGTTACAGTGATGTTAACCTGTTAAAACTTGTTTTACTTACACACCGCATTTTGTAGACAGCTGCGATTTTTAGCTATTTTAGCTTTTTGGCTTTTTTTTAAACTGTTTTCGGTTATTATCTGTTTATATTGACATTGGTGCTTACGTTGCGCTATATAGGTCAGTGATGTTTTCGACATCCCCTTTCGTTAGTTTTTGCAGTTTTTTACTGTGTGTTTTGGTATCGCCATTTAGTTTTTGTATTTCCATCCGTTTTTGACTTATAGTATTGGTATCAGCTAGTTAACTTGGGATATATAGCTAATCTAATGATTTCGACACCATGTTCCGATAGTTCTCGCGATTTTCGCTATGTGTATTGGTATCACCTTTTGACTTCCTTAACTGATATACGTTTTTTGCTGTCTGTATTGCTATCTGTCTTTTCAGTTGAGCTGTATCGATATCGCGTTTCGTTAATTGCCGTGATTTTTCGCTATTTGTATAGATACCTTTTGTTGGCTTTCTGTATTGCTGTTGGGTGTGTGCCATTTAGTATTAGTATCGATCTCTTATGCTGAGCTGTACTGGTCAAGTGATATCTTCAATGCCCGTTATTGTTGGTTCATGCTAATGTTGAGGTTTTTATATCTTTTAAGGGGATATGGAATCACCTATCCCCGCAATGTTAATATATGCCTACTATAGGGAACATTTTCTCACAAACTACTGGAGACAGAGAGGTAAAAATTTTACTGTATGTGCATTCATATGTTACAACAATACTGAAACAACAGTTTATTGTCAAAGTATTTTCTTACAGAGATATTGTACATTTATTTTTAAGTAAATTTTTTCCATCGCTTTTTACTAGACTATCACCCCTAAGTCTTTTGTAAATCAAGTAATTAAAAAATCGTTGTTTCAGTATGTAATAGGGACCTATGTCACTACGTCATAAAAATTTCAGACTTCTAGGTTGACCAGTACCTGAGATAATGTTCCTAGATGAAGTAAAAAGTAAACTTACGGGAAACGGAGAAAGAAGATTAAAACATTCCTGATCCGTAGCTAATACCCCCTTCACAGTCTTCATAATCATCTTCAAGTCTTCTTTTGGCACCCCTCTGCACCTGTCTTGCTTTTTTCACTAATGTCTTGATTATATTATCAGCATGCCTTAGTCTGTGCTGATCTAAAAAGAACATAGCACGTACCGTACGGGAACCAACACACATACCCAACTTTTGAAGGACCTGGCATTTAGTTATATTTCCAAGATTGAAGGTTGCCACAGCATCATACACACCAAAATGTAGTGTATTAATTCTGACAAACACTGTTTTTGGGAGACGATGCCATATCACACTATTCAAGCACTCGTTGGGGCTCTGCGTTTTTCCGTGAAGACATTTCATCAGAAGACTTCTGTCAGCCAGATCTCTGAAAATGAGCTTTATTTCTGCCATGATGGCTGATGGTAGACTGTGGTGGTGAATGTATTTCTCTCCTGTTGTTAGTCCCCTATTGTATTTACACCAGCTGTTTTCACTTTTGGGGCACAAACCATGTTGTGGATGCTCATCCGTGGATGCGGTGTGGAAATATAAAGCCCATATAGCTCTCCTCATTTCTTCAAGATTGCCTGTATTTTGCCTGATTGCAAGGCCATAGCAGTTCTGAATGTGGTCTATTATGGAATCAGTCAATCTTCCTCTGCCATCCAAGGTTTTCCCATCATCTAGTTTTTTCCCTTTCATAACTGATTTTAACCTTCTCAGCCTGGCACCCATTCTCTTCTGCACATGTCCTATACATTCAAGTTTGCTTATATTTACACTGTTCCCATATGGTTTGCTTTCCAAAACTTCTTTGAATGCTTTAGAGTCACCATCTCCCAGATATTTGACATAGCGAACATTATACCACTGTGAAGAGCGATGAAAAATTTTCTTCACCCCAGCAACCTCCATGCCACCACTACTACCATAATAATTAGCAATACAGTCATCACTGTGTTCATTTTTCAGCCTGCCTGTGCACCTACAGTATTTAGACATTATTGCAACATCAATAACCTTGCCAGTATCAACACTAGTTGCTGTTACAACACCATTGTTGGAGGTGTGGCCCCTTTTCTGCCACGTGCCATCAAACGCCACTGTGAGGTCACGACTGCCGTCATTTTCTTCCACTGCTTCTTCCACAGCAACCTGCATTGACTTCTGTGCTACATCTTCAACTGCAGATCCTAGTACATAATTGTAAGCTTCAAACTTTGAAGGTGCACTTGGAAGATTTAGAACACCACATAGCATATCACCAGCTGCTTTGCCCTTACCAATTGCTCGCAATCCATAAACTAACCTAATATTTACACTATAAAGTTCAGTTTTCTTGTTTCCATTATTTACAGTTACTGAAACCGAACTTGGAAACTTACAGCTGTATTTACAAACACTGCATATTAAATTAAACTGGGCAGCCAGGCCAACATGGGATTCTACTTTCAGAGAAACGTTTCCATGACATTTTTTGCAGCACAAACTGTTTTCAAGAGCTTCACACAATATATTCGTATCAATGAGTTCAAAAACTTCATTCCCTCTATCAAGTAAATTATATTTCTCTTCCAAATCTCTTAGTTTTTTATGAGAAGCACTGTTTTCATTTGGTGTAAGTTCGTTCGGCAAATCAGTAATAAGTGGATTCACATTTTCCAACAGTGATGATGATGAACTGCTTTGCTTTGCTAATGAATCATTATTTCTTTTCTTTTGCCAGTTCACACGCTTTTTAAATACTTTTGCTTTAGCTCTAGGCATTTTCACTGCGAAAAATGAAGCACTAAATACGAAATAACTCAACAACAACTACTTTCTTATATCACACTGTTTACAAAACAGTCCCGCCACAAAGTCAAAGAGTAACTTGAGGAAACCAGAGAGAAACATTTTTGGGCAACTAGTGTATAAATAGTCGCTGGAAACCCGGATATTTGAATTCATGTCACTTTAAAGGTACTGCCAAAAAGTTCATGGTCAGCCACGAGAGACGTGTATAACTAAAGCGCAATACCCGATCTCACAAATATATAAAAATAAAATAGTTATAATTGTAGTAGAGCTATGTATGATACATCATTTTAAAGAGGAAACATGGCAGAATATAATACGCCAATAAAAAAAAATTCGATTTTTTAACCCAAAATCCGATTCCGTATCCCCTTAAACCAACCATTGTGTTGTGATTCTCAGGTTGAGGCGTTTTATATATTTTACAGTTGTATTTCTCCAGTTGTTATTTTAGTTTCTTCCCATCCAGAACTGCTGATTTCCACTATTTTTCTCGTTAGCGTCAATATTTATTGTTAAGAATTTGCAGGATTTTCTGTTTTATGTTTATATTTAGGTGTCATGGGTCAGCGTTTTGAAATCGTGTTTGTGTAGTATTCTGGAGCTTATAATGACGTCAGTGGCCAAAGACAATGCAGCTATCGACGACTCTGCTTTATCTAGCGAGAGCATGTAAAACTATCTCTGTCGTCATATATTAGGAGTTTCATAACGTTTACGAGTGCTGTGCAAAAAATAAGTAGAACTATGTCGTCAGTTGTAATTTACCTTTTTGCTTTATACAGATTTTGGCAATTAGCATCCTCATTCAGACTATCATTCCCCTTAATATAGCGTGTTTCACGCCATTCAAGGTATGTTTTTGATAGTTTTCGGAAGTTTACGAGTGTCCCGTATAACTTATTTTGCAGTAAATCGACGGATACGAGTTGCAGTCGTGTTCTACAAATTTTGGCAGCAATACCTTAGGAAAATTGTTTCCCATAATTACCCTGTAAATAAACACATTGTTACTGCAATATTTCGCACTGTTATCTCCTTTTTGACCAGCTTGTTCTAAGAAAATATTCGAAAACAAAGCTCCTACAAAGGAAACTTCTGTGGCATAATATTGTGTTATGTGCACAATGCAATTGTGGTATCAACTTCCAGTTAGTTTGCCATTACAATTGCAGTAAATAATGTGAGCATTCCTTTTCAATTTCCTTTAATGTCGAGTTTGTTACACAAGGCTGTTGGATAGTGTAAACTCGACAAAAAAATTTCGACATCCAAAGTTCCGAGTATCTTCTACATTTATGTATATATACTCCGCTAGACACCAAGCGGTGTGTCGCGGAGGGCAGTATTCGCGCCAAAGTCATATTCCCCCCCTCTGTTCCACTCGCGGATCGCGCGAGGGAAAAACGACTCTCTGAACGCCTCAGTACGAGCTCTAATTTCCCTTATCTTTGAATTGTGATCATTGCGCGATTTGAAAGTTTGTCGTAGTAATATATGGTCTACATCCTCGGTGAAGATCGGATTTCGGAATTTAGTGAGCAGCCCTACTGTTTAGCGCGCCGTCTATCTTCAAGTGTGTGCCACTTCAAACTTTCTATGAGATTTTAACGCTATCGCGATGGCTAAATGTACCAGTCATGAATCTTGCCGCTCGTCTTTGGACCTTCTCTTTCTCTTGAATCTGACCCAACTGGTAAGGGTCCGATACAAACGAACAATACTCTAAGACTGGACGAACTAACGTATTGTAAGCAATTTCCTTTGTTGAAGGACTGCATCGCTTCAGGATTCTAACAATAAACTGTAATCTAGAGTTCGCCTTACCTGTTACTTGTGTAATCTCATTGTTCCATTTGAGATTATTTCGAATAGTCACACCCAGATACTTGACGGATGTTACCGCTTCCAAAGAAAGAGCATTTATTTCGTACTTGTACGTTAATGGGGATTTTCGCTTTGTTATACACAGTAGGTTACACTTACTAATACTGAGAGATAATTATTTTAAACTTAAGTACTCCCAAAAGACATTGTAGTTGCAGACTAGTTGTTGTTCTCAGGCAGATGGAAATCGATCTGGTGCTGTTGAACAATTGAAAGTTACTGCGAATCCAAGTACAATCCTATGCACAGTCAAGTTACCAACATGTATGAGGTGCTGTCTCCCGCTAAAACTGAAACTGATTCGATGTGATACATTTTACCTTTAGGAAGATCACAGTATCCCACACCAGGACGACAGAAGAGTAAACTTTTAGGGTTCTGTTAATCGTTGGAATCTTGAACACACAACGAAAACTGGCAGTCACTTTTTAGGGAAATGGCAGCAAGTTACAGAATGGTCAACATATGCAGTTACAGTGTCTGCCTGGAGGCTTCATCCAAGAAGCTATTCCGGCATCCAGTGTTGAATAAGGGTGGAATCATGTTCATATTATGGAAAGAATGGTGTGTGCTGTCTGGAATCGTAGGTCATACCTACATCATTCCGGTGACTTGAAACAATGTTGAGGAGACCAGCCTTGCTCATAGAACTTCACTGAAGCACACAATACTCAGGATTGTATCCAGAACTCATCATCACCTCTTACTCTGAGTGGAGTGAAAGTCTTGAAACAGATACCTTGAAGGTTATGTTACAAGCTAGGCTGTTACTTCCTAGACTTTCGCCATAGGGTCGAGAACTACAGGGTACTCCTAAATGTCTCACAGGGACACTACCCAGGAGTTTGTGGTGCATACAAAGTTTTATTTTAGATTTAGAGACTCTATCCAGTCCACATGGTAGCTATAGACCCTGAAGTATATGTGTAAATGCCCCTCACAAATGAAACTATTGAAATCCTAATGATCAACTCCTGAAACATTCAGAATAAAGTGCCAGAATTCTAAGCATTCCCAAATATTATGTAATATTGTGTACTGATAGCCCATATTAATGCATCACAATTCGAATCAATCACTCATGTAAATGTGTAGGTGTAATAATTTGTGGGAATATGAAATGGAAAGATCACACTATCTCATTCATATGTTAAGTTGTGGACAGAATTTGGTTCACTGCTTGAAGTCTGGGAAAATGCATTTATATTACAAAGAAAATTTCTAACAAAACACTCAATGGATCCCAACTAGAACATTGTTGAAGTGTATGGTACCTATACCAAATGAGACCAAGAGGGGATATTGCACTTGCAGAAGGAAGGGAAGTACGAATGGAGACAGATTTTGTTCAAACCTCAGGAGACTGCGACGAAAATACTGAAAAACTTGTTATTGTGTTTTGTGTGGCGAAGATTGGGGACCAGTCAAGCATCTTGCCAGATGAGCGAGGAAAACCACGTAAAGGCTACACTCAGGCTGGCCAGTGTTACAGTGTCTATTAAGCTATACAAGCATGTCGAGTGCGGGCACTAACTAGTTCTTACCAACTTTCAGGTATTTCAGTTACCAATGGTGAATGAGAAATCCAGAAATTTACAATATCTATCATATGTAAGTCCTGTAGGGACAAGGAAAACATGTTTACACCAAATTTTAACACACATGGAGACATTTAAACTGATATTCGTTTGGTGCTCGATACTGGAATGGAGTGCAAAAAAACCACCCTTTTCTGACACAATATGCACTTCACCATAGGGTGCATAAAATGGGAGTAGATGCAGAGCAGTGTGTTAATGGTGGGCCATGGTTCATAGGCTCAACGTTGTGGAATTTTGTCATGACTGTCCCTAAAATTTACATGTACACTTATAGTAATAATGTGTCTGTATTCAGACGACCTAGAAAATGAGCAGCAATCATGAAATAATTGGTAAAAGAAGAGGTATTTCAGTAGTTAAGATTTTTGTTACATCTGCAAGTACTTAGTAAACTAGGACTCTGAAGTGTAACTGGAGAGGTCTGACTCCAACTGTGGGAATATCGTCAAGAGTGTAAAGCACATACCATGTGTTCGTCTACATCTAAGCTATAACAAAATAGAGACTTTTTGTGGACGAGAGGAATAAAAAACTTTTTCACTGCTTGCAGATGCAATCCCTCATAACCTTTTCTTACTGGTGAGAGTTTGATTTATAGTTATGACTGTGGGATACCAGAAGAAACTGATCACACACTATTTAAATGCTCTATGCACATACAACATATGTCGTTGAGAAACAGTAATTACAAGTTATTAATTTATTTGGCATACTTAGAAATAGGGAAAACTGAAAGATAATGGACAAATTTTCAACTCAGTTTTGAGAAAGAGAAACAGTTAAAGAAAAGCGTACTATGTTCTGCACGTGGATCACACATAAGCGAACATATTGAAGCCATGTACACTACAAAAGAGCATAGTAACAATCGCAATGTGTGGGCTGACCTGGAAGACTGCCTGTAATGACTGTTTTAGTTTCAATTCTGTTAATTCTTCGATAGTAGTGGATTAGTAGGTACTTTGCTGAAATAATTGATTGGGGTATGGAATTTAGGTGAATTTAGATTTGATAGAAGGAAGCAGTGTCAGAATAAAGTGCACTAGTGAATGATCCGCGTTGTACTGCGCTATTTTCCTGTAGGAACCGAAAACTAATAAACATGCTATCTTAAAATTTATTCAGAACTGTCTGTAGTAGTATAATCAGAATTTTAGCTGTACAAGTACTAATTTTATAATTTAGGTATTGAACCATTCTGTATGAGTAAATGTATCAGTCAGTCAACAATTAAAATTGTAATTAGATTGTAAATGAGGCAAGAAATGTCTAACTTAATTTTCTTGAAACTTATGAAACTTCAGGTGAGACTGATGTAGCTGTCAGTGTTCCTCACAGTAACACGAATGCATGTGCAAAATTTCAAAAAAATATCTGATAAATCTTTCTCTGTCCATCCTTCTTTATTTAAATACTGTTTTCCTGCAAGAACTACACCACCCTTTCTTAGTCTGTAAAAGTTTTATTAACTGTTGCCCGACTGAGTCGGTATCTCCTGTAGTAGTCTAAGAAAAGTCACTCATTGGTGATTTTTCTATGGTAGGCTGTCCATGACAACCGTACCTTAACATGTACAAAGACATTAGCGTGTTTGAACAATGGGGATGTTTGAAGATAAATGCATGCGGTATTCATTTGTCTTTTCTAACCCCACCCAGAGAATTTTGTATATGTGGCAGTGACATTTATTCACTTAGTTTTCTGTGCTGTTACATTTTGCAATGACAGTACCAGTTATATATTAAAACCACCTCGGGGTTTTCTACCACATTAATTTAGGTCGTTAATTGGTTTTAAGCTTAACAAGAGCATTTTCAGATCATAACTACTGTTGTCAAAGGGAACACTTCATTCCAATATATGTTGCATATGAAAAGTGAAGTGTAATATGTTATTCAATGTTTTTAATTATGAAGTTGTTCTAATGACAACTGAATAAATGGATTAACAAAACAATATCAGTGAATTTTAGAACATCAAAATCAGAGATAAACCGACCAATTTGTAAACTCTTGTTACCAAACAATCATGCTTCATGCGACTTCAAGACTTGTAACAGCCCCTTCAATGCAGAAATGTTCTGTGATATCGAGCTGGTGTGCTCCTCATTTACGCCCTAGTTTGTAGACTTTGCCAGATTTATTGCATTCATTGAGATGTTGCGGGGTATTTCGGATTCTACCATATGTTAAAATTCTTGTTCATTTCCATAATTGTACTGTTAGACAAAATTTTCTTACACTGTTTTTCCACTTTTTGTGCAGTACTGTCCCCGTTGGCGTGGAGGGCAACAAAGGCACTGGTGCCAGTGGCAGTTTGGTTACCAAAGTTACCCTGCCTGGAGCAGCAGGCAAGGGTGCTATCTGCAAAAAGACGTTCCCACAGCGGCAGCACCCGAAAGATCAAAACCACGTGGACAGTCATGAATTTCCGCATTCCTGTAATGTGTGTCACAAGACATTCACAAGGAGTAACTCTTTAAAGACACACTTCCGCCTGCACACTGGTGAGCGCCCGTACAGCTGTGACTTGTGTCACAAGAGATTCAAGAGAAGCAGCATTCTGAAGGATCATGTTCGTGTTCACACAGGTGACCGTCCCTGCACTTGTGATGTGTGTGGCAAATCTTTCAGTAAGGATAGTGACCTGAGGAGACATATGACTGTGCACACTGGTGAACGACCATACAGATGTAGCATTTGCAAGAAGACGTTTTCACAAAGTAGCACATTGAAGCACCATTCATTGCTGCACACTGGCGAGCGCCCGTTCAGCTGTGACATTTGCAAAAAGACATTCACACAAAGTACTCACCTGAAGCAGCATTCACTGCTGCATGCTAACGATAGTCCCCACAGCTGCGATTTGTGCCACAAGCGATTCACAACCAGTAGCATCCTGAAGGATCATTTGCGGGTGCACACAGGCGAGCGTCCCTTCACTTGTAACGTATGCAGCAAATCATTCAGGAAAGATGGTGACCTGAGACGGCACATGAGTGTGCACACTGGTGAGCGCCCATACGTCTGTAGCGTTTGCAATAAGACATTTGCACAAAGTAGCACACTCAAGCATCACTCATTATTGCACACAGGTGAGCGCCCATACAGCTGCGACGTTTGTAACAAGACGTTCACTCAAAGTAGTACACTGAATCAGCATTTGGGGTTGCACACTGGTGAGCGGCCGTACAGCTGTAACATTTGCAAAAAGTCTTTTACACTCCGTAGCACTCTGAAGCAACATTTTCGGCTGCACACTGGCGAGCACCCATACAGCTGTGGCATTTGCAGCAAGACATTCACACACAGAAGCTGCCTGAAGAGGCATTCAGAGAAGCACAGTCAATAATGCCCATATAGCTGTAGTGTTTGCCATAAGAGATTCAAGGGCATCAGTGTCCTGAAGGAGTAGTTACATATACATACTGGCAACTAATCCTTCAGATGTGGCATGTGTGGCAAGTTATACAGGTGTCGGAGGGATGAGGCACAACACCTGGCATGAATCGCTGATTAACACCAGTAGACCTGTGGCATTCATGACAAGTTATTGACACAAAATGGTACACCTTCAAATAACCATGTATCTGGGGTGTTCATACAGGAAAATCAGCTTATTAGTTGTTGGTGAGTGTTCCACGTTGTATGGCAGTGGTCCATGAAACTTTTCAAAGCCTAACATTTTGTCCAGTTGTAGCGAATCTTGCCAACCAAAAGTAAGACTCAGTTTAATCAGCAGCACATCTGAAGGTGTCAAGTACCACTGTGGACGAAACATTGGGAATGAGAAAGTTTCATGGACCGCTGCCACACAATCAGGAAGAGTCATCAGGAACTAAGCTATCTAGTCATTAGAGCTTTCATTGTAAAATCATCATATTGCAGCAACTTGTTTCACAGGACATTTGAGAGCAGCAGTCGCTTTAAAATCTACATAAAATCACCCACATGACTTTTTTGCTGTCAGACATAAGTCTGACAAGAAAGAGGTCTTAGGGGATAATATTTCAACACTGTCCTACTGTAATCATGATTGATGTGTCACTTGAATGTATGACAGGGACGTTTGAGGTGTTTCAGTAGATTGCTGAAATAATAAAAATAGCCCTGCATTTTCGTCAAATTTACTTATTGCAGTCATTTACATATGCTTGTCAAATGCGTATGAAAGCTTCTAATTGAATTCAGGCTTGGTGAAATAATCTCATTCTTTTCTATATGGAAAGAGACAGTTCTATATGCTGCTATTTCAGTAACTGGATAATTAAGGCCATTATGATATGTTAAGTTGGAGGCAGCAATATGTATCCAAATCTGTACTGTTATGTGAACTCTGAAATTTCAGATTTATTCAGTGTGTGTCAGTTTACAATTTACTCTGACTTTCCCAACATCCAGATCAAGCTTAAATCGCTCTGGTCAGATATTCTCTAGTGCTTGGTGATATTGACAATACACAATCTATAAGTAAAATAACATGAGATATTTTCAAATACTATCTGGCATTACGGTACTGAGTATATGCACGAAGATATATCTGTCAGCATTCCTACAAGTAGCCACAGAGTCCTTCCAGAATCTGATGACAACGAGCCACTTTCACTCATCTAATTGTGAACAATTGTTGATCTGGCCACTAGCATATGGTTCTAGTAGTGTGACCCAACACAATGATCTTCACATTGTTATCAAATAATTATTGTTAGACATAGATGACAACTTTTCAGGCAGTTGCCCAGTCTGTTGTGCCAAGGTTAGTGAAAGACTGTAGTACTTTAGACTTCTACATAGCAGATACATCATTTTTAATTGATAGTAGCAGCGAAATTTACAAGAAAAGTCAGTGACAACTGCCAGTGCGGTTTTCTTTCAGTCACAAATGTTGTTTGAGGATCATTTCACTACAATACTGATAGCATGTGGCATTAGATTTCATAGACAACAACAAAAAGGCTGTTGCATGTCAGGCATTACAGAATTTATTATCAAAGAAAATCAATAATTCCTTTTACAATATTATGACAAGGAAACTTGCAACTCACCATATAGTGGAGACACTGAGTTGAAGATAGGCATAACAAAACTTTTTGTTGTGCTTATTGCGACTCAGCATCTCAGCTATATGGTGAGTAGCAACTTTCCTTCTCATAATATTGTTAAATTACGTTCTGGGTTTTTCATTATTTAATAATCACTTTATATATATATATATATATATATATATATATATATATATATATATATATATATATATATATATGCATGTCAGTCAAGTTTGCTCTCCTGGATGTCATTGACTGTATGCCTCCTTCATCTAAGGTACATAAACACTTCACTGTAGTTTTATTTCTCCTTAAGAAAACCTTTATTGCACAGTGGGATAATCTATGAACATGTTGAGCTTAGACTCTTCCACCATTAAAAGCAGGTATTTGAGAGAGTGGTATCATGTTTGTAGATGTCAGTCGCTGATTATGTGTACAGCCACTAACAGTAAGAGAAATTGGTTCCACTGGCTCACAGTGACTCGTTACATGCTTATATTTCCTCACTGGTATCAGGAAACTTCAAATTCAAAATGCTGATCAACAAATTGTGTGACCACAAGTAACATTCCATCACGGCACTTCGTCCACAAAATTCCCTTATTGCACAATACATTCACAAGGAGAAAACGTCATTTGTGGGCTACGAATTAGTGTGATGTTTCACGTAATTGTTCATAACTGAAAAAATCAACTTCCGTTTCATCTTGCAGCTATGAACATCAGATACTTTGCAGAATCTAACATAGTAAATAAATGTATCATTCACACTGTAATGGATTATTGTATGAAGAAGTCATACTCTGAATTTGCAGAGTACACATTAATCCTACCTGCATGTCTTTGGGAACATTTTATCTTTCGTGAACTGTACACTTAAAAATTCGGTAATGTTAGCATTTTTTTGCGTTACATGGAAGAAATGTCTAAACAAAATCAGTAATTTCCCAAAGAAATGTGCTATGTTTTTCGACAAGGTCCACATTAAGCATTTGCATACGGCAACCCATTCAACATAAAGTAGCATAAATGTTACTGAATGATGTAAAATTATGGACTAATGCAATGATGAAGCATCACAAGTATCACTTATCAATGAAATAAAAATACAAATTTTGTTATTAATATTGTCGATTTATTATATGTCAAACTAGTAATTCATTTTATAATAGTGTAACATCCATTTTATGAAGAAATTTTGTTTTAAGTAAGAGAAATAATTTCTTCCTTCAGTGGCAAAGTTGAACCAAAAGCCAGTAATCATGAGTATAATTTATGTATCACAGCTCACTGAAGCGCTATCTCGTTAGTTATACACTTTAGGAATAGATATACCTGTGCATAAATTACAACACAATGTTCTTCTGGATCAGATCAAGAAAGTAATAGAGACATATACATTACCATGGCAGCAACCTGTCAGAGAATGGCCATAGTTGACCTCACATCTTAGTATGTCCACCGCTTTCGTATATCTCTACTTCATATGTCAATTGAAGACGATGCTTCTGACTGGTAACATAAGAATCATGCTTTACTTTCGTCTTCTGCATTGTTTCTGTGTGCAATTTGTTAATTTCATGTTACTGAATATCCTATATACGTTGAAAAAGTGCACAGTAAAATTATTAGACTGGTACCATCCTGCTAAGTAACCCAATACTACACATTAGGTAGGTTCTGTGTGTGAATGTATCCAGAATTGAGAAGGCTTATATGTGACAAACTTGATCCGACAATATCTCTTTCGGCCATATTGAATTTTCAGTAACTGAATTATTTTGATTGAGGTAGAATTTCACAGCTCATATTGGTAAGATAGTTGAAGAGCAATATTAATTTCTAACAAACAGGCATGTTCATTTTTATCAGTGATAAAAGAATAATGCATTTCCTTGTTTCAGTAGTCGTATTATCTGTATGTGTTGTCTCATAGACTCAACTTTGTGAAGCCTGCTAATGCAGCTAGGGTGGTGTAGAAATCACCAATCTGACAAATCGTGAATTTCTGATCGGCTGCTTTTGATGCACATTTTCTGCGATGCAAATGGGCCCTAAAGACCTATCAATTAAGAAGTAAGATTACAAATATGTCACTTGATTTCGTGGTTTTAAATGCCTGTTTTTGCACTAAGTCAGCAAACGTCACAAAATATTAGAATAAGGATTGTGAATTTAGATTAGTGCCAAGATCTTCGTCTAATGGTCGATGTTTTCCATAGAATATTTTATCTGTTAGCTAATGTTAAGGAAATATTGGGAAAACGCTAACAGTGTGGGAGTGGTACTTTCTCATTGGTCTTTAACCATATGTTTGGCAGATAATGAAATGGTTGATTTGTGGCAGTGTGTATGGGAACCAGAAGGATCTCCAGGTCATGAGGTATTTGAGATCTCTAAGTAAATATAATTTATCTTAGTTGGGAAACAATCATTGTAAACCGGATATTTGTTTGGTATGCTTAGAAAATTAAGAAAGTAGATAGTACTAGTAGTATAAACAGCATAGATTTAAAAACTGTTAAAATTGGCTATATTGTGCACTTAAATTGGTGGACAACAGAGTGGCCATATGTATAGCAAAAAATATACTGACAATTCTGTATTGAAGATGGGAACAAAAATCTTGCCATGATCGTTCTTCGATTGTGAAATGGTCTGGAGCCACAGGGGTGTAAGAAGACACGGTACAGTGCCAGCCAAACAGCTTAAAGTACCGAAATATCTTTATAATGGCTATCCATCATGGTTCAGCACAGACAACAGCAGCATGTCTGAGGCGTCCAGTGGGCTCCGGTGTCAATGTGTGTCATCCAGAAATCCTGACAGAGCAGGGCATCAGCTGAGCAGCAGTGTGGGCTACGTCTGCCCCTGTCAGTGATGATTTTGGCCTGTGCAGCCCTTGTTGCCACGAGTGTGTTGGAGCAACTCACGCATTCAGTGCTTTCCTGCAAGCATAATGGCCGTGCTATCCTGCAAGCATAATGGCCATGACCCCACTGCCCTGTGATGATGGCCAGCAAGTTGCTTCTCAGAGCTGACGCTGGCCTGAAGTCGGGGTGGCTCTGGCTTCTGTGGTTTCAGGGTGGACTGCCCTGTCACAGAGTCGAATTGTGAACCACAAGTAGCATTCTGGGCAGTGCCCATGCGTCACACCTCTGTGCTTCTAGAGATGTGATAGTAACACATGTCACTGTAGTACAACATATCTAGGTATTTATATGCTTTCGGGCTGAGCTTGCTTGGATTTTGCTCTGCCTTGTAACATATATGCTTAACACTTCCACAGTGTCTCTGGTGCTTGCCTGCAGTTGGCGCAGCTGCAGTCTACTTCCATTAGAATGTGTTTCGTACCAAGTATGGCCAGTGGGCTAAGTTGCTCTCCTCTTTAACAAGATCTGGTCCCTTGGGTCGCCTTAGCCTAGATTATCCTTATGAAAAACTAGAGTGATGCATATAAACAAGGGCTAAGTTGAGTCGAGTAAGTATTGGTGTTATACATGGTATAATTTCTTCCTGTTTGGTACTAGTTCTCCTTCTCCTGGTCAACATGCTGCATCAGCGCCTCCACAGAGACTCGCCCTCCTGTCCTTTAATGAGCCTGTCTAACGACTGAGGTTACTTGGGTACTAAATGTGGTACAACATAGTCCAGTTGATGTCTGTTATCCCCCCATAGATTCAGTTGAAGCTGTGAAATACTCAGCAGGGTTATTCCTGAAACTGTGGCAGGTAGACGGAAAGGTGACTCCACTGTGTCACACAATGTCCCATTTATTAATAATCCACTCCTGTGTAGCTAAAACCTTTTTGCTGCCATGTGCTTCCCCTGTTAGAAACAACTGACTGCTACAAGTACTTTATAGAAGGTAGGCTTCAACCAATGTGCTGCCTGCTGAAACTGTAATTCAGGCATAACCACTTCTTTTGTGCAATATTTTTCTGTTTTCTGACCCTGCAGTAACTTCACTGCACATGAGATGTGACCTTCCCTCACTACCCCGTTAAGACAGACTGTAACCTCGCCTCTGTAGCACTTCTGCAATGCCACATCTTCCTTTCCACGTGCCTCATTTTGTTCTCTGCAGTTGACAAAGAGTGCTGCACTTTTACGCCGAAATACTTCTTCAGTACTGTCGCTTAGCAAGATGTATGTGGACTATGTAACATTGGATCCATCACTGCTTCCCTGCTACTGAAAAGGAAACTGAAATGTAGACCTTTTCTCCATCGGTCCTTGCTTCTTCTGTGGTGACAATCAGGAGCATGGCTATCGTGTGTACTATCTTGCCTCCTGACATACCTAACCTCAATACAGGGATACCCATTACCCCTTTCTTTCCTTTAAAGTGCCCTGCTGCCCCACGACAGCTCATCTCGCCTATGCTATACATTATGCTATACTTATACCCAACAAACACAAAACGTAAATCTACTTTTATCTCTTAGACCTTAACCTTATGGACTTCTTCTCAACTGTTTGTCCAAATCTTCTCTAACTGTTCTAAATAAATTGCACGTCACATTGACAGCTAAAAAGTTTCAGGTATAATGGTTACAAAGGTGACTATCAGAGGACAAAAATTAAGGCCATTTTAAATTACTTCTAGCAATCGAAACTTTAATGTATAACAATTAAATATTTTTTACACATACACCATTTTACAACAATTCCTGTAGCATAGTTCTTATGATAACTTTTTAATTATGGGTATTTTACTAACAACTTGTTAATTCAAAAAATTCGAATTGTCTGTTAATTTTTCCTAATACCAGGCACATCTGATTCTAAAAAAATTAATGCTTTCACGTATTTCAAAGTAATGACCAGTTATTTTAGACAGGTTGAGGGTGGATGCCGCTGTTCAGGTGTAGTTTATCAAATTCGTAAAACATAATGCCAGAAAATGATAACGCACAAATGACTAAAGTTTAAGAATACCATTCCAGAGATAAATCTGAAATGAGAAACAGCTATCATATATTAAATTGCCCAACAGTTTCCTGAAAAATGTTTTCCATCGTCAAAAAAACTATTTATGGGGAGCTTCAATCACATTGGTAGCCAAATCGTATCAACAGTCTTTTCGTTGTTCTTCACAAAGACAGAGGTGTCGTTATGTCCAGGTCAAACTTCCATCAAAATGTGAATTATTTTGTGTAGCTGATACCAAATATTTCAAATGAAATATTTTTCCCGATTCTGATACGTCCTTTACAAGGTTTTTACTATCAAACATTCCTTTCTTTTTATTTATTGTCCTGGCAATCAACAGCATGCCTTAATTCATGTGAATCTAAATGTTGTCATTAGAGTGAATCACAGGACACGAAATATCATGTGTTCTTTTCTTGAAGTTACAATGCTCTCCCATATTACTTGAGTACTGAATGTAAAAAGAGATTGTCTCCGTGGCAAACAATAATTATATACCAAATATTTATTTACATATTTTAGTGGCTGGGCAGCTGTTTGTGAGAAGTGGTAAATCTGGGTTTGAACCCTGGTCCATCAGAAATTTTCAATGTCCACCATCACATTACCATAATGACCTGTGTGGTTGGAGGTCACGAAGTCCCACCCATCCCTTTCCTTTCTTCCTCATTCTCTGTTTCATATAAACATTTATTTGGTATAAGTACACATAAAGGAAATGGAAATTCTTGAAGGTTAACAACACAAGTTAAAAAACTGCACAAACCTGGTATGCTGTACACTTGTATCATATATCAGTGAATTAGCAGTTAGGCTACATATCCTGCAAAATAGCATAGTGCAATCCTGAAGTGAAGACAGAAAACACAGAAGCAATCCTTCAGTGACGATTGGAGTTAGAAGGTTGCTTGTAATCACACTTTGAATTCAATTTAATTTAGCCATCTTTTCTATCAAGAAGTCCCAGCAGTGGGTGTTGGTTGTGATACATTATTATCAGTGTAAATTACTTTTAAATCGTCTTCTTTGTTTCGTAGAACGAGGAGCACTGTAATTTTGTAGAAATCTGCCTTTTTCTCCACTTAGATCATAAATGAGGTGAACATGAAAAGTCTTTGCGAGTGTACTTTATCATATATCAGAAAGGTTGGTTCAGCTTTTATTTCTTGGCATCCAACTCATTACTCTGTTATATTGCACTTCACATATATTTGACACTAAGAAGAGTTGGAAATTCTCAAAATTCTTGACAAAGAGTTTGTGTTTGTCAAATTTACCAATGAAATCATACATCATTTGTCCACTGGCACATTGCCCACTGGTAAACATTGTGCATTGTTAATGATAAATGCCAATTTCTCTTTAATATTACTCATTGTTACTGTAAAGTCAATGTTGAATGACCAGGCTATAAAAGAAAATGTACAAATACTTTCAATGTTTCATGTCTGAGGGTAAAAAACTTAATAAAGTTTCTTTTCTTGTGTTATAGTTGTAAGACTTTTATTGCACACATAAAGCGATAAACAGGGGTTCTAAAATATTAAAGAAATTACTTTAACATTACCACTCCACTCGCATCTTCTATAAGATTCTGCATGGGTCGTTATATTTTTTCAACATGTAACCTAAACAAATGACCTAAAGACATGGCCTACAAATGAAACTGCGCATTTAGGAAGAGAATCAGAGATTGAAAACAGAAATGCCAATCAAAATTTACGTCAGATATAGAGCAAGCGAGAAAAGGAATAACATTAATATGTAAAAAGCTTAGCGACTATTCACCTCACAAGCTTTCTTTTGCCGCCATAAGGAGAAAATAACAATTAATAAACCAATGCTAAAGTGATAACTGAGTTGTTAATCATCTCAAGTGAAAGACTTCCTGTGATAGTGATCCATAAGTTTCGCTGCTTTGAGGAGGCTGATGTGGCGCCTCAGAACCTACGTTTGGCATGCTTATGCAGACGGTGCAACTTAGTCAAGTGCAAAATCCGTGTATTTCCCACATTTATTGATAATCTAGTCAGATATTCAGTTTTTTTGCCAATAAGCGAGGTAGGTGAACTTGAGCCTTTGATACTGCCCGTATGCTTTGAACCATGACGTAGTGGTGACTGATGTCATTCGTCAGTCAGAGATAATGCAGTATCTCTGTTTGTCGTAGCAGTGAGCCTGAGTAATTATTACAATTTACATAAACTAGGAAATATTTAAGATACATAGTCTTTCCAAATATACAATTTTTACCTGACATGCTACTTGCTTTGAATGATTGAGGCACAGTTTGCGTGTAATAATGATGTTAACGTATCAATCACTTGTTTTATTTCAATACCATGTTTCGTTGATTGTCGTGACTTTTAGTTATTGTGCTGATATCACTTTTTGACTTCTTGTACTGCTATCGATTTTTGGACTTTTGTATTGGTTTTTCGTAATTTTTGTGTTTTAGTATCGCCTGTTGTGTTATGTTTAGCTCTCCGTTTTTAGCATATTGTAGAATTATCGGCGTTCTAACTAGGGCTACGCAGCTCAATCGATGTTTTTGATGCCGCATATCATTATTTATCGCTATTTTTCGGTATTTCTATCGCCCTTTGACTTTCTGTAGTGATTTGCGTTTTTAGCTTCTCCATTGCTGAACTGTATAGATCAAATCATAATTTCTACGTCAAATATTTCGTCAGTGGCACTGATTTTTGGATATCTGTATTGGTAACTTTTGTGTCTCTTCATTCTGCTTCTGCATTGTTGCCCTTTGTATTAGTATCAGTTTTTTAAACTGATTTATTTTGCCCAAGTGTTGTTTTCGATACCTGTTGATTTTGTCTTTTAAGCGTCTTTGAAACCAAACATTGCGTCACACATCCTCGCTTGTTTCGTTTCGTATATTTTGTAGTTGTGATTCTGCAGTTCTTGTTGTAGTTTGCTCATGGCCAGATCCCCGATTTCCTGTGTGTTGTCCAATGAGCTTCAATATTTATTATTAACAGTCTGCAGCTGTTTGAAGTTTATATTTCGGTGCCATGGGAATGGGTAACGTCAATGGTCGCCGTTTTAAAACACGTTTGTGTAAAATGTATGTACTTGTTGTTACATCATTAGCCAAAGTCGGGAATAGAGCAACGTCCGATGTCACCCATCTGCTTTGACCCATGGCATCATAATTTGAGTAAAGAGCATAATTTACCTGAGTTAATGAGACAAACATGGACAATATTTAATAACAGGCCGATGACATCCTTCAAGATGGCGACCACAAGATGGACCACCATGGTCGAAAAGAAACGTAAAAAACATGCAACATATTTCAGTCAGCTAATGAAATTAAGTTAACGGGACAACGTAGGGAATTAGCGCGTTTTTGGTGGGTACAAACTAAAATAAGGTAATAAAGATAAGATCATTCAAAGCAATCAAACAAATTGGAAAATCACGCACATGAATTCGTATGGAATAAACTAAACTAAAAATGGACATAAAATACTCAAGTGGAATCGAAAAATTCGGTTACCTGTAGAGGTGAAGGACTCGGGGTACTTTTTCAAATCTATATTTTGTGAAAATCAGCATGTATGTCTTTCACCAACTGTTCGTCCCGTATGTATTTTTCAATTTTGTTCTTTATCACAGTTAGTGCAGATTACACCCATAACAATTTTCAAGTATTTGAACAGTTTTTGGATCCACTAATGCTTATACAATAACAACAATTAAGTACTGATTATCTGAAATGCTTCTTCAAATTCAATACTGTTTAATTCAATACTGGCCATTTGACAGAGACCAGATTTTTACCACATATGCATGTCATATGGCTGACATATTAGACCTCTTTAATTCTACATATTAAGTATATTTACTAGAATACAAGTTATGGTATCTTATATTTTAATTTTTAGAACATTTTTCCTATTTCAGAATTTCATTTCTCTATTCTATAGTTGAATCTGCTACAAAGTTTAGGTCTGCTAGATGAGTATGAACAATTACACTTCACAAAAAACATCGTGAAATGCTTTGTAAACTTTAGGACATATGTGTACCTATAATCTCAAAAGTACAACTTGCAGGGAATTGTGAATTAAGATCTGTGTTAGACTAAAATGTGGTCAATGCCTGAAGCATAGTCTTCATCCTGCTTCAAACTTCCTCTTAGCATTCTTTTAATACTTATTAATTCATTCTGAAAGTGTATAATTACACTTGTATTTATGTCCACAGACTTCAATTCATTATATTTATGTCCATATACTTCAGTAAATATAGCTATTAAATTCTTTTTGTAAGATAAAGTTGCTAGGGAGATAAACATATTTTAAATAAATTAATATGTAATTGCTCATAATAAATTATATCCTCCTATCAATAGAATTCTACAATTAATTCATCAGTAGAGGCAAAATTCTGCACCCATTGTGATATAATTTCAAAATCAGTTATTAATTATTGAAGCATCTTCTTTGATAAAGGAACTAACGAAATGTAAACAATGTGATGGTGCAGATTGCCTGAGCACAGGATGTTGGGAGTGGAAGCTTGTAATCCACTTGTAGCAGATTGGCTGGTGAGTCAAGCCACACCTCCCTCCTCCAAAGCAGCTAGCTTGCAACTTATAAAAGGAATGAACGTGTTATAGGTTCTTGCTTCGTAGAAGTAACATGAAAGTTGATGGCTGTTTGCTATCAGGACAAGATACAGCATCGTCACTCGCATCTGCAAATAATATCAACAGTCACACTGCACATGGACTTTTGTTATGGCACATGATGCTGTTATGTAACTAATATTGGCAGTGATTGTAAATATTCTGGAGCAGTATGAGGTCAACTGACTTCCATTGATGGCAAAGTGGCCAAGTGAAACTGCGTGATCAGTACCAAGGACATAGGATCTACAATAAACAGCTTCAGTGTTAACTCAGAGATTTGATACTCCCAGAAGAACAGATAGACAGTTTTTCTCAGTACTATGGACTGCTTTGTTTGTAAATTAGTTACCTATGAATTTTGTTTTGTCGAATTTCTAGATGTGTAACAGTGTTAGTACTTATTGCACAACAATGAACATCTCGAATCATGAAATTTTTTATGAAACGGTACACATCGTGGCCTCACTACAAGTAATGTATATCGAACACTCAATTCTCGAGAGGTTGACAAGGGGTATGACATAAGACGAACGTACTGAAACCAGAGATTCATTAAAAAGAGAGAGTAACAGTAATTTTTTCACTCAAGGGAATGTATTGAAATGAATCATATCACTTACATTACTCACGGTATGTAGTCGTCGTGCACAGTACCACATCTGGTGTAGGGAACAGGCACCATTTCTTTTTCGCCGTACCTAGAATACACTATTGACACATCTCTTAGGAACTACTCTCGTGCGATGTTCCATTGTAAAAGCATAAAACAATATCCATATTTCTCGCTTTTAGAGTCATGCGTTCGATATATATCGCTCGCAGTGAGGCTGTGACTTCGACGTGCACTGTTTCTTAGAAATTACCAGGTCACAAATATCCGTAACACTTAGGCAAGAAACTTTTAGTAGGCCATAGACAAAACACTTCAACGAAGCGAAAATAAACAGAAGCAAAAATGATCATCTATATACACTGGAAACCAGCAGTGATACCAACATGTATAAATATCCTAATCAGAATCGCTGAAAGCGGAAATTTTCAAGTTGTTTTGCGAAATATTAATGGTTTCCTATTATTTAAATAAAGGGGGCCTGTCAGTATATGCTGCTGAAATTTGCTATATCGCAATCATTTTTCATTCTGAACCCAATAAAGGATGTATCAATGTATCAGGAAACACTATAGAATTTAATAAAGTAATAAATAAAATTCGAATTTTCCATTATTCAGAAGTGTCGTGTGTGCTCAAACGAAGACAGCTATACCAGATACACCCACTGAACAACGAAATATTAAAAAAACAATACACACAAATTTCTGCATAATAAACCTAAGAAAAATGTAAAACACAACGCCAGTGGAATCTCAGTTCATGCAGGATCCAAATAGCCGAACGAAGACGGCAACACCAGCTACCGCCTCCCCCCCTCCCCAAACACACACGCACAAACGCCACAAAAACCACACAATCTAAATATAATTCCTTCAGAGTCAACCGAAAGAAATTATATTTAAAAAGTTGGGGCCACACTACAAACGAAATGTAACAGATCAAAAACCTAAGCAAATAACTATGCAATAAATAACGAAGTCTAGATCCTGTTAAACTGAACTATTATTAAAACCACATCACAAACGCCAACCACAAGAGTAAGACAGTGGTAAGAACAACACGACTCCTACGGGAACAATCCATTTCATACACGCACTGCCTCCACTACGGCATATTCGACAAAAGAACAGCCAAAAACTCAGTTGGTAGAGCACTTGCCTACGAAAGGCAAAGGGCCCGAGTTCGAGTCTCGGTCCAGCACACAGTTAGTGTACTAGCTTCACTCACAACAATTTGAGCTATGCACTGACTGTAGGCTTCTGCCTCCCCTCACCTTCAACAATGTGCCACATTACAAAAACTACCAAATAATTATTAGGAACAACATTATAATATACTTGCGAATCGTTTAACCTGCAACAATTTATGTTATGCTCTTAAATTCCTGCCTAACCTTACCCTTGTAAATAGAACGAAACACAGGAGAAATGGTCAAATATTTGCAATATATATATATATATATATATATATATATATATATATATATATAATTGCTAGTAGTTTCTCTTTCAACAGTTCAGGATGTGCTCTCAGGTTCCATCCTATAGTCGAGTCAGCGTAGTCGATCCATGACAGTTGCAGTGGGCTAGCTGCAAAAGCTTTGTGGGCGTACCTCACCCAATAACAAACACTACTTTGTAAATGTCTGTATGGCGACGCCTCAGTGTTGTCCGAGCTGTGTAGAGGGCTACTGTTTTCGCCTATAGCTGTTAGCACTTCGAATTTGAGAACTCGCAACAGTGCCGCAAGCTGTCATTGATCTTCTTATGCCCTCATACATCATAGCATATTTTGAACAAACAGCGTAGTTTACGAGCATCGTGGATTACACTGCTTTCTAAGACAACCACAATAACATTTAATAACAAGCGAAGTATTATATGCACAAACTAATTTGACATTTGTCAGGTTGGCTACTGGGAGCAAATGTTAAGACCTTCCCTTTTACGGTCGCTTCCAACAGCTACTGTGTAGAGCGTCAACTTAGTTTTGGTACATAAGTACATACTTTCCACTATGAACTCATGATGTCACACAGCTTATGTGGGTCAAAGAAGATGGCTGAAATCAGACTGTGCACATGACATCAAAAGTGAAGGGTTCAACACCCAGGGTACTGAGTATTTTCATGAAATTTCATGCGACGTTATACCATAAACAACCTTTTGAGTGCTGTAGCTTTAATAGCGTAACAGAAACTGTAGATGTAATCAGTGAGGTTAATTTAAAGTTAGGTCCTCAAAAAAAAAGACATTGCAGATTAGTTGCTGTTTTTAAGAATATGGAAATCGATCTGATTTCTGTCAAACTATTGGAATGTACTGCAACTGGGTTTGTGGGCTGAACTAGTGTGGTATCGAAGGTCTGTTAGTAAAGTCCGTTCACTTGGAATCTGTTTTCTCTGTATCCAGTCCCTTTACTAATGTGTTTGAAGTGCTGTCTCCCACTGAAACTGAAACTAATCCCATATGCCACATTCCTCCTCTTGGGCTTCCACTCCAGGGCGACATAGGAACAAAATGTTAGGTGTCTGTTAATCGTTGGCAAATCGAACAAGCAGTTTGTAATGGCATTGGGAGCAAGAGACAGGGTGGATCAACACATCCAGTTAATGTGGTGTAACATACATCATATGGGTTGGCCTGAGGAAACAAAAATTTGGGCTCTCTAAAATAAAATGTATAAGCTATCAGTAACCAATATAAGTTTAATTGAATCGATGAGTTGGGATAATGTTAATTTATTTTTCAAATAAAGTTTACAGAAGGTAAATATCTTTATACTTATATGCATCATTTGATATGACAGGGGATCATGTCCCATCAACAGATTTGCTACTCAGAAGGGCATTGAGTTAGAGAACGAACCATGTTCCCATAAACAAGTGTATAGTGTGGATCTGTTCCAATAATAAAGAAGAAACTAGACAGTGTGAAGAAAATTCTGCAATACATACTTGATGAACAGAAACCATTTTATAACATATCTGCCAGCAGTCATCAAAGGATGGACAAGATAAAGATGAAACATACCCACTATTGTGTGCTTTGCTATATCTTGTTTGTGGTTGTATTTTGGATACATTATGAATAAATATGTCCGCTGTAATGATATGAATAATATAAACTTGCATAACACAATCATTCCACTGCAAACATAACGCTAGTCGCCTCAGTCACATCATGTGGTTCGAAAAGGGGTAAACTCCAGTTCATTCAGATTCGATTACTGACCACAGTCTATGGGTAAAATACGTTGTAATAGTGTAAATTGTTTCATCCTGGAGCCAATTGTTACTTCACAACTCGACAACACAATGTTTAAACCCAGTTTATAGTAAAACAGTTATATGTGTCTCATGAAAAATCTATTTTCTGGTACATGACCCACTTTCCAACTCAGTGATTCAGTTACAGCAGGTAGAAGTAGAAATTTACATTATAGTGATTGACAATTCAGTGTGAGTAAACATAGACATACACTTCCATCTGGTGTTTGATGTACTTGTACTTATAAAACCTCACTGCACCCACCTTGATCTATAGTGAAACTGAACCATGCAGTGTAGCTTCTGTGACGCTAAGGTATTGATGATTTCACTGGTTTCAATTGCACCAGCTCGGTCACTTCCGGTATTTAGGATACAGAGTTCAATACGTCTGTCTTGTACAATTATGTCCAACTTCCTGCGGGAATCTCAAAGTAGCAAGCATGGAGGACATGGACAGGGACTGTGCATAAGTGGCGCTGTGTCCATATGGCGCACTGGTTAACGCAATTGGCTAGTAAGCAGGAGACCCTTGCTTCAAATCCCAGTCTGGCACACATTTTCACTGCCGCCACTGATTCCACATAAAGTCCTGCTACAGATGACAAAAATAGTTCAATTCCCTTTACGCTCTTTTACCCTCCTCCACCTTCAATTTGCATAATATATTCATTATATGTTAGATCATTCAGTCACAAAAACAGTGATAGCAATAGTTAAAAACAGGTACCAAAGCTGTGCATAAATTTGCAAAATTAGCAGCTACAACTGAATTCTCTTTTAGTAATAATTGTGTGAAGTCAACCACAGGGTTTAATGAGGCTATTTCTTTCTTCAGGGCGTTTTTTAAACCTAGCACGTCGTCTGGAAACATTCTGGATAAATCAGTCTCATACTCGTTTAGAAGAATTATTGCTGAAAGGTGAATCTCTTCGTCGGTTGCAGAATTTACAAATATTGGAAAATAATTTCGAAGAAATTGTCAATATTGTACATACCCTCAAATCTGGTTTTAACTGGGCTAAAGTAACGTCCAGACTGCCTTCTAAAACCAATGGTTTTGAAATGCATATTTCGATCCACTACCTACTTGTCCTGACACAATTAAACAGAATGTTTTTTATCTTTTTGAGGTACCATGAAATGTTCCATTTCTTTGCCAAAGATGTAGCTGATGACATTGCTTCTTCGAACTCTTTTTGGTAGCAAGATAAATTATCAGCTGCATTCTGAACACAAGAACACTTTGTTTCAATCTCGACATTTGCTGAGTGCATAATTTGGGATTCTAAATTAGTACATTCTAGAATCTTTGATAGCAGGACTATCTAACGAATGAATTCAAGTTTTTCTAATTTGTTTTTCGAAACAGTCCTCACTTGTTATTTTTTTGTGCACCACTTAGATGTTTGTACTTAGGTACAAATAGTTTCATAAAAACGAAAAACTGTTAAAGTTCATGGCAGATTAAGACTGTATGGCAGAAAAATTTTCGAACTCAGGACTTACACCTTTTGTGGGCAGGTGCTCTTGGCTGTAAAGTGCAAAGATCCTGAGTTCGAATCAGTGCCCAGCACACATCAGGAAGTTTCATATCAATGTGCACTCCACTGCAGAGTGGAAATTCCATTCTGTTCAAATAAAGTACGAAAAGTTTCAGGTTACAACTTCTGTGAACCTCCTGTGAAGACAGCTCACCTGAAACTGAGTTGGCTGTTGATTGTTTGTTGCTACTCCACAACCTCTGTTGGATAATTGACATTGTTGTCGAATAAAGGTGTGTCATAAGTTAATTTTTTAGAAGAAAGTGCATAATAGAACCTAAGGTACTCTACACATTACGAAAGAATAGTTTTATGCCTAAATGTGATACTCGAGTACACATTTTCATTGATATCATTATTTTGCAGTAGCTAATATGTGCTGCTCTTTTGTGATGATCGAGCAACATGCTGTGAATTGAGTTTTACAAGAGCTGCACTATATTCAACTCAGCATTGACTAATTCCATTAAACAGTTTCGCTGGAGACCAGCATTTGATTTGGCTACTTATTTTATACATATTTCTACATTTGTATTTGTATACATTTGACTTTATGTTTTCATTCTGAACTTTAATAATACTAGAAAAACATTATTTCCTTTCATGTGGGTCCCTGAAGTAATGGTCCAGTTTGCATTGCAGGCAGAAATGTTACGCTATGTCATCCAAAATCATACTTCAACCACTCCAGTGACTTAAAGGCAAAGTTGAGAAGACTAGCCTTGCACACAGAACTAAATAAAAGCACACACTCTCCAGCATTATACCCAGAACTGATCGTCACCTGTGATTCTGAGTGGAATGGAAGGCCTGAAACAGTGACTTTGAAGGTTGTGTGACAAGCTAGGCTGTAACTTTCTCGACTTTCGCCATAAAATTGGGAATTGTGAGGTACTCCTAACTGTCTCATGGAATCACTACCCAGGTGTGCGCAGTCCACACAACGTTTCATTTTAGATTAGGAGACTCTCTATCCAATCCAGATAATGATAGCTTTAGGCCCAGAAGCATTCATGTAGAATACTACTGCAACAAATGAAACTGTTTAAATGCTAGTGATCAATTGCCTAAGCATACAAAGAAATCCTGAATATCATTAACCCAAAACTGACAGCAGGGAAAAATCTGTGTGTATCTGAAGACAGGCTAGAGGGAATCGGTGTTACTGTATTTGTTTCAGTAGACAAGAAACTGAAATCCAACAGTTAGCACTGGAAAGTGTAACTGAGATAGTGTGGGTAAGATTCAGTATCGAAAGTGGATATAAAGCTACAGGACAGTCTCTCTATCACTTTGAAGAATCACAGCAGTATGTAACTGAAAAATTTAGAGTAGACGCTGACTCGCTACCCCATTCATAATGTTATCAATATAGGAGACTTTGATAATCTATAATGACAGGCATGGCAAGATGTAAGAATTTTTAATAATCTCATAAAATGGTGTTCTTTCATTCCAGTTTACATAGAGCGCTCGCTATTCCCCTTTCTGCTAAGGCATTGGAGAACGAATTATTAACACTCGAAGTGATTGCCGAAAATAATGGGCATAAACCAGACTTTGTAAAATAACTCTGTAACAAGAGAGTAAATAACAAGAGAAGCATGACTTCATCTACACGAGGTGCCACAGCAGATGATAACCATGTGAATGTAATCTCCATTCCTTTTATAGGTAAATCTTCACACAGCATAGGGCGAATTCTAAAGAACCATGGTTATAAGGCAACATATTCTACCAATAACAGCCTTAAGAAAAATTTAATTCATTCTTTAAAAATAGCTAAGGACGAACTGACTCTCTCTGGGGTATATAAAATCACATGCGGTGAGTGCCCTAGCTATTACATCAGCCAAACAGGGAGGGCGTTGTCAGCAAGATATAAAGAGCGTATGCCAACGAGTAGTGGTGATGGCAGAAGGGGTTCGACTTTCGCCAAGCACCTGGTCCAAGTGGCCCATGCACCCAATCCTCCAATCAATACTGAGTTGTTGCACTGTGAGGTAAAAAACAAGCCTAGGTATTCTAGAGGAGATGTAGTGTTTTAAACACCTGCTATCTGATGAAGAAAACCTTCTGAACAATCAGCTGCTGCTGATAAATAAAATGTTTTTCGAAGGTTTCCAATCTTTGTTACGTTTGGTTTAATTTATCCCTGTTACATCAACCACTATACTTCTCTCCTGATTGCCACATACCGTGTTCAGACATCAAGCCTCGCCTTTCCCTTTAAACTTAAGTTTGGCCCACTACCCTTTCACGACAGTTTGGACGCCATTATAGTTGTATTTAACAATTGTGCAACACAGTAAGTAAGACTTAGCTGCTTTAAATACTTCCCCTTTTTATGACACGATGATGTTACACACCTATCGTGTTACTTACAATGTTACCCGTGGAAGAATATTCCCATCAAAGGTATATTGTAGATTATATGTTAGTACACTTGACCTACGTTGGCCAATAGCACATAAGTGTAATGACAGAGATGTTGTACCCTCTGCCACACTTTAATTGATATGCATGACCTATGTCGGTCAATAGCATAGATGAACTTAACATTGTAGAATATAGGTTATTACACTTGACCTATGTTGGTTAATAGCACATAAGCGCGATGACAGAGATGTTGTACCCTGTGCCACACTCTAATTAATATGCATGACCTATGTTGGTCATTAGCACATAACCGTGATGACAGAGGTGTTGTACCCTCTGCCACACTTTAATTAATATGCATGACCTATGTCAGTCAATAGCATAGATGAACATAACATTGCAGATTATAGGTTAGTACACTTGACCTATGTCAGTCAATAGCACATAAACATGATGACGGAGACGTTGTACCCCCTGCCACACTTTAATTAATATACTTGACCTATAGCAGTCAATACTAGTTAAGTGTGATGATAGGGGTGTTGTACACCCAGTTATACCATAACTATATTATTGATAATGATTAAGGTTTCAAATAAGTGAGACAAGTAAGTTGCTCGCTGTTAGGCATGTTCGGTGGGGATACTTTGCATGAGGACCATATGTGCTTAAAGTCGTAAAGATTATCCTTAAACTTTATATACCCAACCAAGTAAATAACCTACCATTTAATACAATTTGCATATAGTTAATACACAAAGTGGCTTCATTTACATAATGCTTAGTTTGCTTACAATGACGGTTATCAGAAACTACTTATCACATATAGTTCAGAAATACATTAGTAAGTGATATTTCCCAGCCCAGTCCCACATTTCATCATAGTCAGTTAAAATATATGATAGGGTGGTCGCAAATAACACCTACAACTAAGTCTCATGAACCAAATCGATTGAAAAATCATTTAAAAAATAAATTTAATTAAAAATGGCAATGGCTGAAAATACAAAAAATTATAAATCTTTCACTAAATAAGAAAATGTTTCAAATACAGGTAGCCATAATTTTTAACTCAATAAATAATCTCATACAGGATACACAATCAAAAAAATATATAAATCTAATGAAAATGTGTTAAATATAAACACGAAAATTATAAATTCTAAAAATAAATAGCTAATAAAAAGTTTTTCTAAATATGTAAACTTAAACAAAATTAACTTGTTTGTTCTTCATTTTTAAAAACACAATGCATTTTTTTATTGTATAAATTAGCTCCCTAAATCTAGTGTTGAAATATTCACAACCTATGAAAAAAATATAAACTCTTTTTACTTTTTTTAAAAACTGACTTTTTTCAGTTTTACACTGATGTAAAACATTTTTTGTTATAAATTATCTCCTGAAGTCTTTTATTAAAATATTGAGAACCTATATAAAACATTTTAAACTCGTTTTTTTCCATTTTTATTGTAATCTATTGAAATATTTATTTTTATTTCAACCTATTCAATTGAATATTTTTCATTTTTTGTAATCTATTGGATTTCTTGTTTTGCAATTTACATTTTAATGTATTACTTTTCTATTTTATTTTAAACTATTAATTGTTTATTTTCATTTGTCTTTGAAATTATTAAATATTTATTTTTAATTTTTCTGAAAATCTATTACTTTTTTCCTTAAAAACGAGAGAAGAATTAAAAAACTTCACTGTAGCTCACCATATTGACTGTTGTAAAAGAAATAATGTAAAGCAATTATAGATAAAAAAGATGAACGAATTATTTTTACAATAACATCAGTCATCACCAATCTGAGAAGTATTAAAAGAACATATTGGAAGCAGTTAATCTATTCTAAAGTGGAAAATAGTAATGAAGTTGTTTAAAATAATGAAACTAAACAATTAAAGGAAATGTTTCATTTTCTGTCTAACATACATTTGAAAAAAAAACAAAAACAGAAAAACAATCATTAGTTAGTTAATAACGCATTTTAAAAAAGATCACAAACTATAAATTTCGAGAATAATTTAAACTCAGTTTAGCCTAATGCCTTGAATGCATCAAAACCAAACATTATGAAAATAGTTTAAGAAGATTGAAATGACACAATGGCTTGAAAATAAATTTTATTTTTGTTGTGGTTACAGAATGCAGACCAGTATTGAAGTTAAGAAATTCGATCATCAAACTCAAAATAATTTATTTATTTAATAAATTGCAACCAAATACCCATATATAGCTACTTTGCTTAACATTTCACATTTACATTTACATTTTTGCATATTTATTTATAGATTTTACTCTTAATGCACAGTTTTATGTGATATCGTTCACAGACTTCGTACCACAGTTCACACACACACACACACACACACACACACACACACACACACACACACACACACACACACACACACACACACGCACGCACAACAGATATGATCCATTTAATATGTTCATCAAATATTAAATTAACAGATGAAGTTAAACAAGAATAGGCTTGTATTAATGTTAAAAATAATGATCAATAATGTTTTCTATGGTCTATAGGTCCAGCAATAAATCCAGTGAATAGAAAAAATGTAAAAATCTAGATAGAACAAGAAATTATAAAAATATTTTGCAGTCCTTAAAGAAAAACTGCCTATTAGCTCAATCCTTAACCTATAATTAATAAATCTAGTAATATTTAACCTTTTTGTGTAAACGATCATGTATATCTATTACAAATAGCAAAATAGGAAAATGAAGAACATATTATTTGATAATATTTTAAAGACGAAAATAACTTGCATTACTGATGGAAAAAAAATTAGTCTAGACTTTTTGAAAGTCTGATTAATAAATACGAGCAACAATAATTGAAATTTGATTAGTGTTTATTACGTTTTAATAATAAGGAAATGTCATATGATCAACCTATAATTGTTTAAATAAAAAAACCATTAAAATTAGAAGTACCAGGCAAAGGCTCAGATATATATAGGTTTTAAAAATTATGAGTACACTCAAAAAAATCTTTTTAATTTTGTTTAGCTTAATATTAATTAGAATAAAAATATCCTGAATTAATGGAAGATGATATAACTAATGGCTCCAATAGCGAAATATTAAAAGATACCTATATGAACTTAAAAATTAAAGAATATGCAAATAAATCAAATTCAGTTAAAATTAGAAAGAGATAATAAACCTTAGTTTATAAAATATCGAAAATATTACTGAACCTCTTTTTTGTTATAATAGTAAATTTATAAATTGACACTATAAAAATCCTGTTATTTTTAGAGTATGAAATTGCCATAGAAATTTATATGTTGTTTTGTTGTTGTGGTCTTCAGTCCTGAGACTGGTTTGATGCAGCTCTCCATGCTACTCTATCCTGTGCAAGCTTATTCATCTCCCAGTACCTACTGCAACCTATATCCTTCTGAATCTGCTTAGTGTATTCATCTCTTGGTCTCCCTCTACGATTTTTACCCTCCACGCTGCCCTCCAATACTAAATAGGTGATCCCTTGATGCCTCAGAACATGGCCTACCAACCGATCCCTTCCTCTAGTCACATTGTGCCACAAACATCTGTTCTCCCCAATCCTATTCAATATCTCCTCATTAGTTACGTGATCTACCCATCTAATCTTCAGTGTTCTTCTGTAGTACCGCATTTCGAAAGCTTCTATTTTCTTCTTGTCCAAACTAGTTATCGTCCATGTTTCACTTCCATACATGGCTAAGCTCCATACAAATACTTTCAGAAACGACTTCCTGACACTTAAATCTATACTCGATGTTAACAAATTTTTCTTCTTCAGAAACGCTTTCTTTCCCATTGCCAGTCTACATTTTATATCTCCTCTACTTCGACCATCATCAGTTATTTTGCTCCCCAAATAGCAAAACTCCTTTACTACTTTAAGGAGAGGCTACAACCCTGTCTCACTCCCTTCCCAACCACTGCTTCCCTTTTATGCCCCTCGACTCTGATAACTGCCATCTGGTTTCTGTACAAATTGTAAATAGCCTTTCGCTCCCTGTATTTTACCCCTGCCACCTTCAGAATCTGAAAGAGAGTATTCCAGTCAACATTATCAAAAGCTTTCTCTAAGTCTACAAATGATAGAAACGTAGGTTTGCCTTTCCTTAATCTTTCTTCTAAGATAAGTCGTAGGGACAGTATTGCCTCGTGTGTTCCAATATTTCTATGGAATCTAAACTGATCTTCCCCAGAGTTGGCTTCTACCAGTTGTTCCATTTGTCTGCAAAGAATTCGCGTTAATATTTTGCATCTGTGACTTATTAAACTGATAGTTCGGTAATTTTCACTTCTGTCAGCACCTGCTTTCTTTGGGATTGGAATTATTATATTTTTCTTGAAGTGCGAGGGTATTTCGCCTCTCTCATACATATTGCTCACCAGATGGTAGAGGTTTGTCAGGACTGGCTCTCCCAAGGCCGTCAGTAGTTCTAATGGAATGTTGTCTACTCCCAGGGCCTTGTTTCGACTCAGGTCTTTCAGTGCTCTGTCAAACTCTTCATGCAGTATCGTATCTCCCATTTCATCTTCATCTACATCCTCTTCCATTTCTATAATGTTGTCCTCAAGTACATCGCCCTTGTATAGACCCTCTATATACTCCTTCCTCCTTTCTACTTTCCCTTCTTTGCTTAGACCTGGGTTTCCATCTGAGCTCTTGATATTCATACAAGTGGTTCTCTTTTCTCCAAAGGTCTCCTTAATTTTTCTGTGGGCAGTATCTATCTTACCCCTAGAGAGATAAGCCTCTACATCCTTACATTTCTCCTCTAGCCATCCCTGCTTAGCCATTTTGCACTTCCTGTCGATCTCATTTTTGAGACATTTGTATTCCATTTATTGCATTTTTATATTTTCTCCTTTCATCAATTAAATTCAATATTTCTTCTGTTACCCAAGGATTTCTACTAGGCCTAGTATTTTTACCTAATAGATCCTCTGCTGCCTGCACTACTTCATCTCTCAAAGCTACCCATTATTCTTCTTCTGTATTTCTTTCCCCCATTCCTGTCAATTGTTCCCTGAAACTCTGTACAACCTCTGGTTTGGTCAGTTTATCTGGGTCCCATCTGCTTAAATTCCCACCTTTTTGCAGTTTCTTCAGTTTTAATCTACAGTTCATAACCAATAGATTGTGGTCAGAGTCCACATCTGCCCCTGTAAATGTCGTACAATTTAAAACCTGGTTCCTAAATCTCTGTCTTACCATTATATAATCTATCTGAAACCTGTTAGTATCTCCAGGCTTCTTCCATGTATACAACCTTCTTTTAAGATTCTTGAACCAAGTGTTAGCTATGATTAAGTTGTGCTCTGTGAGAAATTCTATCAGGCGGCTTCCTCTATCATTTCTTAGCCCCAATCCATATTCACCTACTATATTTCCTTCTCTCCCTTTTCCTACTACTGAATTCCAGTCACCCATGACTATTAAATTTTCGTCTCCTTTCACTATCTGAATAATTTCTTAAAACCAAACCATTAACAAACAAATGATCATCTTGCTTATGTATGACTATTTCTACAACATATATATGTTATCTTTGGTTTTTGTAGTTTTTGTTCGTATAAATTCCTTTTATATTTTTTAATTTATGTGTAATTTGATCAAAATGTATGTCATCTTCTATTTTAAACATTTCTGGTTACAAATTAGTTGTATAGCCTTTATCAGAAATTTCTATTATTTACTGACTTGAGCTTTAAAATGTTTTTTTTTATATTTTGGTCTATTATTATTTACAATGTAATCTTTAGTTTTTTCATTAACCTTTATTTAGCTTCTATTTTATTGTTGGTTGTTTTGTATTATTGTATTTGTCAACTTGTTTGCTAACTATATCAACCTATTTATAATTACCTTGAAGAGCAAATTTTCTCCTTTATTTTGGTATTGTGTTGAATTTTTCAACAACTCTACAGTCATTCAGAGAAAGTGTACAGTCAATAGCACATAAATTCTTATATCATGCAATACTATTTGGAGGTGACTTCAACCTGCCTGAATAGACTGGGATGTCTATGGATTCATTGCGGGGGTACAGACCAACAATCATGTGAAATACTTTTGCACATGTTTTCTGATAATTACCTTGAGCAGCTAGCGCAGGGTCCACACACAATGGAAATAACTTAGACCTTGTAGATACAAGTAGGCCAGATCTCAACAACAATGAAAGTACAGCAATGGGGATTAGCCATCATGATTATATTATAGCAACTATGATTATAAAAGTTAATAAGTCAGTCAAGAAGACTACGGGAGTGTTTCTGATAGATAGAGATGATAAGTAATTACTAACATCTTACTTAGACTGTGAATTAGCGTGACTGAGAACCAATAATATGGATGTCAGGAATTATGGCAAAGTTAAAGTAGACTGTAAATTGGGGTCTGGAAAGTTACATGCCTAGTAAAGGATGGATAAAGGATGGAAAATGCCCACCATGTGTTAATAACGAAATTCGTAACATGCTCAGAAAGCAGAGGATGTTGCACTCTAGGTTACAGAGTGGACGCACAAATGTCAACAAGCAAAAGTTGGTAGACATTCATGCATTTGTGAAACGATGTATATGTGGAATGTAGAACAACTATGACTATCACACCTTATCAAAAGATCTGTCAAAGAACCCAAGAAAATTCTGGTCGTATGTAAAATGAGTAAGCAGGTCTAATGCTTCCATTCAGTTCTTTTTTGAACAGTCTGATGCGGCAGTTGAAGGAAGCAAAATGAAAGCCGAAGTTTTAAATTTTATATTAAACAAATTGTTCACACAAGTGAAACATACTGTCATTTGACAGACAGACTCATATGTGGACAACATAGAAATAAGCATACCTGGTGTAGAGAAAGAACTTCAAAATTCGATAACAAATAAAACACCAGGTCCAGATGGAATCCCAGTTCGATTTACTAAGAATATTCTATGCCAGTGGCCTTTTACCTAGCTTGAATTTATCATACATCTCTCACCCAGCACAAAGTCCCAAGCGACTGGAAAATGCGCATGTGACTCCAGTATATAAGAAAGATAAAAGAATGGATCCGAGAAATGACAGACCAATATCCCAAACTTCTGTTTGCTGCAGAATCCTTGAACACATTCTAAGTTCGAATACAATAAACTTTTCGACGCTAAGCATCTTACATCCACGATCAGCATGATTATTAGAAAGTATTGCTCATGCAAAACTCAGCTTGCCCTTTTCTCACATGACATACTGAGAACTACAAGTGAAGGACAATAGGCAGATCCCATATTTATAGATTTCTGGAAAGCATTTGACAAGGTGACCCACTGCATCTTGTTAATAAGGGTTTGACCATATTGAATAAGTTCACAGATTCCTCTGAAATAATAGAAGACAGTATGTTTCCTTGATGGCGATTCTTCTCAGAGACAAGGCTATCGTCAGTGCTCCAGGGAAGTGTGATAGAACTGCTGTTGTTCTCTGTACATGTAAATGGTTTGGCAGACAGGGTGGGCAGCAATCTGCAGTTGTTTGCTGATGATGCCATGGTGTACAGTAATGTAATGAATCTGAGTAACTGCAGGAAGATACAAGACGACTTAGATAAAATTTCCAGTTGCTGTGACGAATGTCAGCTAGGTGTAAAGGAGACCACATATAGAACGCTGGTAGAGCCTGTTGTTGAGTACTGCTCAAGTGTTTTGGATCTGTACCAGGTCATATTAAGGAAGACATTGAAACAACTCAGAGGATGGCTGCTAGATTTGTTACCAATAGGTTCAAACAAAATGTAAGTGTTATGGGAATTGAAGTAGGAATCCCTAGAGGGAAGGTGCTATTCTTTTTGGGAAACACTATTAAGAAAATTTAGAGAACCAGCATTTGAAGTTGACTGCTGAATGATTCTTCTCCCACCAACATACACTCCGCGTAAGGACCATGAAGATACAAACAATTAAGGCTCATACAGAGGTGTCCAGACAGTGGTTGTTCCTTTGTTGTGTTTGTGAGTGGAACAGAAGGCGAAATGACAAGAAGTGGTACAGGGTGCCCTAAGCCATGCACTTCATGGTGGCTTCTATCTATGTAGATATAGATGTAGATGTAAAGCCTTTAATTCTGTAAAAGTTGAGTAGTGATTAATTTAATATTTTAATAAGTAATTGAGAATCTCTGTTAAAAACATTTTTATCATTATTGGTCTGTAAATATCTAAAATATATTAGTTTTAAAATTTTTTCAAAACCTTCTGAAATATTTTTGCTAGTTTTATCTTTAACTGGAATACTCTAAGCAAACTTTGAAAAAACTTCAATTCAGTTAATTAGTATTTATATCTGTTATTTACTTTTGAGATATCTTTCAAGTTTTCAGAATCTGTTTTGTACTAAATCTCCTTGCCACAAATCGTCTTTACAACTAGAAATAATAACTCTAAAATTTTTCATCATTTTGTCTAATATAGTCATTATATGTTCCTGAAAATTATTATGCTGTGTCCCAGCACCCACAAATTTTTAATAAATGTACTTTTTTATTTTTACTAACTGTATAAGTACCATCAGTTTTTTGTCTTCCATTTTTTGCTGTTATTCTATTTGGATTATGTGCATCAGTAAATTTTTTATGTTTCAACACCAGATATGAGTATGGTTATCTATTGATACAAGATTCAATTTCACCAAATGAAATTACTTTTACTTCTATTAAAACAGTTGTGCCTTTGTTTTTTAAATTTAGAGTTAGATAACTTAACTAATTACTGAATTCATTAAATGATAAATCTTTATCCATATTTTGACCAATAACAAAAACATTGTAAAGATAAATACATATTCACAATTGTATGTTTCTTGTTCATTTACAGCTATAAATGAAATTCAGTATTTCATCAATAATATATCTTATTTTATAATCTTTGAGTTCATCTAAGGCATTATTAAGTGTTGAATTGGTGTTACTCTTCTTTTATGTTAATCTTCCTTTTTCTGATAATCTTCTGTAGCCCTATTATAAATTATATTTCTTTTATCGAATTGTGTTAGATTAATTGTATACTCAAGTTTTGTAACAATATATTTAGTCTGTTTTCTGTATAATTTTTAGTAATGTAATTATGAAATTGTGTTAAAATATTTATATGTTTATATATTCAGCTCTGTAACATAACCTGCCATAGCTAACTCTCATTTATTTTAGAAATATTGCTTTTCGACAGCATCATAGCCACTCAATGGATCTACAACATCAACCAGTCTTCTACATTAAAATCAATAAATGTCCTTATTGTTTAAAAGTATTACCCAAATCTTTACAAAATTATTTTCATGTGTGTCTTGTTTTAATAACTGTTTATTCTATTTCGCCTAAATTTATTTGTTTATTTATTTTGAATTTTAATACATCATTAATTTTTGATTCTGTTCCTAATTAATGTTTAAGAGATTTTGAGTCTGATCATTTATTAATTTTTAACTGTATTTCTATTTCTTGTTTATTATTATTCTATCCTAATTCTTTATTAATTTTTTAATCTAATACAATATTAATTTATTTTTCATTTATTTTTGATTCTAAGGCTATTCTAATTCATCATATTTTATTGCCAAAAATACACATTGATTACATTTAAAATAGTACTAAATTTATAATTATCAGATAATAGTTTTAACACAAACATAAATATCTACAAATTACTTATCAGTTTTTTCTTTTGGTATTTATAGTATCAACCATTTTTTCCAAATATGAAATTAATTCTTTCGGAATGTCGGCAAAAAATGAATTAAAACAATTTAGGTGTTCTTTGTTTAGTAATAAGAAATTCAATTACCATTGGCGTTGTCACAAATATTGAAATTAAAAATGCCACATTCAAATTTGGGATTTATTAAGTAATTCGTCAGTCACAAAAACGCCTCTAGAATATGACACTTTTTTAATGCTTACCTGGATCTTCTATATCAAAAATTAATATGATTTTATTATATTTTTTTGAAATTTTTTTGTTGCCTATATTTTTACTTCAACACCCCATCTAGTTTGTTTCTTCTCTATTGCTAAATTATGTGATTTTGTTTACCCAATTCTGTATCACCTTTTTGCTTAATTATTACAGCAGTTGCTCCACTCTATTGAACTGGCAGCAGCTGAATACGGTAATGCAGCTAATAATAAAGCAAGAAATTCTCCCTCATGTTTGTTTTTTGTTAAACATTCTATAACTTTTTTCACAACAGGAATTCCAAGGATTATAAGTAAATTTTCGCCAGTTTGATACCTCTTGTTGTTTCTGAACATATCTTTAAATTATCAGTACTATTCAATTGTTCATTATTAAACTTAATTTTCATTGAATGAAGTTTATTTTATTACTTGGTAGCAGCGAATATTCTATATGAAAATTATTCGTTTGTATGGAATAAAATTTTATGAAGACTTCATAAAGTGAATTTAAAAAAAAATAATGAAGAAGTTATGTAATTATCTTATTAATAAGTTTTATAAAATATCTTATTAAAACAATTTATAAAATGATCTTATTTGAAGAAAGTTATAATCCTCAACCATTTTCATTGAATTCCACAGATAATTTTCTTTTACCAAACATTATTCTTAATAAAGCTGGTGTGAATTTTTCTCCTAATGAAGCATCATCAGCATGTATTCTTTGTTTTGCAGCTAAGTGAAACTGTGTATCTGCTTCATATCTGTTCCCTAATTTTTTATTATCTCCATGAAAAATATCACATTCTGTTACAAGTTTGCCTAATTTCCTTATTCGTTGAACATATCTAGTTAATCTTCCTTCTAAATTTGTTCCTGGAACACAATAGTTATCACCAGCAAGGTGATTTTCAAATGGTAATATACTAATTAAAAAAGTAGTATACCGTCACCATATTTTTCTCATTTCCAGAAAGTATGAGGGAAATTATCAAAAAATGTAATAAAGTGATGTGTACATTTTGAGTTATTAACAATAAAATCATTTAATTTATTTGTTGCTACACTACCTTTACCAGTGTGATAATTTTTATTTCCAGCTTTTTCTTGTCCATGAATAATAGTTAATCGATTAAATCTCTTACATCATTCATCCAACTATGTTCAGCTAGGTATTGTGTGCATTTTTTATTAAGCATACACCTGTTTTCTCATGTCTGCTGATAATTTCAGGAAATAGATTTTAACAATTTGTTTTATGTGATTATTATATGTGGTATCTTTACTTGATTTTATTTTATTTCTGTTCTTTTCAGAATACAATGCCACTGAATGAAATAATATATCTACATAATTTAATAAGTCAGTACTGTAAAGTTGGTTACCCATATCATCCATAGTAATCTGTTTTTAATTTGAAAGGTTCATTAAACCACCTGTATGCACTTAAGTTTTTCACCAGCTGTTAATTTGTCTCTTTAGAATTTTACTGATATTTTACCAATGAATTTAAATGTACCAGTAGGCCTTAATCCAAAAACTTGACTTTCACTGTAGGTTTTATTCTCCTGCCTTCTTTCACTTATGTTTACTTTTTTACATTTGACACAGTCAAGTGTGCTTTAGCAGTTGCTTGTTCATCTTTTACCTTTTTCTATTTTTAATGTCTTCACATTTATTCAATACTTTTTGTTGTGATTCACTTAATGTGCAATCATATTGAGTAATTGATGGTATACCATTAAATTCTGCTAAATATTTATGATGATATAAGGAACCATTTGTTTTTCGACCTTTACATTTTCTTGTATAGCTTTTAATACATCATCACCTAAATCTTGGATTCTGTGTTTATCTCATTCTGTTGCATCAATAACGGGTTGACCTTCTTTATATTATTCATATTCCGTTCTAGGTTGTTTTCTCGATTTTTTAAAAATCTTCCTGTAATTATTTTTTATTTTTATTTTATCTGGCTGTTTTAAAAACCTCAGGGTCATACTTAGCAAACATTTAATGAAGATAAAACAATAATTTAATCTTTTAAGGGTTTTTGTTTTATATTTTTGTTTTATGTTTTACATTTTTAGATTTTTATGTTTTCACATTCTTACATTTATATATTTTTATGTTGTCATGTTTTATGTTGTATATTGTTAAAAAATCATTTTATTTATATACTTATGTTCTGTAATTGTAATAAATTCAATTTATCATTACTCAAATATCTACTATACATTTCCTTGAAATCATCAAACTTAAAGTCACCAGCAAACAACTCATAGTATACCAGTTTTGGATGTTATCTTCTCTAAAAATATTTTTAAAAAATATTGCTAACTTGTTGTATTGGTCTTTTTGGACACATGTAGAGTAAACGAAAACAATCTATTCCTTTATGTCTACCTTATGTAAAATGGTCCTTAACTACATCTTGATTTTCGAGGACAAAATCACCAAACAAAACATCTGAACTATCTTCATGTTTATCTAAAGGTACAATTTTGTCATTGTTTTGAGTGAAAGCAAAAAAGTCAAAGATGTCATCTATATTTATTACCTTTTCTTACACATTTTCATAAATTATTGGTAGGTCTAAACTTTTAGAATAAATATATCATTGATTAATTTTATCCCAATTTCACTTTCCTGGAGATAAAATATATTTATCATTTATTGATGTTGTTACACAACCTTCACTTGGTCCTATTGTAGAACATCGAATACAAATAGGCAACAGTTTGCCATGCTCATTTTTAATTTCGCTTCTGAAATTTAATTTTTGGTTCTCAATCAGTTTTCATTTAATTAAATAATTTTTAATAACATTAAATGAGCTGCTTATTTAAATGAAAAAGTAATTCAACAGATTTCAATGAAGAATTATCTCTTCATATGAGAAATACCTATAAAAATGTTTTTAATGAACTTTTTTAAAAACAAATATTACTCAAAAAATATCATATTGGTGTAACTGTATTAAATCCTAGTGGGCAATATATCTTTAAAAGCTTAGAAAAACTTTTTCATTCTATAAAATTTTATACACACACACACACACACAAGATGAAGCTTTAAATAATGTTGTTAGTGAGTGTGATGTTCAAATATACATTGGTGTGAAAGATAGTGTTGGAGAAGTTTTAGGCCATAATAATCAATTTACTGAAGCCAAGAAAAAATATTGCTAATAATTTACCAAAGATTATTGCTTTTGAATTAATAAATTCAAACTATAACTTTATTGATGTGAAGTTTGTAGAGGAAAATAACACTTTCATCAAGAAACTAGTATTATTCATTCTTTTATATGTAATTTATAGTGTGGTGCTCTTTCATTGCATAAACCAAATTATCCTTAAATTTTTCCAGTTCATGATATAGAAACTCAGTGTTTCGAAATAAATATTATTAATGAAAATGGCAATTTGATAGATTTTTATTGTACTAATGTAACAGTCAATTTAGAAGTGAATTAAGAAGTTTTTAACTTTAAGAAATAAATTTAAGAAATGTTTAATGTTTAGAAATAAATTAAAATCATGCTCAGTTTAATATGTGTTTTAAAATTATTCAAGCGCATGCTTCATATTATCCTACACATGATGGTAAATCTAATCAAATATTAAATGTTAACTATGTCCCAAAATTATTTGCTTTTGTAACTATAAAAGAAGAAAATAATATTTGATGAAGAATAGAACATACTCCTGTTTCCTCATCAGTTTTATTAAAGTTTACTTTGTCTCTTATTGATATAATTTATGTGGAAGGACAAGTGCTTAATAACGGTAAAAAAAATCCATTCTTTAGAAATGTTAGGAGGTTTATTGAAAGATTAAAAACAAGTAATGTGGAAAGGGGATTTAACTATTATTTCTACATCATCTTCAAGTGCTGAAGATTCTATACCGAGATGGACTTATTTAAATTAAAATGATATTTTATCAAAAGAAGCTAAAATTATAATTGAAAATATGGAAATTTGAGTTCGTGTTTTTAAATATGACAAAAATATGAACCTGAATTAGAGGAAGAAATGTTAAAAAATCCTAATATGCGAATATTTTTCTATAAATTATTACTTCAGAAATGCCTGGGCTGAATAGTAGATGTAGCAGTTCATTGTAATTTAGCAAAGTTTGATATGCCTTAGTATATTTTTGTTGTTTTTCAAGCAAATCTATGAAATAATGACTTCCATTTTTAATTTAAAAAATGGAAGGAATATAATTTTCTGACAAGCTACTTAGAAATTAGACCACCAAATAAATTTTTAAATACTTACGATTTATTTTGTGATTCAAACAAGAAACAGAATTAAAATGAGATTATGAACTGAGAATTTTTAAATATGTATGAAAAATTTTATCTTTACACATTTTCTATTTTCGATATTAATATTTTTTAAATAATGAACGATAAACTGCAATTTTTGAAATTTTTTTATAAATGATTTAATGGTAAATTAAAATTGTGCATAATATATAACAATAGGCAATATGTTGATAATTCTCTCCTTTTATATTCATAGATTTTTCACTTACTCCTTAAATATCTATATCTTTTTCTCATAACTAGGAAAACCTCATTTGAATAAGTTGAATGATGCAGTTTAATTTATTTATATAATCAAATGGACTTCATGTTTTAAACTTCTCAAACATTCTGTAATTGAATATGGTTTAAGATAATATTTAAAAATATTACATTTAACTTGTTCATCCTTTGTTTTATTGTTGCTCTCAACAAAAACATTTTAGTCAAATTTAAACCTGTCGAACACATTAGTCATATTTTATTTGCTGACTTTGATAACATAATCAAAAAACCGTTTTATATTTTTTGTATAGCGTATGAAAATTTGAATACTAGTTTTGGAGAACTAATTCGTAAGATACAAAATTTATGAGTTTTGACAATGAAGAAACAAGTTTATTTTTGCATAGGTTGTCAATATTTTAATACTTGATTTGGGAAGTGAAAATTTGAATACTAGATTTGGAGAGGTAATTCATAAGATAGAAAATTTATTAGTTTTGAAAATGAAGAAACAAGTTTATTCTTACATAGGTTGCTAATATTGTAATACTTGATTTGGGGAGTTAATTTATAAGATAAAGAAATTATTAGATTTTAAAAATGAAAGAAACGAGTATATATTTTATTTAGGTTCATCTTTTAAGAGTTTAAATTTTGTAAAATTTTTTTGTCCATGAAAATTATTTTCATCCAGTTTTTTAATATTCAGTTGAATATTTATAATTGTTCTGATTTTGAGTCATTTTCGTATTTGATTAAATTGATAATTTAACTGATTTCTTCAGTCAGTTTTTTACATGGGAAATCTTTTTTCTAGTAGGTGACATTTGAAGGCCTTATTTCAATAGTGGTACAAGTCCATTACCTCTGCTTTTCTGTCTATAATGCTTCTGAGAGTAATGATCCAAACAAACAGAAAGAAAGGTTCATCTCTAGCAAGAAGCCATATGGTTCAATATTTTTGGTAGTTCAACTGCAGATTTTTCAGCGCTCATTTAACTTTAAGACTCTGTATCTCAGAATGAACAAAAATGGACCCTTACCACTACTGAAGTAAGCCGTTCACTTGTGCTGGCCCTCAATTTTTTAATCGGTTAAAATCTAAAAAGTGGGTCAAGGACAGCAAACATCAGCTAGTTATATTACATCTTTTGACAACAATTAGACGTGAATAATAGGAAAATGATATTATTGACTGTGAGGAAGTTGTCACAGCAACAGTGGAAAGAGCAAAAAAATTCAAGTATATAATAAATAACATACATAGGCAGTAATGTTGCATATCAAGATTTCAAAGTATTCAATCCTAAGTAAGAGAATGTAGTGGAACTGTGGCTTCGGTTTAGAATAATAATTGATCAAACTAGATAAGTACGATGTGGAATTCATCATGAGGGGGACTTTTCATACTACACAGTATTTTAAACAAATTGTTAATGCATCTATTACACAGTATGTATGTATAAATAGTAGAATTGGTCTTTAGATAGAAATTTGCTAAATTAGACTTTTTTTCAAAAGGGCAAGAGTGGAAGCTTGAGCCACTACCATAGCAGACTGTTACTGAAACACATCTCACATATCCCAATGACACTCAGATTACATGTAAAAGCTGTCAGTGAAGCCAAATTCGAAGTGGAAATGTTGATACCTGATGTTGCTTTACGGAAGAAAATACAGGAGCACTTCCTGAATTCACCATCTCACTAGCGCAACCTCAAAGGTGGGTGATGTGGATATTAGTGTCAGTAACTGTGAGAAACGGCATTCACAAATAAGTATATTCTGACCTCAGACGTAACGGGTACCTCTAACAGAAATAGCTCTTCCATGCCAATTAGATTCAGCAGTGCATTTTGCCTATGTGGCAGTGTAAAGGCCACAATTGAAAGCAATCAGGTGGATGTAGTATCTCGTGACTCTGAAAAGTGTTAGTACCATACCAACGTTCATTTACAATTATTGTGAGTGAACTTAGTATTTCTTGGTAGGAAGGACACAGCACGTTGTCTTGTATTGAGAGCCATTGACAGGTGTTGAAGTAACTTCAGGCATGACCCAGATATGTGTGTTATAGACCTTACCATTATTTTGTATATTATTAGTCTGACAAAGACAATTAGGAGTAATGCCAATCTTTCCAAGTAATAGAGTTGTCAATTAAAAAACTGCACAAATGTTTGACGTGATCTTAAAAAAATTGAAATGGTGCATAGTTTGACAACATGCATGTAAAATGTCACTCATTTTAATTGCCAAAATTCTAATAAGTTAAGTCATGTAAATATGAGGATGTAACAATTCGTGGGGATGTGATATGGAAAGATCAATCAGTCCCATTTATATATACAGTTGTGGATGGAATTTGGTTTATTTGTGGAATTCTCAGAAAATAAGTTATTCTATGAGGAAGATTTCTCAGAAAACACTCATTTGACCCAAAATAGAATGTTGTACAAGTTTGTGGGACCTATACCAAATGGGACCGACTGGCGATATTGCCTTTATAGGAGAAAGGGAAGCACAAATGAGGACAGATTCTATTCAGCCCACGCGAGAGTGTCATGGAAATATGACAAAGTTGTACTGGGAAACATCTGAAAACACATGCTGACGCTATCTTTAGCAGTGTTTGTTATACAGGGTCTTTTGTTTTTATGATTGTTATATTGTACCTATTATATTTTACTTTGTAGCCAGATGCACCTCTGTTACCACTGTGGTCATTTAAGTTAAGATCTGGCAGCCTTATGCAAGATCTATGAATTGGTTAAGCATTGTTTACATGTTTTGGTATTTTAAGTTTTTGAGTATTGTGTTTTATGAGGTGTAGGTTGCATACCAGTCAAGCATCTTTCTAGATGAACGTGTAGAAGCATGTAAAAACTACACTCAGGCTGGCCAATGTACCAGACCATCGGTCATTAATGACATGTGCAGATTCTATTTGTTTGTGGTGCACCTTTCTCTCTCTGGTTTATACTAAGGTATACAAGTGGCTTGAGAAGTTCCAAGTACAAATGACAAACAAGGAATCCAGGAACATGCAACATTTTCCAAGTCTCATATGAACTAGAAAGACGTGTTTGTCCTAATTATAACACATTTGAAGCCATGTAAACTGGTATTCCACTGATTGATACGTGAACAGACAATAGAAAAAACCCTTCTTTGTCGCACAATAGACGTACCCTCTGTAGTTCACTGGCGGTTGCAGAAAATGGGTAAATGTAGAGCAGTGTGTTAATGTCAGTAGTGGGCTATCGCTTACAGACTCAAAATTGTGGAATTTGCCATTGCTGTAAAAAAAGTTCAGACAAATAGCAGACTGAACGACTGTAGGGTTCCTAAATGGCTCTGAGCACTATGGGACTTAACTTCTAAGGTCAACTTAGAACTACTTAAACCTAACTAACCTAAGGACATCACACACATCCATGCCCGAGGCAGGATTCGAACCTGTCGCGCGGTTCCAGACTGTAGCGCGTAGAACCGCTCATGTAGCGTTCCTAACATCTACGTGTACACTTATTGTAAGACTAGTTCATTTAGTGGACTTAGAAAATAAGCAGCAACCATGAAATAAGTGGTAAAAGAAGGAGTGTTTTGAATAGGTAAGGTTTATATTACATCAGCAAGTATTAAATAAATTAGGACACTGTAGAGTAATTTGAGAGTAGTTGCACCAACTGTGAGAATATCATCCAAATTGTAAAGGACATACCATGTGTTTCTCTACATCAAAGCTGAAACAAGTAGAGAGTTTTCGGAATAAGAAACTATTCCCTTGCTTCCAGATGCAGTCTGTCATAAGCTTCACACTCTGAGAAAACGGTTATTTGTAGATATGAGAGACTGATCACATATTATTTGAATACTCTGCCCACATAGAAGATACATCACAAAATTAATTACAAATTAATCATTTATTTGGCAACGTTAGAAATAAGGAAAACTGGAAGCTAATGGACTAAATTGAAACACAGTTTCAAGAAAAAGTGCTTAAACATACTAATTCGTGCACCTGGATCACATACAAGTGAACATATGAAGCCATTTACATTACAGAATAGCATAATGACAAACCTAATATAGAGATTGAGCTGGATAGTTGGCTGTAATGACTGTCTGATTTAGTTTCAGTTGTGTTCATTCTTCTACAGTTGTGGTTTAGTAAATATGTTGTTGAAGTAGTTCATTGAAATATGGAGTTTAGGTCAGTTTAGATTTTGCAGAAGGAAGCAGCGTCAGAATAATGTGTGTTGGTTGGTGACTAATAAACTAGTAGAATTAATAAACATATTCTTAAAATGTATTCAACACTTTTTGTAGTACTGTAATCAGAATTTTTAGCTGTGGTAATACTAATTTTATATTTAGGTATTCAGCGATTATGTGTGTGGAACTGTATCTGTCAGTCAACAATTAAAACTAGTAATTAGGTTGTAGATAATACAAGAAGTATGTAATTCGATTTTCTTGGTTATTGAGTATCAAGTAAGGCTGATGTAGCTATCAGCATTTGTAACATGCCTGTTCAAAATTTCAAACAAATCTCTGATAGATCTTTCTCTGACAGTCCTTCTTTATTTAAATACTGTTTCTTTGGTATCTGTAAGAACTACACAGCCCTCTCGTAGTGCCACTACTGTTCCATCATCCACCTCTGGATAAACGTTTTTATGCACTTCTGCATGACTGAGTTCCCGTCGTTTGTACTAGTCTAAATAATGTGGCTCAGTGGCGCCTTTTGTGTGGTAGAATAGCTGTGAATACCATACCATAACATGTACACACATGTCAGTGAGTTTCAAGAATATGGATATTTCAGTATAAATGCATGTAGTATCCATTTGTGTGCTCTAACCCCACTCAGATAATTTTTTATATGTGGTGGAGATTTTTTCACTTACGTGGAGACTATGTGAACTTGCCTCCACTGATTTTACCCATACAGACTGGCCGCGTAGAGCACAGCTAGAACTTTAACATATGTAGACAGGAAGATGCAACTATCGACTGTTTTCCAAGAAATTTGTTTCTGAATATTTTATGCATGCTTGTACACTCTTTTTTTTTTAGGGATTGCACAGTCGAGTGAGTAAGCTTTTGATTTCCTCTGGTCAGATATTCTTAAGTGAGTGATGGTGTTGACAGATTCCCATGAACAATACCCATCCTTACAGTAAAATAATATAAGATATTTTCATACATTATCTAGGATTACGGTACCATGCATTTGCAAGGAGATTCAACTATCAGCATTCCTCCATCCTTCTAGAATCTTGTTGACAATTAGCCACGTTTCTCTCATCTAATTGTGGACAGTGGTTGATGCAATTACTGGCCTATGGTTATAATAATGTGACTCAACAAAATATTCTTCACATTGTTATCAAAGAGTCATTGTTAGATATAAACAGTCATAGGAGTCCATAGGACTCCTGCTCATAGTGGTGAACACCAGAGGTTTTGAAGAAACTGACGTAGGAGATACCTGTATCATTCACATCGTAATGAGTATAACCATTTTTTAAAGTGGACAAATGTATGTAGACTTTGTACTCTCAATTTGCAGACTAGACTTAATTCTGCCTCCGTGTTTTCAGGAACATATTGTATTTTGTGGAATGTACAGTTAAAAATAGGCATTCAGAACTGTTAATAATTTTATTTATATTACATGGAAGATATGTCTAGGCAAATCCTGTAATTCAGAATCTGCTGTTTGTCTAACACTTTGGTATGCGTTTACTACAAGGCTCAAATTAATTTTTTCCTATGGCAGACTATATATGGTATAACAGATATCTTCAAATGATGTAAAAATGTAGGATAATATAATGGCGAAACATAACAAATATTAGTTACTGATTATGAAATTAAAATAGAAATTTTATTATTATTGTTGATTTATTATATGTCAAACTAATAATCCTCTTTGTTATACTGAAATATCTATTTTTCATGAAGAATGTTTTAAGTGAGAGAAATAGTTTCTTCCTAATTGGATGGCAGAGATGAACCAAATGCCAATTATTGCGAGTGTAATATATGTATCACAGCCCACTGGAGACGCTATACCATTGGTTATAGTATTCAGGAATAGATATACTTGGCTATAAGTCAGACCACAACGTGTTTCTGGATCAAAATAACAAATTAGTTGGCAGCTACTTATTTCCATGGCAACAGCCAGTAATTTCCAAGAATGTTTGTCTGTCGAAGCCCCAGATTCCAAACGATAGATATCGAACGTGCGATTGTAAATCGATCCCGCGACTGTGGTGGCAGGATTATGAACAATGTTTACAGTGGTCACTATAGCAACAACAAAAGAAGAGTGTTGACTAAAATACTTATTATTAAGAAGGAAATGACTTACCTCACTCGTTCTCGGCGCTGTTGCCATGAGAAAGTCCATTTGACGTGTATGCTATGGGAAGCATTCCCTTTTTGCCATAACCTTGGCTAGAGTGCCTGTGTCACGTAAAAATAGGTGTACAGTGTCACATGCATCAACTTTTTCTGGCAACTGCAAGTTATGGAAATACAGATACTGAAACAAGCGGAGTTCGTCTCTTCCTCCTGGACGTCCTTCATTTATTTCCTCAGCCGCTCGGTGTTCTGCGTGTGCACACTGAGATCATCAGAAGACACGAACTCTACACAATGATTCAAAAACTCTTTTTGCTTTCAGTGTCTTATAGGATTGAAAGCTGTCTATAATCACTTAGCTACTGGGCGGTGTAAAGTGCTTTATCAAACTGGCTACAGTCATTTTGTCTCTGGATAAAACTCTTGTCACAAAGCACTTCTGATGCTCTCGTTCTCTACCACCAAATACCCAAATATATTCGATTTCATTCTTTAAGAGTCGTCCTCTCAGCTTTTTTTTCTTGCTATGTCTAACTAGTCCACTTCAACAACTTTATTTAGTCCACTGATCGGTTCACTGTTGTTCATCACTATTACACAACACACCTCTCAGCAAAATCCGAAATAGTCGCACACAGTATTTGTAGATAAGTCATTTTCCAATGTTTTTGCTCACAGGGTGTAGTCCCTAATCCAGCAAGATACAAGAATTACGCTGTTCTGGACTGATAATTTTGAATAGTCGATCCATGTATTCTTCCTGATAGTTTTTATTTACCACAATTTCCGCGATGAAATTGTAAACATATTTCACAATCAGAACTCTTCTTACAAACTTGTATAGTCCTCACCCCACTACAGTCTACACAGCCCCCGCTTTTGTCATTCGGTATTAGTCCATATTTCCGACAAAAATTCAAACAATTTTCTGCATTACATAAGCATGGAATTACGCTTTTCGACGTGAGGCACTCGGTCGAAGAAACGTCTACTACCGCAGACATCCCAACTCACTACCGACATAAATCGTGTAGGTTTCCCTAGCAACTCACAAATAAATTATCATAACGCACATCACCACAGTCGCGCGATCGATTTAGAATCGCACGTTCGGTATCTATCGCTTGGAGCCCGCGGCTCAATAGGCAAACATTCTTGGAAATTACCCAACAACCAATCAGGGAATCATCTTAGTTGGTCATATGTCCTACTGTGTCCACCGTTTTCATTTCACAATGCTACTCCAGATGAGATGCTTGTGATTTGTAACGTAAGAATTATGCTTTACTTACGGCGTCTGCGTTTTTCTGTGTGCGGTATGTTTATTTTATGTATCATAACACAATATCCTATATAAGCTGCAAAAGTGTACAGGAAAGTCGCAAGACCACTGTTACTATCCTCCTAAGCAAACCCAATAACGTATGTTAAGTTCTGTGTGTCATTGTATCTAGAATGGGAAAAGCTCATCTGTGACAAACAAGAACTGACGACTCGCTGATTCCCACGTTCAACTTTCAGTAAATCACTTATTTGGATTCAGATAGTTTTGCAGCTCATATTGTGCAAGCAAGTTTAAGAGCAACATTAATTTTTAACTAACATGTAAGTATTGCGCCGAAATGTTCATTTGTCATCAGAGATTAAAAAAAATAATACCTTTGCTTGTTCCAGTAGTCATATTATGCCATATGTGTAGCCTAATAGAACCAGAGTTATGAAACCTGCCAATACTGTTAGGATGGTGTAGAGAACGTGCTTCTGAGAAATCAGGAGATTTTGCTCCTCTACTTTTGATGCACTTCTTCTATGGTGGGTTGTGCTGTAAGGACCTAGGAATTAAACAGGAAGATTAGAAATAGTGATTTTGAGATTTTAAATGATTTATGTTTATAGCAAACAAACATTACAAAATCCTGGATTAAGAACATAAGTTTAGATTAGTGCCAAGATCATCTTCCAGAGGACGATATTTTTCATGGAATATTTTATGTGCTAGGTAATATTCTGGAAATAATGAGAAGGCACTATGAGTGTGGAAGTAGTACTTTCTCATTGACATCTTTGTCAGATAAGGAAGTGGTTGATTCGTGGCAATCAGTGTGGGAACTAGAAGGAACTCCAGATCACACATTACTAGAGTGCTCTAAGTAATTACAGTTTGTATCCGTTTGGAAGCAATCATTATACGCCAGATATTTATTTGGAATGGGTAGAAAATTAAAAAGTAAAAAAAAGAAATCATAGATTTTTTTAAAAGTGCTGAAATTGAATATATTGTGCACTTGAAATAGTGAACAACTGATTGGTCATATGTATTGCATCAAAACATATGGAGAATCCAGGAGTGAAGATTGTAACTAAAATCATTCCTATGATCTTTGTTTGGTTGTGAAATGGTCTGAACCTAGAGGGGTGCAGAGAGAGGCTGTGTGGCGCGGAGGAAACAGTCATACCAAAATATCTTTATTAAGGCTTTCCATACTGGTTCAATATCGGCAACAGCAGCGTCGCTGAGGCGTCCAACAGTTTTTTGTATGAGTAAGTGTCATCCACCAGTGCCGACAGAGTGTGGCGTTGGCTGAGCACGGATGCATGACGCAACTACCTATATCAGCGATGATTCCAGTCCCAGCAGCCAGCTACAGCCACGAGCATAATGGCTCAGTTCACACCCTGAGTGCTGCCCAGCCAGGTGGTGAGCAGCGATGTAATGGCTCTGACTCACTGCTCCATGATAATGGCCAGCAAGCTGCTTCCCAGGCCAGGTGCCGGCTCGATGTGATGGTGGCTCCAGTTCCCATGCTTTAACGTGGGACTGCCCTATCACAGACTCAGGTTGTAGAGTACTGGCAACATTCCAGATGGTTCCTGGAGCATCATAGCTCTGTGCCTGGAGAGGTGCGATACTAACACAACTGACTTTGGTACAAAATGGTTAGGTATTTATATGGTTTCAGGCCATGCTTGCTTAGGCTTTGCTGTGCGCTGTGGCTCATATGTTGAACACTTCCTTAATGGCTGATGTGGAGGGCTTCCACCTTGTTTTGCCTTTCCTCTGCTGTGTCAACTGTCTCCACACCTCACCAGACCAACTCACCTCATGGTGTTGTATTTTTCAAGGCATAACATCCGCACTTGAGGACAATATTATGAAAATGGAAGAGGATGTAGATGAAGATGAAATGAGAGATATAATACTGCATGAAGAATTTGACAGAGCGATGAAGGACCTAAGTCGAAACAAAGCCTCAGTAGTAGATAACTTCGCATTAAAGCTACTGATAGCCTTGAGGGAGCCAGCCATGACAAAACTCTTGGTGAGCATGATGTATGAGACAGGTGAAATACCTTCAGACTTCAAGAAGAATATAATGATTCCAGTCCAAAAGAAAGCAGGTGCTCACAGGTGTGAAAATTACCAAACTATCTGTTTAATAAGTAACAACTGCAAAATACTAACACGAATTCTTCACAGACGAATGAAAAAACTGGTAGAAGCTGACCTTGGGGAAGGTCAGTTTGGATTTCATAGAAATGTAGGAACACACGAGGCAATACTGACACTACGACTTATCTTAGAAGATAGGTTAAGGAAAGACAAAACCTACGTTTCTAGCATTTGTAGACCCAGAGAAAGCTTTTGACAATGTTGACTGGAATACTCTCTTTCAAATTCTTAAGGTGGCAGGGGTCAAGTACAGAGGGCGAAAGGCTATTTACAATTTTTACAGAAACCAAATGGCAGATATAAGAGATGAGGGGCATGAAAGAGAAACAGTGGTTGAGGAGGTAGTGAGACAGGGTTGTAGCCTATCTCCAACGTTATTCAATCTGTATATTGAGCAAGCAGTGAAGGGAACCAAAGAAAAATTTGGATTAGGAATTAAAATCCATAGAGAAGAAATAAAAACTTTGAAGTTTGCCGACGACATTGTAATTCTGTCAGAGACAGCAAAGGACTTGGAAAAGCAGCTGAACGGAATGGACAGTGGGTTGAAAGGAAAATATAAGATGAACATCAACAAAAACATAACAAGGATAATAGAATGTAGTCGAATTAAATTAGGTGATGTTCTACATCTACATGCTTACTCTGCAATTCACACTTAAGTGCCTGGCAGAGGGTTCATCGAACCATTTTCATACTACTTCTCTACCATTCCACTCCGGAATGGGAAAAAGGAATACCTAAATCTTTCGAGCTCTGATTTCTCTTATTTTATTATGATGATCATTTGTCCCTATGTAGGTGGGTGTCAACAAAATATTTACGTATTGGGAAGAGAAATTTGGTGATATAAATTTCATAAATAGATCTCGCCGCAAAGAAAACCGCCTTTGTTTCAGTGACTGCCACCCCAACTCGCGTATCATATCAGTGACACTCTCACCCCTATTGCCCAATAACACGAAACGAGTTGCCCTCCTTTTCACTTTTTCGATGTCCTCCGCTAATCCTACCTGGTAAGAATCCCATAACACGCAGCAATATTCCAGCAGAGGACGGACAAGTGTAATGTAGACTGTCTCTTTAGTGGGTTTGTCGCATCTTCTAAGTGTTCTTACAACAAAGCGCAGTTTTTGTTTCGCCTTCCCCACAATAGTATTTATGTGGTCTTTCCAATTTACGTAGCTCGTAATTGTAACTCCTAGGTATTTAGTCGAATTGACAGTACTTAAATTTGTGCGATTTATCGTACACCCAAAATTTATGGGATTTCTTTTAGTATCCATGTGGATGACCTCGAACTTTTCTTTGTGTAATGCCAATTGTCACTTTTCGCACCATACAGAAATACTCTCTACATCATTTTGTAATTTGAATTGATTTTACTAGACGCTAAATTACAGCGTCATCCGAAAAGAATCTTACGGGGCTGCTCAGATTATCACGTAGATCGTTTATATAAATCAGGAACAGCAGAGGGCCTATGACACTACCTTGAGGAACGCCAGATATCACTTCTCTTCTACTCGATGATTTATCGTCTATCCCTATGAACTGTATCCTCTCTGAGAGGAAATCACGAATCCAGCCACACAACTGAGACGCTACTCCATATGCACGCAATTTGATTAATAGTCGCTTGTGAGGAACGGTATCAAAAGCCTTCTGGATATCTAGGAATATGAAATTGATCTGAGATCCCTTGTCGACGGCACTCATTACTTCATGGGAATAAAGAGCTAGCTGTGTTGCAGAAGAACGATATTTTCTGAATCCGTGTTGGTTCTGTCTCAATAAGTCACTTTCTTCAAGGTGATTCATAATGTTCGAGTACATTATATGCTCCAAAATCCTACTGCAAATTGAAGTCAGTGATGTGGGTCTGTAATTAAATGGGTTACTCCTGTTTCCTCTCTTGAATATTAATGTGATCCGTGCTACTTTTCCAGTCTGTAGGAATAGACCTTTCGTCGAGTGAGAGGTTGTATATGATTGCCAAGAAAGGTGCTATTGTGTCTGCATATTCTGAGATGAACCTGACTGGTATACCATCTGGACCGGAAGACTTGCCTTTCTTAAGTGATTTGAGTTCTTTCGCAACGCCTAAGATATCTACTTTTATGTCACTCATGCTAACAGCTGTTCTGGTTACGAATTCTGAAATATTTACTTCGTCTTCTTTTGTGGAGGAATTACGGAAAACTGTATTTAGTAACTCCGCTTTAGTGGCACCATCATCGGTAACATTTCCATCGCTATCGCGCAGTGACTTTATTGACTGTTTTTTGCCACTGGTGTACTTTACATACGACCAGAATCTCTTTTGGTATTCTGCCATATTTTGAGACAATATTTCATTGTGGAAACTATTAAAAACATCTCGCTTTGAAGTCTGCCCTAAATTTAGAGCTTCCGTGAAACTTAGCCAGTCTTTGGGATTTTGCGTCCTTCTGAATTTGGCATGCTTTTTACTTTGCTTCTGCAACCGTGTTCTGACGTGTTTTGTGTACCATGGTGGATCAGTCCCGTCTCTCATTAACTTATGCGGTATGAATCAATCTATTGCTGTCGATACTGTATCTTTGAATGTGAGCCATATCTGGTCTACACTTACATAAATAGCTTTGAAGAAATGGAGACTCTCTCTTAGGAAGCCACCGAGCGAATTTTTAACTGCTGTTTTAAATAGATATATTTTGCGTTTATGTCTTGTGGTTTTGGTTGATATGGTTTTGAACCTCGCTACAATGACCTTGTCTTCACTAATCCCTGTATCCGTCATGACGCTCTCTATGAGATCTGGGTTATTTGTTCCTAAGAGGTCAAGTGTGTTTTCGCAACCATTTACAATTCGTGTGGGCTAATGAACTAATTGTTCAAAGCAATTCTCAGATAAAGCATTTAGTACAATTTCGGTAGATGTTTTCTGTCTACCACCGGCTTTGAACTTGTATTTTCGCCGACAAATCAAGGGTAGATTGAAGTCTCCACCAATTGTAATTTTATGAGTGGGGTACTTCTTTGTAATGAGATCCAAGTTTTCTTTGAAGCGTCCAGCTATTATATCATCTGAGTCGGGGAATCGGTAGAAGGAGCCAGTTATTATTTTGGTACGGCTGTTGAGTATAACCTCTACCCATAGTAATTCGCAGGAACTATCTATTTCAACTTCACTACAAGATAAACTACTACCAACAGACAAAAACACACCACCGCCTACTTTATTTAATCTATCCTTTCTGAACACTCTGCAAAAATTTCGGCAGAATTTATCTCCGGCTTTAGCCAGCTTTCTGTTCCCATCACTATTTCAGCTTCAGCGCTGTCTACCAACGCTTGAAGCTCTGGTACTTTTGCAACACAGCTGCGACGGTTTACAACTGCAATACCGACTGTTGCTTGCTCTATTCTCGTCTCTTCTTTGTCCTGCTCCCTTTGAGACGGGAGCCCTTTTTGATCTTTCCCAAGACTGCCTAACCTAAAACACCGGCCAGTCCACGGCATACAGCCCCTGCTACCCGTGTAGCCACCTCCTGTGTGTAGTGGACACCCCACCACCCCGTGGTGCAAGTTGAGGAATCTGCAGCCTACACGGTCGCAGAACCGTCTGAGCCTCTGATTCAGTCCCTCCACTCGACTGTGTACCAAAGGTCCGCAATCGGTCCTGTCGACGATGCTGCCAATGGTGAGCTCTGCGTTCATCTCGCTAGCAAGACTGGTAGTCTTCACCAACTCAGATAGCCGCCGGAAACCAGAGAGAATCTCTTCTGATCCATAGCGGCACACATCATTAGTTCCGACAAGAGTCACCACTTGCATGCTGAGGGCATTAGATTAGAAAATGAGACACTTAAGGTAGTAAACGAGTTTTGCTATTTGGGGAGTAAAATAACTGATGATGGTCGAAGTGGAGAGGATATAAAATGTGGACTGACTATGGCTAGAAAAGCGTTTCTGAAGAAGAGAAATAACATCGAGTATAGACTTAAGTGTCATGATGTCTTTTCTGAAAGTATTTGTACGGAGTGTAGCCATGCATGGAAGTGAAACATATACAATAACTAGTTTGGACAAGAAGAGAATAGAAGCTTTCGAAATATGGTGCTATAGAAGAATACTGAAGATTAGATGGGTAGATCACGTAACTAATGAGGAGGTACTGAACAGAACTGGGACTGGGGAGAAAAGGAATTTCTGGCACAACTTGAGTAGAAGAGGGGATTGGTTGATAGGACACTTTCGGAGACATCACGGACTCACTGATTTAGTACTGGAGGGAAGGTGTAGGGTAAAAATCGTGGAGGTAGATAGAGACATGAATACACTAAGCAAATTCAGAAGGCTGTAGGTTGCAGTAGCTATTCGGGGATTAAGAGGCTTGCACAGGATGGAGTAGCATGGAGAGCTGCATCAAACCAGTTTCTGGACTGACGATCACAACAAGAACAACAACAACCGCAATTGCCTGTGGCTGACGATACTGCTATCTTCTTCCTACCCATTATGTTTCTTACCAAATGCGGCTGGTGTAGCATGTTGCCGTCCTCTTCAACTAGACCCAGTTCCTTAGGTTGCCTTAAACTTGATTATCCTTATGCAAAACTAGAGTGACAAATTCTCTGGCAGCTGTCCCAGTTAGCTGTGGTCCACTTTCCCCAAGATTATGGTTCAAATCGCTCTGAGCACTATGGGACTTAACTTCTGAGCTCATCAGTCCCCTAGATCTTAGAAATACTTAAACCTAACTAACCTAAGGACGTCACACACATCCATGCCCGAGGCAGGATTCGGACCTGCGACTGTAACGGTCGCGCGGTTCCAAACTGTAACGCCTAGAACCACTCGGAGACCCCAGCCGGCTCCCCAAGATTACTTTATCGTTACGTCCTCTAATCCACTACATATCCTAAGCTTCTTAGTTCCTTTCAGCTTATCGTACAGTCCCTCTACTGCCTCCTATGCTTGGGAAATCCAATCCACCAGGATCAAGTCTTGTGTTTCGCAGCTTGTACTTGTAAACAAGGGCTAAGCTTAGCAGAGTAAGTCTCGCTGCGATAACTGGTAGAATAATGGTTGATAGTGTTTCTGTTTGGTATTGGTTGCCAGTAGTAGGACACTGCCAGCACTAGATAGCCTTGACCTAAACCGAGAAGTAATTCTGTGAACTCTCCTTTAATTCCGCATGTCGTATTTTGCTGACATCAGCAACAGCAGTTCCTTCTCTACAAGGTCATTTCGGGAACAACATGTGCCGAGGTCGGGGAGGGGAGGGAATGGGAGGTGAGTGGAGGGAGGGTCTCCTAGGCGCGCCCCCTGCGCTTCTACAAATTTTTCCGTTGCGCAGCCCACGCCCTGCGCCCAGCGCCTTCATGCTCATGACATCAGGACACTTTGTATGAAGTGTAAGCTTGTAAATATTGAACTACCTTTAATCGTCATTATGTTTTGTTTCTCAGCTGGTCGTATGTTAAAAATAAATGCACAGACCTCTCTCACAACATTTGCATCTTGTCAGTGACAATCACTGATGAACATATCGACTGTGAAGATGGAGATGTTGAAGCAACTTACGGCTGTTTGCTGTGTTATTCTAGAAATTGTAATGAGAATTTTCCAGCAGTTATGTAGACAGCAATTGGCGCCCATCTTTGGCTCTGAGATGCTTGTTATCTACACTGCCTAAATGACCTAACCATACGAGTGTAGACGTACATAAGATAACAATAGAAGTCGCGAAAAATGTATTTACTGCGGTTGATAAATAGTCCTGTCTCTAATGAGATAAACGTCAAACAGTCCCTTCTGCGAGGCAGCCTAAGTATTAATACCGATGCCGAGGAATTGGGGGGCGGGGGGGGCGGGGGGAGCAAATAAGCTTAACTAATAATGCACGTTTTCCTTGTATGTGAGGTGAAGTCGTTGCAGCAGCAGATACCTGACGTGAAGATAATGCTGTTGAATCAAACCTATTGTATGAGCATCAGTGGGTGTAAGGATGTCAGTGTCGGTATGACATCGAATAGAGAGTTGTACCAGGTGGTAGTATTTTTCCAAAAACCTCGATTTAGTGACGTCAGGGTTATTCATAGATGAATGCCATATGTCAGTGTAGAGTGAGGCCTTGTTCCACGGAAATGTTTACTCTCCCTCTATGATACTGAGTGATCATGCAATCACTGTATGGGACTTCCCTAGTACACTTAAAATATCTAACAACAGAAAGTGCATACATCTATAGGAGCAGACTTTTAAGAGTTTAATGAATGCCACCTACGAATTATGAGCTGGAACGTCAGCAGATAGCAGTCATACACCTTCTAATTCTACGAGACATTGTGGAGTAATCAACTGGAGTTAGCTCCTCAAACTCTCTGCCTACTGTTGGAGGTGGACGTGTACGATTCAGCATTACAGATGCGGGCTGTGGACTATGATCTTATTTTAGTTTTTTTGTACCCAGATATATGTAACAGTTTATGAAACTTCTTTCATTCCAATATAGATTAACAGCTGCCACCATGGCAGTGGACGAAACAACGTCACCACAAGTATTTTGTAGCAAGCGACTGGTTCTGCAGTGATGAACATGGATACCAGAAGAACAAGATGAAATGGATGATTACTTCCCAATATTACACGCGCTTTGGTTACTGTGCCTTCCCACTCTAGAAAAAGTAATCTAGTTCTAATACTGTTAACACATCCTGATCGAATCCGCTTCGAGCAAGTGTATCTTTCTACAAAAACTCTGTTTCAGCCAAAATATCAGCTATTATAGGAGGTTTTGTACGGAATTGAGGGAGTAACATAGCCAGATATTCCACTGCCTGAAAAAGTAAAGCCAAACAGTGTATTCGTATTCGACGACGTCGCAGTGGAAAATCAGAATGAGATCTGCAGACATTTCTGCTTTTGTCGCCATATGCAAGTCAATATCTTTTACTTGAGCCAGATATACTCAATGATCACAAAGCACTTGGTCTGGCATAATGCAAACCTTATTATAGTTTTCAAACAGGACCATCTGAATTTAAGGCATGTTTACTAAGCACGTTTAGGAATTGACATGGCATCCAATGAATTCGTTATCATATGTGGAGATAGCTGGAATAATTCGTAATATGGCTTTCTGGTTGTAGGTAAAACTTGGAATTTGAATGACGGTCGATACAGACGACACTTCAAAGAGATTCTGCATAAAGGGCAGTGTATCAAAACGTAATTGTACCACTATACTGTAAACTATGGACAAATTTGCACATGTGTCACACACTCTGCCAGAGGGTGCAAAGCAGAAGCGTCTATTTGACGGAAAGTGAGGCAATGAACGCTAAATGAATGGAACTGAAAGTCTCATCGAGGCGGGGGCAATGAATAAACTAAAGAAGTCAACGCAAAATTAACAGATATGCGCGGATATACCGAGGCGGTAGCTAAGGCATTTGACTCCCTTCATCACCAGTAGTCTCAAAATATACGTAAGTTGTAAAATATCTTAAAAACGGCTTGGTACACTGCACATGTCATCGAGAAAGCATAAAGTTATCGAGGCTCGGAAGACTTATTTGACGGCAGTTGCTACTGTTAAAGTAAGAACAGTTGGAACGAAATCAGCATCTCTCAGAAGCGTTTGAGCCAGTAACCGGCAATGTGAAAGGGCTATCACGCACTATGGATGGAGGCAGAGAATAATAATAATAATAATAACAAGATGATTTAGTAAATGCTATTACTGACTTCATTAATCGTTACAGTAATGCTGAGATAGACTGAACATATGAGGTCAGCAGGACGAAAACATATATGTTAGGTTAGCACCCAATACGTTTAACCAAGAATGCAAAAGAAGTTGGGGATAAGGAATTTGAAAGAACGCCTGGTTCATTAGAGCTGATCTTAAAAAATGTCGAACGTAAAAATTATACCGCGAAAGACATAAAAAAATTAAAAAAAACGTATGGTCAAATATTACGCATGACCAACGCGCATAGGACCCCAAAAGAACGAATGAAGGCCTCAGAGAGTGACAAATACAAGAATAAAATTAAACCAGCAGTAGCACTCGCACATGGCGCAGGTAAAGGTGTTGAAGTTCAGAATAAAAGCCTGAACAATCTACCTCTAGAGTACATGTATTATGATGACCCGAATGAAATCAAAGTTCGGTTATGACTCGTCACAGCACCAGCTGCCACAGGGAATACAGCTCACGAATCCTTGTCAATCATATCTGAGCTTCGAGAAAGCTGCATCACTGAGTAGTTATGGAGGAAGTTGTTCATGAGCTGCACAGACGCACATGCAGAAAATTTCTATGGAGACAAGTGATATTAGGACCGAATGGTTTATGGCAAGCTGATGTCGTAGATATCCAAGATTACCCATGGTAGAATAATAGTTTCAAGTACATTCTAATGCTCAGACTTAAATATTCCAAATTCGATTCAGCTCGTCCTCTGAAAGTTAAGATCGGCAAGGATGTTTCGAAGGTTTTTGAACAGCTATTCCAGACTGGAACGAATCAGTGTTCGAACGACCTTCAGATCTACCATGGTGGTAGTTTACTGTATAATACGTAGTACCGTGACTTGAGCGCCGGCAAAATATCAACGGAAGTGGAGGCGGTACTCTCGAAAATCTACAACTCAAACTCCATGCCCCTGGATACAGTTTTTGTGGAACTGGAACGAAATTGAAATAGCGTCCAGCTCGTGCTCATAAGCATGCAGAGGTCACGACCTTGTTTACGTTACAAATAAAGATCGTCGTATTCCAGATCAAATATTAGCCATAAGGTCAGACAGGCTATATCAAAGAGAGGATACTGGTATAGGAAAGTTTATTGCTGCACTCGTGGTCGATAAGGCAATGCTTGCCAAACTTAAACTGAGTGATGGAATAACCTTCAAGTAAATAACGAATATAGCTCGTCGCACACTAAAGAAGAAGAAAAAACCTACACGTTAGTTAAAGAAAGGCATGAAATCAGCGCTAAACCTGCGAAAGGGGCATTGAGACAGAAAGGAGGAAGGAGAAGATGTGTTAAAAAGCCCTAGATCTTGCCAAAACCGAAGACATATGGCCGAATAATTCTGTTTCTGATCCCTGCATTTATTGGGCTATTATCCATTGGTTCGTTAGCTGGGGAGTCCTTGCCGTAACGCAAGCAGTAATGAATGCCCAAAATGCTGAGAAGCAATTAAAAGGCGGTCGTGGGTATAACATGGACATGGTGGCCATTGCTATCGGTAAAGGCCTGTATTTAAAACCCATACAGGAAAGGGCTTAAGCTGTACATAAACAAAAAAGTCCAAATTGATACTACCAGACAGACCGCTTACAAACATAGCTTAATCTCCTGAGAAAACTTAGAATCCCCAGATTTAATCTCCTGAGAAAACTTAGAATTCCCTGATTTCACGGCGTGTTGGATACATAGCCTGATACAATGTGGAAATCCAAAGAATGTGGAATTGTCAATTTAGATGTTGTGGGGGAATACGGAAGTCACTGGGTTGCTTATGTAAAAAAAAAAAAAAAAGCCGGGAATACCATCCACTACTTTGTCTCATTCTGCGATTTAAGGCCACCTAAAGAATTTTGCCGTTATTTCACCGATGAGAAACAGGTGTTGTACAATTTTCGACGCTACCAAGACTTCAATTCATGCCTCTGCGGACATTGCTGCCTAGTGTTTCTACCTACAATTGCATTAAAACATGCAATATGCATGTCGCAGCGTCATTTGAAGTTGAAGTGTGATGTCATTCACTGTAACTCTAAAGCAACATTTGTCTAACTTAGAAGCGAACTACTTTCCTCCAATAGACCTGAGAAGGTGGGTACGGGGTATAGCACAGGTGAGACTGGAAACTTACAAGAGTGTAGCTAATCTCACTGAGGTAAATACACACTTTAAAAAAAAGGTTTTGCATCACCTCGGTTCCGAGAGTTACGGAACCTGTACAGAAAATTGGAATACAGATCAACATAAACATCACTCCCGCCCATGAAAACCACACATTGCATGTTGTACCATCATACAGCGAGATCTTCAGAGGTGGTGGTTCAGATTGCTGTACACACCGGTACCTATAATACCCAGCAGCACGTCCTCTTGCATTGATGCATGCCTGTAATCGTCATGGCATACTGTCCACAAATTCATCAAGGCACTCTTGGTCCAGACTGTCCCACTCCTCAACAGCGATTCGGCGTAGATCCCTCAGAGTGGTTGGTAAGTCACATCTTCCATAAACAGCCTTTTCAATCCATCCCAGACATGTTAGGGTTCATGTGTGGCGAACATGCTGGCCACTCTAGTCGAGCGATGTCGCTACCCTGAAGGAAGTCATTCATAAGATGTGCACGATGAGGGCGCGAATTGTCGTCCATGAAGACGAATGCCTCGCCAAAATGCTGCCGATGTGGTTGCACTATCGGTCGGAGGATGGTATTCACGTATCGTACAGCCGTTACAGCGCCATCCATGACCGCCAACCGCGTACGTCGGCCCCACATAATGCCAACCCAAAACAACAAGGAACCTCCACCTTGCTGCACTCGCTGAGCAGTGTGTCTAAGGCGTTCAGCCCGACCGGTTGGCCTCCAAACACGTCTCCGGCGATTGTCTGGTTGAAGTCATATGCGACACTCATCGGTGAAGAGAATGTGATGCCAATACTGAGCGGTCCATTCGCCATGTTGTTGGGCCCATCTGTTCCGCACTGCATGGTGTCGTGGCTGCAAAGACGGATCTCGCCATGGACGTCGGGAGTGAAGTTGCGCATCTTGCAGGCGATTGTGCAGAGTTTGAGTCGTAACACGACGGCCTGTAGCTGCACAAAAAGCATTATTCAACATGGTGACGTTGCTGTCAGGGTTCCTCCGAGCCATAATCCGTAGGTAGCGGTCATCCACTGCAGTAGTAGCCCTTGGGCGGCCTCAGCGAGGCATGTCATCGACAGATCCTGTCTCTCTGTATCTCCTCCATGTCCGAACAACATCGCTTTGGTTCACTCCGAGACGCCTGGTCACTTCCCTTGTTGAGAGCCCTTCCTGACCCAAAGTAACAATGCGGACGCGATCGAACCCCGGTATTGGCCGTCTCGACATGATTGAACTACAGACAACACGAGCCGTGTACCTCCTTCCTGGTGGAATAACTGGAACTGATCGGCTATCAGACCTCCTCCGTCTAATAGGCGCTGCTCATGCGTGGTTGTTTACATCTTTCGGCCGGGCCTGCCGAAGTGGCCGAGCGGTTCTAGACGCTACAGTCCGGAGCCGCGCGACCGCTACGGTCGCAGGTTCGAATCCTGCCTCGGGCATGGATGTGTGTGATGTCCTTAGGTTAGTTAGGTTTAAGTAGTCCTAAGTTCTAGGGGACTGATGACCTCAGCAGTTCAGTCCCATAGTGCTCAGAGCCATTTGAACCATTTGGGCGGGTTTAGTGACATCTCTGAACAGTCAAAGGGACTGTATCTGCGAGACAATATCCACAGTCAACGTCTATCTTCAGGAGTTCTGGGAAATGAAGTGATGATTTGAACTACATGCAAACGTTAATACGTTCAGAAAAGAGATAAAAACAACAAAAGAGGCATTGATCTATAAGTCACAAAGGTTCAGTAGGATCGTTGCTGGTTTTCTCATAGGGACTAGTGCTGGAGTATAATACTGATAAAATTTTCAAGTCATGTCAGCCAGCAGACATACTGCCATTCAGTACGAATCACGTGGAGTGTAATATCACGACGAATTTGCACCTTAACGACAGATTAGTCGATGCTATACACGTATTCTTTCGTACAGTGACCTTGGTTACAAAACTGCGCAGGTTCGCTCCTCCAGTGTACACCATGTGACTATTGAGACATTAGACCATATCGAGCTGAATATCGTGGATCAGAACGCGAATCAAGGTGATTTTTGCTGTGAAGAAATTATAGTATATCTTGATCTGAAGCAAAATCGTAAGACCATGCTGCAGCGGAAGCAGAACGCGATGATACGCGAGAATTATGAGCATCTTAAATACATTGGATAAAATCCTCGCAATGACATCGCTGGAAGTAATGACTCCACTTCAATACGGCAAGCATATCATTAGCTAGGAATATTATTCCCACAAACCGTTTGGCTCAGCAACGTTTAATAATAGTGATGAGATATGATTTATTATTTAGCAGCAAGAGCACTATGGGACTTAACTTCTAAGGTAATCAGTCCCCTAGAACTTAGAACTACTTAAACCTAACTAACCTAAGGACATCACACACATCCATGCCCGAGGCAGGATTTGAACCTGCGACCGTAACGGTCGCGCGGTTCCAGACTGTAGCGCCTAGAACCGCTCGGCCACCCCAGCCGGCAGCAAGATTGATTGACACATCCTAGCAAGAGCTTCATATATTTGGAGGGGGTATATACATCTAAGAAAGCTGCCGCGCAGTCAGTAACATCACGCCTTAAATCGTAATGTATTCCTGTTTCAAGACATGAAATCTGAGCTCAATGGAGTTGAAATGAACCGCAGCAGAAACGTGGGGATCACATCTATACTCGACGCGTACGTCTCTTCCTCAACACCAGATACGAATGCTCTACAAAATGCAGTATGGTTCATAGATGGACCGATGGATAACTCCTTTGTTTTGTGCATTCCACTTGAAATCTTAATGGGCTTCTATTAAGACATAAATTGAATTTTTATGAAGGCTAAGCAGAAGCTGATTCTAGTTCGATGTACTACAGATAACAAATCGTACATTTTACGACAGGGAGAAGAAGAGCGTAAAATTTTACAGGATGCGTTTATATGGAAAGTACCACACCTATCGTTATCAGAAGAAGAGAATCTGAAGCATTTATGTATTCTTAATTCAGGCAACAAACATCCGCAACTGAGCATTATAGCAGAGATTGACAATACCGCTTCATTTGTAAGGTTCTTTTTATTTTTCAGATGTTAACTACTAAAAATAAAAAGAACCTTACAATTGAAGAGGTATTGTAAACCTCTGCTCTTAATTCAGGAGTGCAACTGCCCTTAACTTTCGGCTCATGGGAGTTATTTGAATAGTCAGTCCTTCCACCGTCATTTCGACAAGCATGAGTTCTGAAGACTTCTATCCAGGTAGAAACGCCTCGCCTCGCTTCATTATTCTAGTGCTGCAAACAGGCAGGAAGAGCAGTCCTGAAAACAACTGAAGCGTATTTGACGAAATATATTTAGTGCAATTAGTGTAAATGTAAATGTCGTGTGACTGGGGCCTCCCGTCGGGTAGACCGTTCGCCGAGTGCAAGTCTTTCGGTTTGACGCCACTTCGGCGACTTGGCGCGTCGATGGGGATGAAATGATAATGATTAGGACAACACAACACCCAGTCCCGGAGCGGAGAAAATCTCCGACCCAGTAGGGAATCGAACCCCGGTCCTTAGGATTGACATTCTGTCGCGCTGACCACTCAGCTACCGGGGGCGGACATGCAATTAATGTAAGCTGCCCAATGCAAAAGTTTAGGTGAACTCCCGGTTTCTTTTGTATGATAATTACAGCTGGACTGGAACACGAATGCTTATGGACTATTGTATGACGTGTTCGAAAGATCTTACATGTCTTATTACAAGACTGACAATGGTTTCGGAAGCAGACTTAGCCCGTAGAAGTTAAAGGAATTATCACCCGTAGCGGTGACAGATTGTTGAAAGCAATGTGAAGTAGTGAAGTCTGGAAGTGTGGATGTACATCTTCTATTCGAATCATTCGAAAAACTTCCTCTGATACTGTAATGTATGCATTAGTACCACATGACTGTCCCATAAGCTACGCGCTGCTAACAGGCGTTGGAGAATGTATGGTGTAAATGTATAGGAATTACTCAATATACAACGCATTACACAATGATTCCCCAAAGAACAAAGATTGTTGCAGACACACAAGGGTTTTAAGCCAAAAGCAAACGATTTGTGTTTAAAGATGGTGTCGTTTCTTGCACTCTCTGACGGTGAACAAGTACTAACGAGGTATTCAACCACTGTTGCCTCATCCAAACCGTTTACCGCAGTGCGGTGTGTTAAAACCCGAAAAACGGCGATTACCACGCAGATTGCTGGGATGATGAACGGATGGCATACGAAGATATGACGTCATGGTTCCTAGCTTATGATCGTAGAGACAGCATAGTTTACGTCAAAAGCCATGGTTTCAAGAAATTTATGAATGTGCGTCAATCCAGAAACGGGAAACAGTAGGATGTTCCACCCTCAAGCAGCTGGACAAGAAGAAATGCGGACAACATGAGTTCGTGGACGCTTCAGAAAATTTGCAACTATTACTCGATTGACTTATTAATAAATAAATTGTTTCTTAGAAACCTTTTGTGTTAATTTTCTCACTTCCTGTTTTTCACCTCGTCGCTTACAGGCTTGCCTCATAAGAAGAAGCAGCACCAGGGGCCCTGGTGGGCAGACGTGTTGCCAAGTGGGAGACGTCCTACCAGCAGGGACAGACGCGCAGCACGACCTCGGTTAAATTACGCAGGAACGCTACCACGGTACCGCGTACACGCCACACGCTGAGGCATAGGGTTACAAGTACCACGAATATGCAACTAGCAGTGTTTCACATACATAAACATGTAAACTACAGTTAACTCCTCCTCCCACGAAAAGTGCGTACGTAGTAGTATGTGCACAAAAGTGACTGTTGTTCCCACGAAGAGCCTGAACATCAGCACGGCGTACTCTTTGTACATGCGTACCTGTACCCAGTACATAAATCAGCGTTCTGCAGGTTCTCCTCATCTCAGTCTGATCAGCCATGAGGCGCTCTGCGCAAGCCGATGACGAAAGCGCTGGTAAATGCACTTGTTTGTCAGACAGTGGAAGTTTGACACCAAGCAAAACGTCACAGCTTGTCAATGATGAAGCAATGGTATTTTTGAGAAATAATTTACATGAAGACAAACGTAAGATTTTTTTTATTTATGCGTGTAATTTTTTTTATTCACGTTTGCGTGTCATATTTACATGTTCCTTTGTTGTTTTTTTTCTATTGTGGGCGAACAGATTGATGCTGATTTATCACAGCTAGCACCAGTGACGCCATTTTCCTCTCAGAGTTCATGGAGGATGACACCATTCGTAGAGAAGCTGATGTGTGAGTAGTAGTATTATTACTTCTATCAATAATAATAAAAAAATTTAATGTTTGCATATAGTGCTTCTTTCTTTTCTTTTTTAGATTCACACGTCCGCCCCGGTAGCTGAGTGGTCAACGCGGCGGTCTGTCACGCCAAGGGGCCCGGGTTCGATACCCGGCTAGGTCAGAGATTCTCTCCGCTCAGGAACTGGGTGTTGTGTTGCCCTCATCATCATTTCAGCATCATTAGTGGAAGGCAACGGGAAACCACCACTGGAATCACTTCCCCAGACGCTCATGCAGTGGACCTCTATGATGAGGCTTCCCCTGTGACAAGACCTGCTGTAAGGCAAAACACAAAGTTTTTTTTTTTTTTTTTTTTTAGATATACTTGATGCCGATATTGCAAGATAAGGTGAAATGGAACTACACCAAAGAATATTAGAATATAAAAAAACTAAAACTAAACTCTGCCCAAACAGGCCATGAAGGTCCAACGGTACTGCCCGCCCGCAGACGTCACTGGTTGCGGATATGGAGGGTCATGCGGTCAGCACACTGCTCTCCCGGCCGTATGTCAGTTTACGAGACCGGAGCCGCTACTTCTCAATCAAATAGCTCCTCAATTTGCTTCGCAAGGGCTCAGTGAACCCCACTTGCCAACAGTGCTTGTCAAACCAGATGGTCACCCATCCAGCTTCTAACACAGCCCGCCAGCTCTTAACTTCGGTGATCTGACGTAAACGGGTGTTACCACTGTGGCAAGGCCGTTGACAATTTTAGATTCTAGCAGAACTAATATTATGATTATTGATGAGTGGCTGAAAGCACTTCTCGTCGGTGACCTTGATGTAAGTATCAGAATTTAACTATTGTTGGTAGATGAGTATTGCTTATATCTGTGAGTGATACTAATCAGTTTCGCTACTTCTTCCGTTGCAGAAGGAAATGGGCTCCCAACAGAGTCGCCAGACCTTTCACTGATGGGGACATCAATGTCTGCGTCATCCCGGCCTAGCTGTAGCAGGGCAGTGTCACTGGCCTCATCATCATCAACTCGTCCAGAGTCTAGCAGTACCAGCCAGTCACACAGTCGGATCAGACTACTCTGGGATTGTTAGTGCTTTCAGGGACACAATCTTACAGTCCCGCATTGATAACGTCAGTGCTGGATTTCAAGATGCGGCTATTTTCCTTCGTGCATGTCAAGCGGTATTGGAAAGAAAGCTCCCTGAAATCATCAAAGCCCAGCAGTATCCTGGCATCAGGTGCAAAGCAGTTCTCTACTGTGAGCTGATACAGTAATGCAGAAATGATGCTGCAGAGACGACTATCGTCAGACTGTAGGCGGAAAGAATGGCGTGCTATCACGGGATATGTCAATTGCAGAGTGGTACGGAAGTTTTGCCGAGAGCATCGTACTAAGGGATTTTTCCAATATGAAGGGAAGATCTCTGATAAAACACTCAGCCACATGCACCACCTTGATGTGTACTTTCATGATTTTGGTCCAGTTGAAGACTGCTTCACGAGATCAATTCTGGCTTACAATATAAATTACATACAAGGCATGTAACAGCTGCAGGCATCATAAATTTTTACTCGTCTCATTCCCTGTCACACTCCCATTCCTGCCAAAATTCGAGATGCAGAACCCTAGTTACACGATTCACTTTAATGGTCTGCATGCGCACGAGAAGAGAAACAAGCTAGGAAATGTGAAGCATAAGGCAGCTGGACCCCTCTACTTTTCTGAAGTAATCGATCAGCATCCTAAACACGTAGATTTATCGCTATTCTACAAAGGTGAGAAGCACATTATGTTTGGATTAAAAACATTTCCCGCTTATTTCCCGGCCAAGTGACTAAAATTGAGCATAAATGGAACCTTTGCTACAGCTGTCTCAAATCCTTTACTAAGCTTGAGTATTTAATAAGACATCTGATTGACTGTTTGAGCCAGGAACCAGTTTCCGTGGAAATGCTCACTGAGGATGATAGGTTTTTAAGTTTAGTATTGCTCACCTTCTGGAACAATATAGCTTTGTTTACATGCTGATTTTGAGCGCTTACTAGTTCCTGTGGTGCATTGTGAAGTTAATCCCAACGCTTCTCACACCACTTTCGCAGAAAGATATGTACCATATGCGACAAGAAATGGTTCAAATGGCTCTGAGCACTATGGGACTTAACAGCTATGGTCATCAGTCCCCTAGAACTTAGAACTACTTAAACCTAACTAACCTAAGGACATCACACAACACCCAGTCATCCATATGCGACAGTATATCAGGTCATGTGCTCATATGATCCCAATCACAACAAATTTGACACATCTGTATATCAGGTCATGTGCTCATATGATCCCAATCACGACAAATTTGACACATACATCCTGGATAATCCTGCGAGATGGTTGCTCTCTGAGCTCGATAAACATGCATGGGATGTTGATGGCTTTTATAGCAGAAACATTCCAATGACCATCTCACAGGAGAATTTTGCCTTATACAAGGAGGCAGTTAAATGTTTTGATAGTGATCTGTCTTTGGATAGAAAAGCAGAAACTCCATGTAGAGATCACTGTCATCTAACGGAGAAGTTCCGTGGTGCAACTCATAACACATGCAACTTGAATTACAAACTGGCACAATGAATACCCTCTTCCTTCATAATTTGATTGGGTGTGATGCTCACTTTTTCCTTGAACACTTGGGTGCTTTCAGGTTGGAGAATGATAGGGTCAATATCATACCTGACAGTGTAAAAACTACATTTCATTCTCCAAGCGAATGACGCCAAGAACATTGCTCGGCTTCCTGGATCCGCTGCGATTTATTCAGTCACCTCTTCATAAGCTTCCTGAGATGATGAGTCGAGAGGATATGGATGTCAGTCGATCTATATTTCCCAATGATGCAAAGTTTCAGCTTGTAAGGAAGCAGGAGGTATTTCCATGGAATACCTGGATTCGATGGAGACGGCGAGACTCTGAAAACCACATCGTCCAATAACTGCATTCACCAACAAACTCAGGGGCACTGCCATAACAGATGCTGAGTATACAGCGAATGATTGACAGGAGTTCAACATCCCTGACTTAGAGGGCTACGGTAAACTGTGTATGGAGACAAATGTGTGCTTCCTCACAAATGATTTTGAGAAATTCTGGAGTGTATACCTGAGCACAGACACTCTGAAACCTGTCTATTATTTCACCGCACTGGGGCTTTCGTGGGACACAATGTTAAAAAAGACATGTATCGACCTTAAACTGTTGACTGGCGTTGAGATATTGCTTTTTCTTCGAGTGCAGGGTTCATGGGAGGCTTTGCCACTGCATCCACAGACATGCCAAGGTGAATAACCCACGATTTAATGAGGCAAAATACAGGCCATCTGATGATTTGGATGCGAAGAATCTCTACAGACAGGCCATGCATCAGTCTCTACCATTTGGAGGGTTCCAATGGATGTTCAAAGATGAAATCGTGAGACTGAAGGATAGGATCCTCGCTGTTTCTACTGATGCTGGAAGGGGATATGTCCGAAAAGCAGACCTGAAATATCTCATTCATTTGCATGACGTGCAGTGATCTACCATTATGCTGGGCGCACCTAGCCCTGCGAAAGGGTTCCATCCCCAAGCTGATGCCAATGTTGGGAATTAAGTTGAGATACATTCTACACTATAGAAACGTCCAGCAATGTTTCAGGTTGGGGATGCGACTTCTTAGGATCTCATTGTATCAGCATCCCTGGTTGAGAGACTATATTGATCTAAACAATGAACAGAGGACTCTTACAATGTGTGATTTTCAAAAAAAAGGAAAAAAAGTTAATTAATGAATAGTGCAGTTTTCGGAAAAACCATGGAGAATGTTCATTTAATTGCAGTTCGGATCAATGTTGTGGTGGAAGAGATATGTCGCTGTCACCGGGCCAAATTGTAAGCATGCCACAATCTTCAGTGAAGAACTGGTCACTGTGGAGATGGCCAAAGTTTCAGTGGAGTTCAGAAAGCCTTCTGTATTGGTATGCATGTTCTTTATCTCCTCAACCTTCACATATACTGATTCCGTTACAAGTTCGCAAAACCGAATTTTCCTGATTTCAAGTTACTTTGTATGGATACAGCCAGTTCAATCTACTAGGTGAAATGTTGCTATCCATATGAAGCAATTACGTGCAATCCCGAGGAATCCAACATGTATGGATATGTGGCCAATAATCCTTTTAGCATAGCACCTAAGAACAATAATGTTAATGGCGTGATGAAGGACAAGGTGAATGGCTTGCAGATATTGAAATTTGTAGGGATCATATCGAAGATGTATGCATACCATGTAGATGCAGATACCACCCAGAGGTGGTATAAGAGTGTGCGTCGTGCAGCCTCACAGTTTCTAATGACCAAAGACTATAAGGAGTGTCAGCTTTCTGATGAGAACTCAAATGTTGCAGCAAGTAGTCTTTTGGTCAAGGGGCTAAACCGTCCAAACTGCACTGTAATTCAAAGTTGATGTGTTACGTCATGACGACCAGTGCTTCATCTGTGCAGATGGTATTATATGCCTGCTGTTCTCACACTATTTATTCAAGTGATTGTGTGTGTGTGTGTGTGTGTGTGTGTGTGTGTGTGTGTGTGTGTGTGCGCACGTATGCGTATGTATGCATGTGAGAATTGTATATATTATTGTGTACTGTGTACATGCCTCCGCACTGTCTGTACTTATAAAAAATTATTTATATTTTTTGCGTTTGTGTGTACATGTGCAGTTCTTCACTTGCTGCAGCTAGTCCCTGTTGTTGTTGTTGTGGTCTTCAGTCCTGAGACTGGTTTGATGCAGCTCTCCATGCTACTTTATCCCGTGCAAGCTTCTTCATCTCCCAGTACTTACTGCAACCTACATCCTTCTGAATCTGCTTAGTGTATTCATCTCTTGGTCTCCCTCTACGATTTTTACCCTCCACGCTGCCCTCCAATGCTAAATTTGTGATTCCTTGATGCCTCAAAACATGTCCTACCAACCGATCCCTTCTTCTAGTCAAGTTGTGCCACAAACTTCTCTTCTCCCCAATCCTATTCAATACCTCCTCATTAGTTACGAGATCTACCCACCTTATCTTCAGCATTCTTCTGTAGCACCACATTTCGAAAACTTCTATTCTCTTCTTGTCCAAACTAGTTATCATCCATGTTTCACTTCCATACATGGCTACACTCCATACAAATACTTTCAGAAACGACTTCCTGACACTTAAATCTATACTCGATGTTAACAAATTTCTCTTCTTCAGAAACGATTTCCTTCCCATTGCCAGTCTATGTTTTATATCCTCTCTACTTCGACCATCATCAGTTATTTTACTCCCTAAATAGCAAAACTCCTTTACTACTTAGCTAGTCCCTATACACTGTAAATATTGTAAATAATCAATAAAAATCATCTTAATATAATGTATCTCTACTAGGTGATCAGTTGCTGTTATGTAAATAAAAAAAATTTTGCATTCATGCAATCTCTTTCTGAAAAAAATATATTTTTACTGTATAATGTATCTCTGCTGTTGTAAAATATTGTATAGTTGACCAATAGCTGCTACAAAAGTTCTGTGTTGATTCAATTTTCTCTCTCTCATTTTTTTTTTTTTTTGAAGAATGTATTATTTCTAATAATAAACCATGAGCTAATTTCCCGTATCTGTGTTATCATTATTTGATCTTTTCATGATTAAATATGTAATGGATACCAATATTGCTGCTGGTGACACTTCATGCTGAATGGTGAATGATGATGACATGCAATCACATTACTATAAAAAAAACTGCTCAGTTGGTAGGGAGCTGAGCTTGCATGCCATTGCCAGCTGAACAGACGTACAGGGTGCAGGGTGGAGAGGAGGGGGGGGGGGTCGTGCTTCATGCAAAATATGCAGAAGTTCAGGAGGTATGTGAGGGTCCTCCTATACCCTCCCTTCCCTCCTGGACCTCGGCACATGTGGTAACCCACATAACCTTGGAGATAAGGAAGTTCTGATGCTGAAATCAGCGAAATACAACAAGAATATTTTTGTCTCCCCCCCCCCCTTTGAAATGTAAGTTCTCGATGACAATACCCATTGGCCAGTCTTGTGCTGTCGCACACTTGCTGTAGGGCCCATTGCTTCTTCTTGCTTTTTTGGCGCTCTGGTATCAGCCTTGCACACCTTGTTCTGTTTCCTTTACTACTCTCGCAGACTCCTCAAAAAGTTTTTCTTGTCTTGCCCTTCGCGTATTTTTAACATGTCGAAAAGCGATGGCATCTTATGACCATATAGTATCTCATAAAGTGATAATCCTATATTTGTGTGCTGGTGTGTGTTATATGATGCGACCACGTACCTTAAATAAATATACCAATTGGAATGGTGTGCCTCCACATAGTATCCTACCATCTTCCCCATCGTTGTATGCACTCTCTGTGTTCTTCCATTCGCTTGAGGATATAAATTACTCATCATCATCACTTACATAATTTCTTGAACAAATCCAACGTAAAGCTGGTTCCCTGATCCTTCATCATCGTCTCAGGTACCTTGAACTCCAGTATCCAGTGGTTTACTAGTGCTTGCGTCACTGTTGCTGCCATTTGGTTGGGCATTGTGACCGTTTCGACTTATCTCACAAAAATGGTCTCTAGTTATGAGTACATATTTATTCCCTGAAGGCGTTTTGTTCAAAGGACATAAAACATCAGTGCCAGCAATTGAAACAGTTCTAATGCTTCATGTAACCTCTGCAATGGTACTTTTGTCTCACACAAAAAACTGCCCTCTCTGCACATTGTATGCAGTTTCGTACATATTGGTCCACATCCAAATTCCTATTTAACCACCAATATCTCTCCACTACGTTTCTGTTGGTAGACCTACATCGCCCATGACCTTCTAACGTATGATCATATGTCTTCTGAAATACTCATATTTCTCAACCTTGCCCGCACCACCACTCACGCTCCCAAATTAGATTTTCTGCTGAGCAACCCATCATGTATACAAAAAAAGACTGTGACACTTTTCTATACAGCTTTTGCTTATTGTCTATCTTCTGTGCTGTCCGCCACTTCTTGGGCTCTTTATTTCCTTTGGTAACACTGCTTTTTTCATACTTAATCTGTCTGCATTCCCATGGTTTTTCCCAGAATTATGTATGACCTCAAAATCAAGCGCACTCAATCTGCTACATGGACCCTTCAGCCGTAGCAACCATTTCAAAGCTGTATGATCTGTTATCACTCTAAACCTTTTCGCTTAGAGGTAGCAGTTGAAGCAGGTGATCCCCTAGATAAGGCTCAAATTTCTTTTTCCGTTGTAGAGTAATTGTTCTCTGCTGAGTTAATTTGCCTTGATATATAGGCTACTGGGTGACGATACAATACATGGCAAAGTGCATGATTGGATGCATCACACGACATAATGAAGTCCAAATTTGGAAACACCAACATTTGGCTCAATGTCAAAGCTTCTTTCAGTTTCTGATAGCAAAATTTGGAAACACCAACATCAGGCTCAATGTCAAAGCTTCTTTCAGTTCCTGATAGCATGTTGACAATCCTCTGAGAAAACAAGCTTTGAGCTTTCTCTGGTAACTGCGGCAATGGTCAGACAACATCTATAAATCCTTTTATCTATCTCCTACAATAATTTACAACTCTAAGAAAGTGACTGTAATTCCTTCACCGATTCAGGGACAGAAAGTTCATGCATAGCTTTAACCAACCTTGGGTCTATCCTAACTTGAATTACCCTCTCTGTTTATTGATTGGATAGCCACTGAATTGCTTTTTATTTCTTTAATGGGATAATAATAATCATTAAAAGGTGGCAATTTTATTTAAGCACTGTTTTTACTCTTTTGATTGTTGCGAGTCAGCGATAGTGCAATACTGCTCGCTTTGGAGAATACACATTTTATAAGAATTATTTGGTCCAGGAAACACTTTTGCGATCACGGTTGCGATTTAGACGGTATTCGCGTAACTGTACTGATTAAAAGTTATCGTTTCCGAAAGACGCACGTTCGATTAAAGCTGTGTGCACTTTTGCGCGTATAATGAAATTATTCATAACACGTCGCGTAACAAAAAGAAACATGCGAATCACAACCGTGATCAAACGAAGAAAATATATGATAACATAAATGTTCATCACTGTTATTCAGGATAGGCTCAGATTAGACCTTGCAATTTTTAGTTATAGGAAATCACAAGACGTTACACTTTAGAGATATTTGTTTTGAATAACTTGTATTTACCTTCTCTCTCTCTCCTTTTTACAGCCTTCATACCTTCACATCGATTAAGGAACTTTTCCTTCCCTACCGACCAGTACGAGAACAAAATTCAGACTCAACAAAATGTCTTACATCGAATTATTACATGCTTAACCCTTAACAATCATATATAGTTTCGTAGTGCAAACAATGCTAATTTATTCCTTGCACTAGAAAGTCTTTGATACACTGAGCACAAAAATGAAAATAATAAAATTATAATTACAGATTTAATATCATGAATACTTCTTTAAATCATGAAAATAAGGTTTGACATCGTCGTAATATTAATTTTCATCGTTGTAGCACTACAAACCCCATCCTACTAATTACGTGATCAAGGTTTGCCCCTTCTTCCAACACACGGTTACACTTTTCTGACTCAACAATAAATCTGCAGTTCTTGATGTTGGGAATACTTCCATTAGGCATTGTATATCCCGTTCTATATCACTCAAAAAGACGATTATGTCATCAAGATATACCATGCATTGACGTGTTTCAGTCCTCTGAGAACTTCATCTAGCAACCTCTGAAATGTCGCAGGTGTATGTTCTTCAATCTCAAAGGCATCTTCCTGAGTTGATAATGTCCCAATGGCGAAGAAAATGCTCTTTTTTTGTCGGTCCTATGGACTGAGTTCTAGCCACTCCTTAAGTTCATCACTGAAAAATACTTGCACTGGCCTAAATAGTCTAGCAAAGAGTAGGCATTTGTTATAGTCTTGTTATTCAGCTGTCAATAATTGGAACAAAACTTACATTGTAGTGATCCATGTGCTGACTTCTTAGCGATGGGCTATTACTCTTTTCAGCAATCACATCCTTCAGATGCTTATTGATTAATCATCTGCACATAATAATAAATGAAAAGCACCAGTTTGCTTTTGTTCTACAATATTATTTTTATTGCTAACCGGTTTTCGGCTTACAAGGCCATCTTCAGGCATTTACTGAGTATTATCACCAAAGAAGTTAAATGTTAGCAGACAACACTGGAAGAGAAGTAACACATCTAGAGTGAAGTAGAAACATACAGTGAGTAACATCTTTGCAATGAAATAGTAAAAACTGAACAGTACATAAATAACAATGGAGTTGACAGGAAAACCTTTAGCACAATATAAGAACAACATGCCTACATAACGGTATCTATTGATAAACAAAACTATTGAAATAAGATAACCTTAGTACTAGGCAAGGCTGCATCAAGAGGTATGAAACATGGAGAGTGATACACAACCAATTAAAAAAGAAGAGACAGTTGTCAATGTAAATACAGAATACACGAAGAACTTAAGCTATATCAATACGATAAACATACCTTGGAGCTCTGTATGGTTTACAGTAAACTGGTCATTTGTTTGTTGTTGATATTCCGTGCTGTGTGTCATACATTGCAGAAAATGTCCTTTTGGAAGAAACAAATCCCTAAATTCCAACAGTATCTCAGATGTTCATTTCTTTTTGCTCCCTTTTAGATGTTTCACTTTCCCCTATAGTGCAGTTTCAGTGACGTTTGGTTACTTTGCGTGTCTGATGTCCCTTGTGTCTCACTGTTCCTCCTCCAGGATATTCACATTAGCGATCAACAACACCTCTGTTAAACTTAAATCTTCGGCACTGAAATTATCCACAAACACAAGTATCTTTATTGAAACATTTACCTCTTGTACACATGCAACATTTCTCTTGAATATGCAACCTGCCTGATCAAATACTTCATTCACTTCCAACGATTCCACCATACAAAACATCTGTCGTGGTAAGTTAGACTCAAAATTAACCCAAAGTGATTGTCTGGTATGCCTAGGTACACAAAAAAATTTCAACAGCCTTGACACAATAGTAACACCAGTTCTCATCAGATCAGATTTAAGCATTGTCAGGCTTGGTTAGAAAAGTTGGCGACTGGGGTGCCCTCAACCCTTGCGAGGCCAACTGAGAAGCTACTTGACTGAGTAGTAGGGGCTCTGGTCACGGAAACTGACAATAGCAGGGAGGGTGGTGTGCTGACCACATGCCCCTCCATATCTGTGTCCAGCGACACCTATCGTCTGAGGACGTCATGGCGGTTGGTCCGTACCGTTGGGCCTTCTGAAGGCTGTTCAGATGGAATCCACAATAGTGTGAATTGAGCCTTAGAGTGATCATGCTTGGTTTAAATGCTTTGTCATAGTCGATAGACTCCGCTCGTAACATTGATACACTGGCAGCGGTTTTGCCAGCTGAAACATTCTTCTGTCAGGCCCCACCACGTGTTGCTGAAGATCAATTTTAGTGGAACGCTGATGCAAGAAACCCAACCTCAGAATCATGTCATAGCACTCATACACGAGTGGCACAATCTCTACACATTGTCTGAATTGAAATGTACCAAGGCAAAAATCTACGTCCACTGATTGAAACTCCATCTCTCACACTATGCAATCTACGCCATTGTTGGTTTCATTACTTATGGCAACTGATAAGTTCATCCCTGTGTCCAACAATATCCTTACATATGACTTCACAGAAGTAATTTTACTAGGAATTTCCACAGGTAGACATTGGGTTAATGTTGACGTTTAACTTCTGCCTCTTTCTCAGTTCCCTACATCTGAAACTACTGTTACCATTATGCTGACCTCTTCCACAACTGTCACTGTCCCATGGCTGGCGACGCTGTTTCCACATATCCCCCATCTGTCCTCATCTACAATACCTTATACTGGCTGAAAGCATTGTCTATCTAGCATGAAATCCCATTCATACATCAATTTTCTCACATCCTATGCCAATCTGACAGCTGCACGCAAATAAATCAGATCCCCTTGTATTTACTCTCCTTGGCCGTTCTGAATTCATCCCTCATAAAAACACATCAAGCGTTTTCTGCTCAGCCTCATATAAAATTACTTCATTCATTATAGCGTTCTGCCACAACTCGTGCAGCCATTAATCTTTCTTACTTTATCCACAAACTCTTCTACCTATTCCATATGCTTTCTCGTTACCATGCCCAACTGCCGCCTAAAATGTCTGGCGCTGTTTTGCTTTGTATATCTTTGAACTAACTCCTTTCTAAATTCCTCAAATGTTCCAACTGCCTTGAGAGCCTCCATACAATCTGCATAAGCTTTTGCTTCCCCTGGTTAATCTTAATTTTTCTACTGTCAAAATTTCTGCATCAGACCACCCTTCCATCTCTGCCAGATTCCTAAGATCCTCCATAAACGCTCACACATCCTCAGTTGATTTACCAGAGAAAGGAGCAACTAAACTTACAGAGCCACCAAATCTATATTTCGCTGTGGCGAGTGTGCTTCTATGTAAATGCATATTAACTGCTGTCAGTTGCACCGTTTTTCCCATACAAACTGCCTCTGGTTCTGAAACTTCTTGTGTCACTGACTCTGGCAATGGTTTGCCCTTCTCAACAATCATTGTGAAATACCACTAATTACAAGACATGCAAAATAAAATGCATAATTTTTAAGTGTAATCATAAACTATTTTGATTCTGAGACTATCTGGGCATATGCCCATAGCGATTACACATCAAACGCACTATTGATAGCGATTCTTTACATGGTGCTGAATAATCTTCCAAGTTACACTGCATAAATCTGACAGGTAATATACAATCAGGCCCCTATTACCTATTAAGTGCGACAAATCTACTGACTATTTACTTTTAACAAATTTCACCTTACAGAGAGTCTGCCTCCGGTAGGTCAGCGTAACGGATTGTCAATCCTCTGGGCCCAGGTTCGATTCCCAGCTGGGTCAGGGAATTTTCTCCGCCCACGGCCTGGGTGTTGTGCTGTCCTCATCATCATCCTATCATCCTCATCGACTGGTGGTCGCCAAAGTGGCATCAGATTGAAAGACCAGCACCCGGTGAATGGTCTACCCGACAGGAGGCCCTAGCCATATGAATAAAAAAACCTTACAAAGAGCAAGGGCAGCCAAACTTCTTTTCCATTACAAAGTCACTTTGACAACTACAATTAAAATTATTGAGTAACAGAACAGTAGGCTGTTGGTTGGGGCATTGAACTGAAAAGGTAATATCAATATCCTGCCACTACTGAAGTTACTGATAGCAGGATGGTGCAGTAGGATGACCTGTGGCACCAGCCAGAAATACGAAAATATCTTTACTGTCGATCCCAGCCATGGTTCAGTACAGGCAACAACAGCATGGCTGATGTGTCCAGCGGTTTCCTGCATGCATGTGTGTCACCTAGCAATGGTGACAGGATATGGCATCGGCCGAGCGGTACTGCATGACTCAACAGACTCTGTCAGTGATGGCTCTGGTTGCAGCAGGCGTGTTGGCGTGATTTGCACCCTCAGTGCTGTTTAGCAAGTGGTGGTAGCTGACGTAATGGCCGTGGCGCACTGCTCCAAGATAATGGCCGGCAAGCTGCTTCCCAGCGTGGGTGCTGGCCTGATGTGGTGGCGGCTTCAGCACCCACAGTTATGGGATGGGCGCTCCTGTCACAGAGTCAAACTGTACTCCATGAACAGCATTCTGGATGGTGCGCTGAGCGTCACAGCAATGTCGTTGTAGAGCTGCAATACTAACATAAGTGATTGTAGTACTAACATAAGTGATTGTAGTACATCACACATTTGTGCTTGCTTTGGCTTTACTGTTGCATGTGGCACATAGGCTAAACACTTCTGAAGTGGTCAGTGTGGCACGACTTTCACCTTCTTCCACTTAGGTATGTCTGTGTCAGTTGCTTCCACACGTCGCCCGTCCAGCTCGCCTCATGGCTTCACAACAGCTATGTTATATTTTGTAAATCATAACATCCACACTTGCCTCTGTGTGACGCTGGTGCAATATACTTCCTACTCAGCACATTACTGACCAAATATGGTCAGTGCGCTAGATCTGTCATTTAAATACTATTAATTATCTGAGGCTACTTTCTTATAGTGTGTAAGTGAAATATGTTACTAGGTTATCTTAGATGTAATAGCAAGGAATTAGCTGAACTAATAAACTCAATTTGTAAATTTTGGGGCCATACTTATAACACAATACTCAGAATTACCAGACTCTACTAACGTCCATTTTACAATCAAAATAGTGGCTCATAATGTAGGGATAAAATCAATTAACAATTTAAAATAATAAATACGACTTTCATAGATGAGAAGCGTGTCAATTTTCTTAGAAACCATGGATTGTTGTGATGAAAGATGATTTCGCTATGGATTTGCTTTCAAAGACTTTATACCTGTGGCCGGCCAGAGTGGCCGAGCGGTTCTAGGTGCTACAGTATGGAACCAAGCGACCGCTACAGTCGCAGGTTCGAATCCTGCCTCGGGCATGGATGTGTGTGATGTCCTTAGGTTAGTTAGGTTTAAGTAGTTCTACGTTCTAGGGGACTGATGACCTCAGAAGTTAAGTCCCATAGTGCTCAGAGCCATTTGAACCATTTTCTTAACTTAAAACATGTGTGAAATCTTAAACAGTCCATGATTGACATTTTATTGCCTCCACTTAGTTAAGTTTTTGTTTTGCATGTTCCATGGATCATGTTCATAACAATGTGCTGTGATGTAGAATGTGTCAGTAGGTTTACGAATAAGATACGTTATGAAACTCCGTGGCAGATTACAACTGTGTGCCATACCAGAACTCGTTCCTGAGACCTTAGCAGTAAATATTGTGTGTCTAAATGTGGAGTTCCAATGTAAAATTATTCCATACAACATCAATGAATATAAGTGTACGAAGTAAGTTTTTATCACCAAGTCAGCGATTTCACATAAAGAAAATGCATCAGGACTGTAGGGTTTGAGAATCTCTATAATATGTGATTTCCAATTCAAAGGCTGATTGATATGGAAATATAGAAATTATGATAAATTTATTTCGTATACTTCTTTTTCCCATGCTGCACTGTTATTAACAACGATCTGTCTTGCCTTCTCAGGAAAAGAAAGAACTGTGTGTTTTTCTAAGTGGTAGACCATTTACCACACCCAGTCAGTCACACACTTTTGACATTACATTTGTTCCTTCCATCTTTCATTTGGTTGGTTATAATACTAGCTACATTAGTAAAAAGCGTTTTCTTTCTTATCAGTGTAAGGCTGGCGTAATTTATATACAGAAAAAACAGGAGTTGTCTATAACTGAGTCGTGTAGAGCACCAGAAGGAATTTGACCCTACTCGGAAGGAGATTCGTAATGATAGGTGCTTGAGCTACCTGACGTGACGCGTTTCTTGACATAAGTTAATTATGAACTAAACCACTTTCCCATTGTACTTCCAAAGCCACAAAGTGTAAGTTTCTCCAAAAGAATATTGCGACTTGCACTGTCAAAGGGCTTACGCAGATTGTAAAAATGTTCAGTAACTGAAGTCTTATATTTTAATAAACAGCTAGTGAAACGGTACGTAATGTTTGTATTTAAGAGACTCTTCTGAAATCCAACTTGTCACTCACTAAGAATCTTATGTTTGCAGATGTCCTCCATACGGAGGACATGTTCTCCATACGGTTTTCTTAGTACAGCATCTTTTCCATTACTCAACACTCTGTAACAATTCTTACACAGTGATCCACAACAACTGCTCACTCAGTTATAGTAGGCTAAAAAAGGTCGTCCATTTGTTTCTGTGACTGGTGGCTTCTGGTTCGTAAAAGCGATGAAAATAGCCTAGTATGACCCAACATATGACTGGTCTGCAACAATATCTAAATATAAGTTCATATAATAAACATTAGAGTTCTCTTATCCCAGTCAGATATGTCTGATAGAGCAGACATTGCATAGTGATTATCCTTTGCAATAAGATCACTATGTGAAGATACATGTACTTTTGCTCCATATGAACTCAGATCTTTCGTTCTTCATTCGTGCCATAAAAATTCCGTGATGCTGAGGCAATGAGCTCGTTACAGATAATCTACTTTACAGGCTACGCCATGCACAGTTCATTTATGGAGATCTTGTGAGTCATTTCACGACCTATGATATGGTAACATAATTTTTCATTTCCATAACTGTGGTGTCACGATACGAATTGTTGTTGGTGTTGAGGATGACTATGGCACTGATGACAGCGATGGTTACGCAAGTTTTAGAGTGTGCTGGAATAGACACAGGATACTGTTTCCTGTAACGTGGGAAAAAAAACATAATACAAGGCACCTGATGTACACGTTTCCCATTTGCTGTACTAGGTTTGCCCATTTGTAGGTCCTGAAGTAGCGAACAAGTGAATAGATATCAACTGTGTCACAAAATTTTACCAAGAAGTTGCAATTTGAAGAGGAACTTCCGTCTGCATACTGGTGCACGCTCTTGTAGCTGTGACATCTGTAGCAGGCACCGTGAAAAAAGATTCGCATCTGCAAACAAGCGAACATCCACACAGTTGTCTCGTGTGTCATAAGAAGTTCAGGAACAGTACCAAAGTGAGGAGGCACTTACTTGCGCACATAGGGGAGGTTATCCAGTCGTTCAGAGAGTCGGGAGGAGACACTCACGAGTGCACATTGGCGAACGTTCATACAGTTATGGTGTATGTGTCACAAGACATTCACTCAGACTACCTGCGCCAAGGAACACCCAAGAGTGCACATCAGGGAAACAACATGTGCTTGTGCGTATGTCAAACCAAATTCAAGTGCTGGTGCCACTCCATACTCCACATACTGCAACGTATGTTTGAAGACCTGTAAAACTGTAACATATGCTGAGATTTTGAACCAGAGGCAGCACATGGAACAGTAAACACGCAGGCGCAGCGTATAATCAGTATGGAAATTCATATTTATGAAAGCAGTTGTTGATGGTTGGGTTTCGACCAATGTGTAAATAGCAGAATAAATATCATTTAGCTTAAAATAAGGCACACATCATAATTAAGTTCAAAAAACCTTTATGGCGCAAAAGAAAACCGCTGACATGTTCAAGTGAGTACAGATAACGGATTCTTCTCGATTTGGGTGGGCAAAAATTTTTATTGCCCTGTTGACACTATAATATTTTCAAAGGAAGCCCTTTATTGGAAGTGTTGCAGATTTTGTATGTTTGCTGCTTCTTGTACAGTGAAAATATTGTCTGTAACTTAAGCAAGATGGGTTGGTTGGTTTGGGGGAAGGGGACCAAACAGCGAGGTCATTGGTCCCATCGGATTACGTAAGAATGGGGAAGGATGTCAGCCGTACCCTTTCAAAGGATCCATCCTAGCATTTGCCTGAAGCGATTTAGGGAAATCATAGAAAAGCTAAATCAGGATGACTGGACGCGGGTTTGAGCTGTCGTCCTCCCAAATGCGGGTCCAGCGTGCTAACCATTGCGCCACCTCGCTCGGTTACAAAATGGGCTTTAGTCATGTAGAGTGAGGACTTCTCACTATGCACTCGTATACAGGGTGTTTCAAAAACAATTTTACAAACTTTGGAGACAGGTACCTTACAACAGAACAAGAAAAAAAACTGATATGAAAATATGTACGAAAGTCCTTCATTTTTGAGTTATCAGTAAAGGTTTACAATTTAGGTGATTGGAGCACAGAAACACACAAAATCACAGTAAACACTCCTCTTTCTTCTAAACAAGCATGCACTCGTCGAATCGTGGACAGTCGAACTCTTTCAAATAATCCCTGATGTTTTCAAATTGTGTTGCAGGCTTCCATGATACATCGATGAAGAGTTTCTGTATCATGGTCTGCTGCAGATACCAGCTGTTGAAGGTGCCTGTAGTGATAAAAATGCAGAGGACTGAGGTTGGGGCGGCGTGCAGGCGATGGAACTGGTCCTCCTCTGCCTATACATCTATCACAGTAGATACGAGCCTTACAACTCGAACACTGAGACTGTAATGTGCTGGAACTCTATCACGTATAAACCATAAGTTTCTTCTTATTTATAGGGGAACATCTTCTAGTAGGTCTAGGATGTTCTGAATAAAGCCCCTGTAGACAGTAACTATAAGATGTGCTGGGAGAATCTATGGTCCTACCAGAAAGACACCTGCAGTTCCGACCAGTTCATTAATCGTAAATTAATGCTGATATCTATCTAGTACTGTAGCATGAGGACTGCGACTGTCCCGTGGGTATTAGTTGTGGAAGTTTGTTATTCCATGCCTCCCAAACGTTGCCTCACCTGTAAACAAACTGAAGAGACAAGCATGGTGGGTGATTAGCACTGCACATGTTGAGGACAATACGCGTAAGTTAGTTGCTTGTGAAGCATCCTCCATACTGAATTTGGAGATGCCAGGGCCACTTGCCTTGTGCTGATACCTGGCTCTTCTTTGACAGCCTGTAGAGCATGTTCTTCATGATCAGGCGTATGAGCAAGATGTGGTCTTCCTCAGCTTGAAGTCTGTGAAGCTATGTATCCTTGTCAACAAAGCGACGATACTTAGCACCAAATGTTGGATGAATCAGCAGTATTAGGTCTGAAAAAGCTATATGATACAGCCATGTAGCCTCATGTCCTCATGTCCAGTACCACTCACATGACCATATATAAAAATCTTGTCTGCGTGTCTGCGTCCTCACGAAGTGAATATCCTGCCTTTTTTGAACAGTGCACTTTCACTTAACTCACTATCTGTAATACATGTGCACAATGGACAACAAGTCTCCCTGGGTACACAACGCCATCTAGGATATAAAGAGTCAGACGGTTGCATAGATACCTGCAGTTGTCGGAATTTGTGAACACATGTTTATACCAACATTTTTCTTCTTTTTGTATAAGGAACCTGTTTCCAATATCTGTAAAAGTATTTCTGAAAAGCCTTGTATATCACTAAATCTTGCATCATGCAGAGTACACTAGACATGTGTTATCAACTTGCATATACATTAAATACCACAATTAAATCCAAAAACTGACAGGGGTGAAAGTATATAACAATAAAGGCAAAACCATAGGTCCGCAGATGGGTCATATCCGAGATATTCGTAAATGCCAATGTGTGATTACAAGCGTCCGCCTGACTTAAGCGTGTGATATTGTTCTAGGTATTTAAAGTGTACACTCTAAGGGAAAAGAAGTCGACACACCACGAACGAATTATCCAGATGGGACGGAAATCGGTACATGTGATGTACATGAGACTACCAACAAAAGTTTACAGTTTTGGAAAAATTGGATGATTTATTCAGAAGAAACAGCTTCACTAACTGAGCAAGTCAATAACGCACTGGTCCACCTCTGGCCCTTATACATTTACTTATGCGGCTTGGCACTGATTGACAAAGTTGTTGGATATCCTTCTCAGGGATATCGTGCCAAATTGTATCGAATTGGCGCGTTAGATTGTCAAAATCCCGAGATGGTTGGAGGACCCTGCTCACAATGCCCCAAATTTTCTCTGTTGGGAGAGGTCTGGCGACACTGCTGGCCATGGTAGGATTTGGCAAGTACAAAGACAAGTGGTAAAGAACCTCCTGTGTGCAGGCGGGAATTATCTTGTGGATATGTAAGCCCAGGATGGCTTGCTATGAAGGGCAACAAAACGGGGCGTAGAATATCATCGCTGTGCTGCAAGGGTTCTGCGGATAACAACCAAAGTGGTCCTGCTATGAAATCAGGTGACATCCCAGACCATCACTCCGGGTTGTCTGGTCATATGGCGGGCGACAGTCGAGTTGGCATCCCATCACTGTCTGGATCGTCTCCAGTCACGTCTCTGCTGGTCATCGAAGCTCAGTAAAATTCAGGACTCACCACTGAAGACAATTCTACTCCAGTCTATGAGATTCCAGGCTGAATTGGCTGACGCCATTGTAGATGGTGCAAGGGGCGCCATGAACTCAGCCCTCTTTCTGTGAACCAGGTTTTAATGGTCCTGGTGGTCACTGAAGCTCCCTTCGCACGTCGCATCGATGATAATGCTGAATCTAGGACTCTGGGTACCTCCATAACGGATGCTCAGTCCTCTCGTTCTATCGTTTCTCTAGATCAACCGCTTCCTTCTTGATGCTGTGTTCAGCTATGGTGCATCAATTCCTACCAACATAATAGCGGCGTCGCTCCTATTCAAATGCTGAGTGATTGACCTATTACTCCAATCGACTTCTTTGAGTCCAACTATGAGTATACATCTTCTCGCAAATGCTGACATCTGCATATATTGTTCACGCGCCTGTCTGCGTGGCCTAGTTACGGTCCAACTGAGTACAAGATGTGAAATTAGCAAAGACTGTATGCCCTAGTTTCGTAGAATCGACATGTCCCCTGTTTACCAACCACATGGTGAAACTGCACTGCAACAACACACATTCATCCATCGGCCATCAAAGTTTACGGTTTTGCGTTTTCCGTCGATAACTGTATTCATATTAATTTAGCATAAATTGTTCATGGTATATCGCCTTTTTTTGTCTTAGAGTGTATTTGAAATGCAAACTGTTTTGTTTGAGACCATTGCAGTTGGGCTCCAGTACCGCTCATGACCTACTTTAACAAGGAACACAATATTACAACAGTTTACTAAAATTCGCCCAATAAACTAATGCCGACCATTCGCCTCCCCTACTGCTGTTCTTACGTGCTTGTCCCATTTCATATTGCTTTGCGACATTGTTGTTGTTGTTATGGTCTTCGGTCCAAGGACTGGTTTTATGCATCTCTCCATGCTACTCTATCCTGTGCAAGCCCGTTCATCTCTAAATAACTGCCGAAACTTACACCCTTGCGCATCTGCTTGCTGTATTCGTCTCTTGGTCTCCCTCAACGATCTTTACACTCCACACTTCCCTCCAATACTAAGTTGGTGATCCCTTGATAGCTCAGAATGTGTCCTATCAAATGTGTCTTCTATTATGGTTGTGGCACATATCTCTTTTATCGCCAGATCTATTTAGTATCTCCTCAGTAGTGACATGATCTACCCATCTAATCTCAGTATACTTCCGTAGCACCACATTTCAAACATTTCTATCTCCTTCTTGTCTAAACTGTTTTATCGTCCATGTTTCAGAGTCATGCATGCCTGCCCTACTTACAAATAGTTTCAGAATAGACTTCCTAACACTTAAATCGATATTTTCGATGTGTACAAATTCCTCTTCTTCAGAAACTCTTTTCTTGCCATTGCCAGACTACATTTTATACCCTCTGTACTTTGGCCATTACTAGTTATTTAAATGCCCAAATAGCAAAACTCGTCTATAATTTAAGTGACTCATTTCCTAAACTAATACCCTGCGCATCACCTGATTTAATTTGACTACATTCCACTATCCTTGTTTTGTTTTGTTGATGTTCTCTTATATCGTCCTTTCAAGATATTGTCCATTCTGTTCAACTGCTCTTCCAAATACTTTGCTATCTCTGACAGAATTATGGTGTCATCGGCAGACCACAAAGTTTCTGTTTCTACTCATTGAACTTTAATTCCTTTTCTAAATTTTTCTTGCTTTCTACTGCTTTCTCAATATACAGATTGAATAACATCAGGTGTCTCACTTCTTTTTCAATCTCAGCTTACTTTTCATGCCCCTCGACTCTTATAACTGCATTCTGGTTTCTTACCAGTTGTAAATTGCCTTTCGCTCCCTATATTTTACCCCTGCTACCTTCAGAATGTGAAAGAGAATATTCCATTCAACTTAGTCAAAATTTTTCTCTAAGTCCACAAATGTTATAAACATAGGTTTGCCTTTCCCTAACCTATCTTCTAAGATAAGTAATGGGTCAGTGTTGTCTAGTGTCTGCCTACATTGCCCCAGAATCCAAACTGATCTTCTCTGAGGTCAGATTCTACCAATTTTTCCATTCTTCTGGAAAGAATTCGTGTTAGTATTTTGCAACCAGGATTTGTTAAACTAATAGTACACTAATATTAACATAGCACTTGCTTTCTTTGGCATTTGGGTTATTAAATTTTTGTTGGAGTCTGAGGGTCTTATACAAGGTGGTCCATTGATCGTGACCGAGCCTAATATCTCAAGAAATAAGCATCAAACGAAAAAACTACAAAGAACGAAACTCGTCTCGCCTGAAGGGGGAAACGAGATGGCGCTATGGTTGGCCCGCTAGATGGCGCTGCCACAGTTCAAACGGATATCAACTGCGTTTATTTAAATAGGAACCCCCATTTTTTATTACACCTGGTTTCCCCCTTCAAGCTAGACGAGTTTCGTTCTTTGTAGTTTTTGTCGTTTGATGCTTATTTCGTGAGATATTTGGCCCAGTCACTATCAATGGACCACCCTGTATATCGAATTCTGCTGGTCTGCAAAGTTTTTACAGCTTATTTGTACTTTGTCATAATCACTTTGACATATATAACACGAAAGAAGTGTGTGTAGTACAAGGTTAACACATAATGGTTCACTTTACACTTCTTTACATTAAAATACAAAACATTTTTAGTGTACACCTACAGTATACCAAAAAATGCTGTTATATTTGCACGTGCAAAGAATTTCGTGCAATAAAATAGCTTTTTGTGAGGTGCTTACGCCCCCAGGTGGCAGCACCGAATACTTTCCAGGTCAAGACAGACCGTACAGACGTGAAGTGCCCTTTATACTGCGACAGCGCGTCATAAAGTTTTATTGGTGAAAAAATGGCGATCGAAAACTTAGTTTGGTGATCTGAGAACCCTTAACTCCAGAATCCATGCCATGTCTTTAGTTGAAACTACATCTACACCTCAGATCGGACATTACATGTGCCAACGGATAATGATATCGAAAAAGTTTTCAAGGGTCTCCGAAACCATCATCTTAAGAAATTATACAGGTGGTTATCCCCTTAACTGATACTTTCGGTACCCAAAATCAGGGTTTTTCGTGTGTATCTTGGAAAGAATGTACTGTTAAAATTAGAGCCATTTGCTACGGTTAGCTATTTAAATAGTTGCAGTTCATCCTGAAAAAATGGCTAAAATCCCGTTTTTGGGGTTTTCTGCTCAAGTGTGCCAGCTTTGAACCTCTGGTTCTCGGTAACAGATGATGGTACCAAAAAAGGTTTCTAATTTTTCCAACGACATCATCTTAAGAACACGTGATAAAAATGCCGACGATCTGCTATGAACAGAAATTACACAAGTGGCCATACCTGCAATTGGTGCTTTTGGTACCCAAAAATCTCGGTGTTTTTGGGTTTTCTCAGTAACCGTCCATGAACAAATTGTGTTGTTAAAAGCAGCGTAAGGCCCATCCTAGACGACACTTAATGTAAAGGAACCAACCTATTTGCTGAGCTTGCCTGGAGGAAGTGTGTAATGTTTAAATTTTGATCCTGTACTGCAGAAGAGGTATTGTATGCCCATTCTACCGCTAGGTATACAAATGGTAGCTAGCTAAGATGTATCCAAAACACTTGACCGCTTATCTCTGTGACCAATACAAACCGAGTTACGACGCACTGAAAAATCGCATATTGGCGCGCGTCTATTTGGAACATATTGGTATCGTGCATTGTCATGCAGGGACCGATTAACCTATCCTATGAGCGTATTTTTAGAATTTTTGGTAGGGAGCAAGTATCGTGTTTCCTTGGACGGAGACTCATCGGCAGGTATAAAAGTAAATTAAAGTAGGTGTGTTGCGATCCTTGCTTTTCATGTTGTGTTTTAATGACCTGGCGATGACATTTCTAGTAACCTGTGCCGTTTTGCGGATGTCTATCTGTATTATCTACTATCTGGAAATAGCTATAAAAGTATGCATTCTAATAGTATTTGGAAATGTGTAAAGATTGATACCTTGCTAGAAATGTTCATAAGTATAAAATTGTACACTAAACAAAAAAATGGTATCTTGCAACAACAAAAATCAAAGAAACACAATTCTAATCGATCAACTCATACAAATATTTGTGTGTTTCAGTAAGCGGAGATGTCAGATGACCACATAGGTTCATTCATAGGTAAAGCGTATGACAGACTTTTGTTCATTGGTAGGAGTCTGGAAAATAGTTATCATTCTATAAAGGAGATTGCCCACAAAACACACATATGACACATATAGAATGTAGTTCGAGGGTCTGGGATCCATACTAAATAGGAGTAAAGGGGGATATTGAACATACACAAGAAAGGACAGCTAAATGGTGATAGCTGTAATTGGCTCGAGAGAGTTTCACCAAAATGATGAAACACCTAATCTAGCTGGTCATCGGGCTTATTCGTCAGATATTTCGAGAAAGCTGCCTACAAAATTCCAAGAAGCAATGTTAACAGTGTTAAGTGAGGAAACTGGAATTTTTTTTGCAAATTTATGGTAAGTTCCTCTGGGACCAAACTGCTGAGGTCATCAGGCCCTGGGCTTCCACACTACTTAATCTAACTTAAACTAACTTACGCTAAGGACAACACACACACCCATGCCCGAGGGAGGACTTGAACCTCCGACGGGGGTAGCCGCGCGAACCGTGGCAAGGCGCCCGAGACCGCGCGGCTACCCAGCACGGCTATCGAGGAATCCGGAAATATGCTACTACTTCCTCCATGTCGCTTCTACAGAGACAGAGAAGAAAATTGTAGTACTCATTCCACGCACAGAGACATTCAATCCATACGGTAATGGACGAGGGAGAAGTTCTAATACGGAATACAGCGGGAAGCAGCACTTTCTGCCCAGCTCGTCACGCTTACCTCCCGGAGCATGGATGTACATTACAGATAAAATAAGAAGAATTTTAAATAAATAAAGTTTTTACTGGGTCATCGAAGGTTAAATAAATTAGGACTCAGAAGTGTAATTTGAGATCATTGACACCAAATTTGGGAAATATCGTCCACAGTGTACGGACAGTAATATGTGTTTCCATACATCTGCATCTACATCTACACACACTCTGCAAAGAGCTTCCCGAACCATTAATAGTCATTTCCTTTCCTGTTCCACTCGCAAACTGAGCGAGGGAAAAACTGCTATCTATATGCCTCCGCATGAGCCCTAGTTTCTTATGTCTTATGTTCGTGGTCCCTGCGCGAAATGTATGTTGGCGGCAGTAGAATCGCTCGGCAGTCACCTTCAAATGCCGGTTCTCTAAATTTTCCCAATAGTGTTCCTCGAAAAGAATGTCGCCTTCCCTCCAGCGATTCCCATTTGAATTCCCAAAGCATCTCCATAATACCTGTGTGTTGTTCTAACCTACCGGCAACAAATCTAGCAGCTCGCCTCTGAATTGCTTCAGTGCCTTTTTTCAGTCCCAGCGGGTGCGGATCCCAAATAGTCGAACAGTACTCAAGAATAGGTCGCACCATCTGTTGTGGCGTAGCAAGACAGCCACGCCACGGAAATAGCCGAAAGGCACGCGTTTAGTTCACGCAGGCAAGAGATAGGTCTGTAACAGGATACGTAATGAATGCTATAAAGAAAAGTACGTAGCTTCAGGAATACTTAACTTTAATCCATCCTTGGTACATCGCTATTGACGATATAAGTGAGACTCCATAGATACATGCAATGTTACTAATGGCGCCTTGCTAGGTCGTAGCCATTGACTTAGCTGAAGGCTATTCTAACTATCTGCTCTGCAAATGAGCGAGGCTTCGTCAGTGTGCATCGCTAGCTACGTCGTCCGCACAACTGGGGCGAGTGCTAGTCCGTATCTCGAGACCTGCCTTGTGGTGGCGCTCGGTCTGCGATCACTGACAGTGGCGACACGCGGGTCCGACATGTACTAATGGACCGCGGCCGATTTAAAGCTACCACCTAGCAAGTGTGGTGTCTGGCGGTGACACCACACCATCTATATATGAACCGCACTTCCCTAAAATTCTCCCAATGAACACAAGTCGACCATTCGCCTTTCCTACCACTATCCTCAAATCCTCTTTCCATTACATATCGTTTTGCAAAGTTACGCCTAGATATTTAAACGCTGTGACTGTGTCAAACAGGACGCTACTAAAGCAGTATCTGAACATTAGGGTTTGTTTTTCCAACTTACCTGTATTAACTTACAGTTTTCTACATTTGGAACTATCTGCCACTCATCATACCAGCTAGAAATTTTGTCTAAGTCATCCTGTATCTTTCGTCATCTTCTCGTACACCACATCATCAGCAAACAAACGAAGATTGCTGCCCACTTTGTCCATCACATTATTAATGTAGGAGGGTAAGTCAATAATTATCCGCAAAGTAGTTATAAAGTTTTATTGTAATCAAATAGGAAACATACAAGAACATCGTTTTTCGACATAGTCTCCTTGCGTTTCAACGCACTTGGTCCATCGTTGTACAAGCTTACTGATGCCCTCATAAAAGAAGGTTCTCGATTGAGCTGCTAGCCAGGAATTGGTTTGCTTCGAATTGCAGGCTTTAGCCTGGCAGTAAGCATCTCACTGTAACGTACACTGTTTATTGTTGTGCCCCTTTCCCCATAATGTTCCAGAATTCGACATGGTGCGTCCCAAAAACCCGTAAGCATCAGTCTTCCTGCTGACGCTTGGGTCTTGAACTTTTTCTTGCACAGCGAATTTGAATGTTTCGATTCCATACTCTGCCATTTACTCTCCGACTCGTAATGATGGATCCATGTTTCGTCACCAGTAATAATCCTATCTAAGAATTTGTCCCCTTCGCTACCATAACGATCCAAATATTTTTTGCAGATGTCCATGCGCGTTTGTTTATGCAACTGTGTGAGTTGTTTTGGGACGCATCTCGCGCGAACTTTATGAAACCGAAGTCTGTTGTGAATGATTTCGTAGGCAGAACCGTGACTAATTTTCAGACGATGTGCCACTTCGTCAATAGTTAATCGTCTGTCTAAGAGAATCATATCACGTGAACGCTCAATGGTTTCTTCATTTGAGGCGGTAAACGGTGGTCCCGCTCCTTCATCGTGCGTAACACTTGTGCGACCATTTAGGAATTTTTCAATCCATTCGTAGAAACTCCGTTGTGGCAAAACGCTGTTCCCGTACTGTACCGAAAGTCTTCGATGAATTTCGGCCCCTGATACGCCTTCCGACCACAAAACACAGATCACTGAACGTTGCTCTTCTTTGGTGCAAGTAGACAGCGCAACAGCCATGATTAACAGCACGGCAGCGATAACGAAAATTACAAAGATATAACAACAAGTAAACAAAGCATGCATCATTAACGTAAGACGACAGCACTACCAAAATAAACAAAAATATAACTAAATTGCGGATAGTAATTGACTTATCCTCGTATATAGAAAATAACAGCGGTCTTATCACACTTTCCTGGGGCGCTCCTGACAATCCCCTTGTCTCTGATCAACACTCGCCATCGAGGACAACATACTGGGTTCTATTATTGAAGAAGTCTTCGAGCCACTCACATAACTGGGAACATATTCTATATGCCCGTACCTTCGTTAACAATCCCGATTTTGGCATCGTGTCAAATGCTATTCGGAAATCTAGAAATATGGAACCTATCTTTGCCCTTCTTCCATAGATCTCAGTATATCATGTGAGAAAAGCGCAAACACAGTTTCGCACTACCGATGCTTTCTAAAACCGTGCTGATTCGTGGACATAAGCTATCCGATCTCTAGGAAATGTATTCGAACTTAGAATATATTCTCGAATTCCTCAGCAAACCGGAGTTAGGGATCTGTAACTTGGCGGATCAGTTGTTTTATCTCTCTTATATACTGGAGTCACCTGTGCTTTTTCCAGTCGCTTGGGACTTTGCACTGGGCGAGAGTTTAGCGATAAATGCAGGTTAAGTAAGGGGCCAGTGGCGTGTATTGTGTATTTAAACCGGGAACCTAGAAACGACGGAGAGGCCTCATCCCGCCGTAGCCCTTAGTGGTTCACAACCCCACAATAGGCCACAGCAGTCCACCCACCCCACCACCGCCGCCCCATACCGAACCCAGCGTTACTGTGCAGTTCGGCCCCCAGTGAACCCCCACCCCCCATTCCCTCCCGGGAACGTCTCATACAAGACGAGTGTAGCCTCAAATGCTTGCCTGGTAGAGTAATTATGCTGTACACTTATGTGGAGACAGTGATAGTGCAGCAATCGTCGACATAGTGTAACTGAGGCGGAATAAGGGGAACCAGCCCGCATTCGCCGAGGCAAATGGAAAACCGCCTTAGAAACCATCCACGGGCTGGCCGGCACACCGGACCTCGACACTAATCCGCCTGGCGGATTCGGCACGCCTTCCCGCTCGGCAAGCAGCGCGTTAGACCGTGCGGCGAGGCGGGCGGAGTAGGCCAGTGACGTAAAGCAGTCTTTGTAAAACCTCACTGGGATTCCATCAGGACCTGGTCATTTATTTGCTTTCAAATCTTTCACGTGCTGCTCTGCGCCAGGGATGCTTATTACTAATGTCGTCCTTATTGGAATCTGTCCGATGGTCAAACTACGCTATGTTTCTACGATTTCATGGGTGAACGATGTCTGAAATGTGAAATTTAAAACTCCAGCTTTGCCTTTGCTATCTTCTACTGTCACAAGAGACTGGTCAACGAGTGACTGGATGGAAAACTTAGACCCGGTTAGCGGTGTTATATACGAGCAGAATTTTCTCGGGTCCTTGGCCAGATTCTTTGCTGAGGTTTGACGGTGGTAGTAGTTGTATGCGTCGCGCATATACCTTTTCACATACGCACCTGTCTCTGCCAATCTTTGCCTGTCGCCATTTGCACGCTCTCTTTTGAACCGAAAGTGAAACAGCTTTTGCTTCCTCAGCATTTTCCGAATTTCGTTGCAAAACCACGGTGGCTCTTTTCCGTCTTTAATCAACTTACTGGGCACATACTTGTCCAGAACATGATTTACCGTCTGTTGAAATTATGTCTATAAATCATCTATGTCCACCACACTGGAACTAAATAATCTCATTTCAAGTTTAAGTGAGATGCTAACAACTACTTATCTGCTATTTCTAGTAGAACCTCTCTCCTAACCTTCTTGACTGAGATTTTAACTTTCGTAAACATGGTCGCTATGATGACATCATGATCAGTAATCCCCGTCTCTGTATTGATGCCATCGGTAAGGTCCGGCCTGCTTTTAGCTACAAGATCTAATGTATTTGCATTGCGTGTGGGCTGCGAGACAAGTTGCTCAAGACAGTTTTCGGAAAGCGTGTTCAAAAGTATTTTGTAACACTGTCTGTCTGAACCCCCTGCAATAACCCATAGACGTCCGATTGCATAATCGGTAGGTTAAAGTCATATCCAACTAGTTCTGGATCACCTAGGTATTTACGCGCCTCTGAAAGTAGACTTTCTTCGAATGACTCTAGAAATGTCACAAAAGAAACGGGTGGCCGCTAAAAACATCCACCAATTACCTTGGTTTCATTTAGACTTCTTATACGCTATCAGATAACTTGGCTGTCGCACCCAATTTGGACCTCATTATACTCAATATCAGACGAATGGAAAAACTAGTAGAAGCCAACCTCGGGGAAGATCAGTTTGGATTCCGTAGAAACACTGGAACACGTGAGGCAATACTGACCTTACGACTTATCTTAGAAGAAAGATTAAGGAAAGGCAAACCTACGTTTCTAGCATTTGTAGACTTAGAGAAAGCTTTTGACAATGTTGACTGGAATACTCTCTTTCAAATTCTAAAGGTGGCAGGGGTAAAATACAGGGAGCGAAAGGCTATTTACAATTTGTACAGAAACCAGATGGCAGTTATAAGAGTCGAGGGACATGAAAGGGAAGCAGTGGTTGGGAAGGGAGTAAGACAGGGTTGTAGCCTCTCCCCGATGTTGTTCAATCTGTATATTGAGCAAGCAGTAAAGGAAACAAAAGAAAAATTCGGAGTAGGTATTAAAATTCATGGAGAAGAAATAAAAACTTTGAGGTTCGCCGATGACATTGTAATTCTGTCCGAGACAGCAAAGGACTTGGAAGAGCAGTTGAATGGAATGGACAGTGTCTTGAAAGGAGGATATAAGATGAACATCAACAAAAGCAAAACAAGGATAATGGAATGTAGCCTAATTAAGTCGGGTGATGCTGAGGGAATTAGATTAGGAAATGAGACACTTAAAGTAGTAAAGGAGTTTTGCTATTTGGGGAGCAAAATAACTGATAATGGTCGAAGTAGAGAGGATATAAAATGTAGGCTGGCAATGGCAAGGAAAGCGTTTCTGAAGAAGAGAAATTTGTTAACATCCAGTATTGATTTAAGTGTCAGGAAGTCATTTCTGAAAGTATTCGTATGGAGTGTAGCCATGTATGGAAGTGAAACATGGACGATAAATAGTTTGGACAAGAAGAGAATAGAAGCTTTCGAAATGTGGTGCTACAGAAGAATGCTGAAGATTAGATGGGTAGATCACATAACTAATGAGGATGTATTGAATAGGATTGGGGAGAAGAGAAGTTTGTGGCACAACTTGACCAGAAGAAGGGATCGGTTGGTAGGACATGTTCTGAGGCATCAAGGGATCACCAATTTAGTATTGGAGGGCAGCGTGGAGGGTAAAAATCGTAGAGGGAGACCAAGAGATGAATACACTAAGCAGATTCAGAAGGATGTAGGTTGCAGTAGGTACTGGGAGATGAAAAAGCTTGCACAGGATAGAGTAGCATGGAGAGCTGCATCAAACCAGTCTCAGGACTGAAGACCACAACAACAACAACATACTCAATATTTTTGTGAACTACTGTATATACTGCCCTTCCTATGGCGTCTAATTTGTCTTTACAATGAATCGCTAAATATTTAAGAGCTTTCTACGTCGGGTTTCAGCCAGCTTTCGGTCCCAACATAATTTGTGCATAAGAGCTTTACAAGAGGGCAGTAAAATTGGGAACTTCGCTACGAATACTTCGGCAGTTTACTGATGAAACTTTGACAGTAGATGTGTCTTTACTCGGAACGCTGTTTGATTTAGCTATCTGTGTATCGACTAGCGAAGGTTCATCAGAGTCCTCAAACTACCGCCTAGCCTAAAATACGCCCATGTGCATTCCGCAAGTACTCTGCTGCTCGAGTAGCTGTTTCCTTTGTGTGGTGCACCATGGACCTATCAATTGGAGTCCCACGATTCCCAAGAAACATTCAAGTGGTATCAAAATTTAATCTTTTTGTCTAAGATAGCTTAATAAATCTTTCTGTGATTATATACACTATCTTACATAATTTTGTTGAATTGGCTAAAGGATGGTATAATGTTATGAATGTGGCATGCCAGAAGGAACTGATCACTGTGTTCGAGTGAAAAATATGCACACAGGCTACATCATAAAGGAGACAATTAATATACTGCGAAATAGAATTACATCACTCCTGGTACAGTGACTGATGTTAAATTGTTGCCTCTTATTATTCTTTATCTGTAAATTAAATCGTATTAATTTCTTGATGGTGGAAGTTTGGTAAATACTTTGTTCGAGTTTGCTATTTAAGATGTGAATCTGAAGTTAGTTTGGACGAGATGGAATGTAGTAGTGCCAAGGAAAGAAGCCTTGTTTCTTTGGGTCATGATGGCGACCAACGTTATATGGGGTTAAATTGCTGCAGGAACTGGTGGAACTAATAACAGGATGATGCTTAATTTCGTAGCGTTTTCCCGTAAGTTTAATAACCACAACAGATACATATAACAGAGACTTTAGTCATGGATAATATAGTCTCCCTCACAATTTACAGCAGTCTCCCAACACTGGCGTAACCTTTATTTTCCACGACTTTAGAAATCATGTCGTTTAGAAGCAAAGAACTCATCGAGCCATTTTCGGAGCACATTTTCATCCGGAAACGAAGTTCCGCAAGATCAGGTGGATAAGGTGGGTGCGGAAAGATTTCCTAACCAACTCCTGATAATGTTTTTTGTCAGTCTAGCAGAAAGCTGGCGGGCGTTGTCGTAGAGTAGAGTCATTCCACGCAGTCTTCCTGGTCGTTGTCCTAGGATTGCGTCTGCAAGGTGTCTCAGTTGTTGACAACAAGTGTCAGTAGTAGTGGTTACAGCTTGGGGACTCCGCAGCTCGTGGTCGTGCGGTAGCGTTCTCGCTTCCCACGCCCGGGTTCCCGGGTTTGATTCCCAGCGGGGTCAGGGATTTTCTCTGCCTCGTGATGACTGGGTGTTGTGTGATGTCCTTAGGTTAGTTAGGTTTAAGTAGTTCTAAGTTCTAGGGGACTGATGACCATAGCTGCTAAGTCCCATAGTGCTCAGAGCCATTTGCACCATTTGCACAGCTTGGGGAACAATTCGTACCACACCACACGTCACTGTTCTAGCAGATCCATAAAGCTGTCTTTTTCAGATGCACATAGGTCTTTGTACAGGGAGCTTCTGCTTTGTTTGGGCTCAAACAATCTTTTATTTTCCTTACGTTAGCATAAAGACACCATTTCTTGTCACCAGTAACGATACGGGATAGGAATGTCAATGTTGTTCACGAGCCAATTGATGACAAGCAAGCAAGCAGAGGTGCACTATGCCCTCCCCCCTCCCCCTTCCCCTCCTCCACTGATTTCTGCGATAATGGCTTAGAGCGTGGGGTATTCATACACCAGATTATTCAACCTTCCCCACTGCATGCAAATGTCGCACCATAGTGGCATGATCATAGTTCGTCATATTTGCCAGTTTCCGGGTGCAACGTCGTGGATCATTCTGTATTAATGCGTTTAAACGATCTTCATCAAACACCTAACGTCTTCCTGAACATGGAGACTCATTTATGTCAAAACGACCCTCCTCAAAACGAGAAATCCATTTTCCTGCCGTACTGTTTCCAATGGCATTACCGCTAAACACGGAGCAATTGTTGCTGGCTTCCTCCGCTGCTACCACCTGTGTATTGAACTCAAATAGAAGAATAGGTCGAAGAAGTTCCGATTTCGCTACAAGAGATCCATTTTATAGCCCACAGCTCCACTCACTATCTTAAAAGAAAAAGAAACATGACAACATGTAAACTCAAATAGCAGCAGTAAACTACAAATAATTAATGACAGTCCATATGTAAATACATAGCAACCAGAATATCAACATGCAAAACAAAAACGCTACGAAGATATGCACCTAACTAATATGTTTTGTTAAAATTCATGGGACACTATTTGTAATACTGTAATGAGATTTGTGTAGCAGTAGTAGAGCTAGTTTAATAATTTATGGTAATGGGAATGGTGTGGTTATGTAGGAGCAAATACGATCTAAGATAAAAACAACAACGCACAATGAAGGACTTATCCGAGTGGGACGGAAATCGGTAATTGTGATTTACATGTACAGGCAAACAAATGATTACAATCTCAGAAAAAAATTTATGATTTATTCAGGGGAAGAAGCTTCACAAATTAAGCAGGTCAGTTGGTCCACCTGTGGCCCTTATGCAAGCAATAACTCGTCTTGGCATTGTTCGATATCCTCCTCATAGATATCGTGCCAAATTCTGTCCAATTGGTGTGTTAAATCGCCTAAATCCCAAACTGGTTGTAGGGCTCTTCCCATAATGCTCCAAAGGTTCTGAATTGGGGAGATATCCGGCGGACCTGCTGGTCAAGTCAGGGTTTGGCAAGCACGAAGAAAAGCATCGGAAACTCTCGTCGTGTGTGGACGGGCGTTATCGTGCTGAAATGTAAGCCTAGAGTGGCTTGCCATGAAGGGCAACAAAATGGGGCATAGAATATCGTCGACGTACACTGTCCTGTAAGGGTGCCACAGGTGAAAACCAAAGGGGTCCTGAAAAGAAGTAGCAGCCCAGGCGATCACTCTTAGTTGTCAGGCCGAATGGCGGCCACAGTCAGGTTGGTATCCCACTGCTCCAGACACGTCTTCGCTGGTCAATGGAGCTCAGTTCGAAGTGGGACTCATCAATGGAGACAATTCTACTACAGTTAATGAGATTCCAGGCCGTAGACGTGTCTGGAGAAGACCCAGACGGCAATGGGATACGAATCTTAGTGTTGTCTGACATACAACCATGAGTGATGGTCTTGGTTGCCATTGTGGACGATATCCACACTTACATGCAGTTCGGCACGATGACACTGCAACAAAGCTTACAGAATATGTGCTCCTTTCCAAGAGCACCAGGATGAATTTACCATACTCGCCTGGCCAACAAAGTCTCCATATTTAAACCGAATCTGGAATGTACGGGACCATCTCAGTCGGGTTGTACTTCCCATGCATCCTCAACCGAGAAACCTAGTGCAGCTGATCACAGCGCTGGACTTGGCATGGTTCCGTATCCCTGTCCGTACTTCCAGAACCTCACTGACTCTTTTTCTGGAAGTCTCGCAACACGCTGCACTGCAAGAGGAGGTTATATAGGCTTTTCACAGGTGAGCACATTAATGGGACTGGACAGTGTAGTTTGTTGCCAGACTCACACAGTGGACAGACCTGAACCTCAAAATAGCCCTTAACTTATGTTGCCCCTTGAATGTGCACTGTTGCTACTACTTTACTAAAAAGCATGTATCACACTTAATGAGCAACACATACATTCAATGATATCGAATACAAACTACACTAGAGATGCTATATCTTATCAGAATTTCCAAATTCTTATTCCCTCTTATTTGCTTATCATACACAACAAACAATAATTATTGAAAACCAATAATCTCAGACCTATGAAACATATGTCAGTGTGGATACTACGATTATTGTACTAGGCGTTCTCTAGACTGTAAGCAGTAAGGGAAATATATCGGATTCCTCATTGTGAGACTCGTCTTCACCGTCAGGATAGTGCAGAAAAACTCTTAAAACTCTGTGAAACCACTGCAAAGTGCATGGCAGCGGTTATGTAGCATGATAGGGCACAAAATAACCTGAACCGTACATGTGCACACAATATGGTAGGGGAGGGGCTATGGTTGTGGCATAGGCTGCGCTACCTACCTTCACCACCTACACCACTGTGTGGTAGAGGAAGTGCTATATACGTGAGTACCCAGATACTGGTGCATAAGTCAGGAAAACAGGAGAGAAACGGTGACGACGAAAGGCAGGAAGATTGCCTGCAGACGAGACTCAACCCATACCGGTCGAGGAACGGGCGTGACTGAACGGTGGACCCAAAACAACAAGAGCAGGTCAATAACAACCTATGCAACAACGAAGTGCAACGAACTTTCGAAATAATGAGATCAACAGACCAACTGCGAGCCACAACCGAAATCGAGACGAAGGAAAATCAATACCAAAGAAAAGTAGTCGACGAGTACTTGGTAGTATGATGGAGATAGTAACAAACACTATTAGACGAAGTACATGACAGACTGAGCGGTCAAGGTGCAGTGGTGTTTATGCCAGCCGCGAGGGATACTATTGGCCGGTGCATTCACGTGGCGAGACACTGGTGCACTCACTAGGTGAGTCGAAACACCTTGGACAGTGCCGTGGAAAGGTGGAACAAAAGTACAGGTAGAGGTGCAGTCCTGTCAGCTGAAGGCTGTGGGGAGGAACCACAGTCAGCAATGCCCACTGCAACAATGCTGGAGATGGGCACACCAAGGGGAGCTACTGCTCCATTGGAGAGGGCTGGAGCAGCAATGGGATGTCTCTCACACCTGCCTGGGGTTCTGGCCACTGTGTCACATTGGCACCAGGGGACTAATGAGGGGATGCTTGTAGACCATGCCAAAGCTGACAGTGGTGACGGTGGTCAAGCCCCTTCTGTGTTTGGACCAATGTAACTCATTGCCCTTAGGTGGACACTGCTGTTGCTAGTGTCCACGCCTCATCACTCCTGTAGTAGTGTGGCCACACCACTGTGCCAGGGGTGTATTGCTGGGAGGGATGGGAGTGAGGATCTGATGGCGACAGTGTCAGCAGATGTAGTATGGCCTGAGGCTGGTGACTATGAAGGTGCTCCACTTGGCTGTGATTGTTAATTGGTGTGGTGCACTAAGTACTCAAGAGAAAAGTAAGGGCCGCTGTAGTGAAGGAGGATTAGATAGCCTCTTTCATCTGCTGCTTAAAAGTAAGGACCAGACATTCAGCTTCAACATTGGAGAAAAAGTGGAATGGAAGGGCTACAGATGAGTTTGATGCCATGGCAGCACAGAAGTCCTTGAAGGCAGTGGCCATGAATTGTGGGCCACTGTCATAGACCAGTGTCCAAGGCTACCCTTCAATGGCCAAAACTCGGGATAAGTAATGGTGGCCCTGGTAGATGCCATGTGTACAACATAGGGGTACTCTTCATAAGTATCCACAATGAGCAACCACATAGAACTCACGAACAGGCCTGCAAAATCGAAATGGATGCAGTCCCAAGGGAGGCATGGAGTAGGCTAGGGAGGGAAAGGACTGAGGGGGTGCCTCCTGGTGCCAGGCACATGCTGTGCAGCTATGGGTCATCTTCCCAATGTGGCCATTGATCCTGGGCCAGTACACATGGCAGCATGCCAGCGTCTTCATGTGGGGCATGCCCCAATGACCTTGATGGAGCAAAATACTTTATGGTGCAATTCCATCAGAATAACCACTCAAAGTTCAATTGTCTCAATATCTAAAAGAATGACATCATCCACAACCAAGAGTCAGTGAGAAAGCTTTTTCCAAAGGTGGAGCTCTGTCATCAACCAACAAATGGTGGGACCAGGCATGGATTAAATAGTGAAGGACCTATCCTGTGAGATCCTGACCTGTTGCAGCAGCAAGACAAGTGGCCATAAGGGGAAAATGGTCCAATGTATGTTGTCGTTCGGCATCAGTGTGTAAGCAGAGGACCTCCTGTTGGTCGAAATCAGGATCCAGGCCAGCTGGTAGATGGGACAATGCATCATCACTAGAATTCTGGGCTGTTATCTGGTACTGGATAGTGTAATTGTAGGCACTGAGTTACAATGTCCAGGGCTGGAAACGTTGGGCTGTTCATTCTTGGAAGTCGGAACAAAGTCTGAATAATGCCAACAATGGCTTGTGATCTGTAATTAGAGAGAACTGTGTCTGAAAAAGGTAGATATGCAATTTATTGACTCCAGACACTAATGCCAAGGCCTCCTTTTCAATCTGGAAATACTTTCACTGTGCCAGTGTCAGGGTCTTGGATGCATATGCCTTAGGTTGTTCAGAACCATCGCCATTCCTGTGTACCAAGACTGGTCCGATACCATAGGTGGATACATCGGCTGCCACAATTAGTGGGCGATCAGGAGAAAAGAGTGTAAGGCAAGGTGCAGATACCAGCATTGTTTTCAGTTTGACAAAAGGCTGGTCACAGGCAAGGGTCCAGATATAATGGACCAAAACTTTCAATGCAACTGATTGAGAGACTGTGCAGTGTGGGCTAAGAATTAGCTTAATAGTTGGGCTTGCCCATAAACGCTTGTAATTCAGGTAAGTTCATGAGGCGAGGTAATGAAGTGATGGCGGAAATGTTCTGATTAGTAGGCTGGATTTCCTCTTTAGAGAGAAAATGCCCCAAGTGCCCCACTAATTGCAGAAAAAAATCTGTACATCTCCAAACGACAACGCAGGCCCACGTCCAGCAGGGTCATGATGAACAGGGTTCGTGGTGGGTGGGTCCTATGACAATAAGGTTAACCAAGTGACTGATGCAAGCTGGAATATGCTGTATCAACTACTCCAAAAATCGCTGGAATATTGCAGGGGCTGGGAAATTCCAAAGGGGAGTCACTTCCTCTTATGCAATCCAAACTGCTTGTTAAGGACGACAACGTTTGAGAGGCCTCATGTAAGGGTAGCTGAAGGTATGCATCAGTGAGGTCGATCATGGAAAAATATTCCCCCACAGCCAGTTTGGTGAGGAGATCTTCTTGCCAGGTATAAGATAAATTTCTATCTCAAATTGAGCATTGATGATCGCTTTGAAATCCTCACATAAGCGAAGAGACCCATTCGGCTTCCAGGTGACAACTAGGGGCGTGGTCTGTGCACTAGATTTGACAAATTCGACAACCGCAGCTGCCTGCAGACGATCGAGTTACTGATTCATGGCAGCCCACAAGGCCACTAGGATCGATCTGGCACGGTAAAAACGAGCTATTGGGTCCAGCTGAAGGGCGATGTGCACCTGAAAGTCTGAAGCACACCCAAATCCGGTTGAAAAAGAGATGAAAACGGCGTACAGAGGTCGTCCAGTTTCTAGAGAAGGACCTAGGAAACCACATTGATTTCATCCGAGATAGAAAATTCAAATATACTGAGTAGAGGTGCCTCTCCTTACTACAATGTGTACAGAAACCCCGGAGATATGGACAGTCTTCTCGGGAGTGAGAGGAAAAACACTGTGGGCACGAAGGGCGTAGCCCCTGTAGCCGTCGTCGAGGGGCGGCTGGAGGGTCAGAAGTCGTAGAGACATCGGTCAAAGACGAATCGCGACGTTGCTGCAACATGGCGGTCGTCTTACATTTACGACGCACGTGGTGACCTGTGTATGGCCGCCACTTGCGGTCTTGCCAGGAGTCGTTTGTTAGCCGCCTGCGCAATTTCGAATTAACGATGCGCAATATGTCTTCTAATGACGGGTTATGCAGTTTCAACGCCGTAGTGCAAACCTCTGCGTAATGTGTAGGAAGCTTTACAGCCTTTATTGGCGCAAGTAAAATCACGTTTTCGGCTGAGTCCTTGCAAGTCAGTGACCCACGAGTTGTTTCACATCCCGGCTGTTTATGATATTGATGAAATTCTTGTTTGGAGGCAACTACGTGGTACCATGGAAATAATAATTAGTCAATAGAATGCATAGCTTCTGAAATGAGAGAGAGACTGGGTCAGACAGAGGTGCCGATTTTCGGAGGAAAAAACCATGTCCGGCGACGCCCAAGACAGGAGGAACGATCGCTGCGATGAATCATCCGTGAATTGAAACCGCCGTGAAATGTTGCTTCAGTTGCAGATGCGTGTCCAAGTTCTCTGTAGCTTCATTGAAAAGAGGAAGCGACGGAAAATGACATGTGGTGTCGAGCGCAGGGGGCGCTAGTGGCTGGTGCACACCAGCCTCCTGCACGCGAAGTTTGTCCACCAAGAGCTGAAGCGACTTTTATAGCTAGTCCGTCTGTATCTCCTGCTGTACATCAGCTGCTGCTGTTGCTCGAGCAGTGTAACCAGTTTAGTTTCCATGCTACGAAACCACTTCCTTTTTCCCTATCGCCAATTGCTGCATCCGCGAGTAGCCAGATACCGGTGCACAAGTCATAAATTCAGGAGAGAAACGACGACGACGCAAGGCGGGAAGACCGCCTGCAAACGCGATTCAAAGCCATGCCGGAGTCGAGCAACAGGGCTGGCCGAACGTCGGACCTGACACAACAAGAGCAAGTCAATAAAAACCTGTGCGACAACGAAGTGCAACGAACTTTTGACACAACGCGATCAAAAGGTCAAGTACGAGCCAGAATCCAGACTGAGACGGAAGCGGAAAGCCAGTAACTAAGCGAGGCGTTGGCGCACTCACAAGGCGAGTGCAGCGCAGCGGCGACACTGCCCCCTATCGTCCATCGAGGTCCATTTGCACCGGCGGGCATTCAATATCCGTGCAGCCCGATACCAGGGGAAGTGCACCTGAATCCTAAGCAAGAAACGCATCGGTAGGGTCAAGTGTTTCATAAATCTCTTGGGCCGGGGACCATTTGTATAACTAACAGAAGAATCGTGTTAGTGTAACAATCCTACAGTACTGCGTCAAAGTGTGAATATTACAAACTTTCTCCTGCCCTTAGCTTAGGCGAATGGAGTAAATCATTTGATTCATTTTGTATTTAATGTGGCATACGATGAGAGGAAACATCAGTTCAATATCGGTTCGTTAGAAAAGTATTTTATCATTTTTTTCATATCAAAACCGAGCCGCGGATTCCAAGCCGGCTATACACAGAAAATGGCTGAAATTTTTACTGTATATTCCTAAGATCCCGATCTCGAAATGAGTTGAAAATGTTCTTGATATCTTTATCCATTTCCGAGATACATATGCTCGAAGTCACCCTACTTCTAAACGTAAATTATGTTCGTAAATTCCGGCATGAGGCGGAATCTAAATAATAAATACCCTCAGCAAATTGCTCAAATTTTAACGATATGTTCTCTAGTCATTTATCTAGATGCACAATTTTTCCGCTTTTAAAAACCTTTATTAGTTCATGGGCAGTTCCCTGCACAGCAAATCTCTAAAATTTTTGCAGTATGTTTCTAAGATGATGATATCGAGAAACCCTGAAAAGTTTCTTGATGTCTTTATTCGCTTCCGAGATACAGAATTTCAAAATGTTATTAGCTCATAGGCGGTTTATTAGAGGAAACCAAAAAAGCTTTTTTTACTATTTTTCAAACCAAAACCGAACCGCGGATTCCAAGACAGCTATGTACAGCAACTGCCTGAAACTTTTACGATATATTGCTAAGATTCAGATCGCGAACAAGTTTGAAAATTTGATTGATTTCTTCATCCATTTCCGGGATACAGAGGTTCAATGTTAACATATCTATACACGTAAAATACGCATGTAAAATCCAGTGTGAGACAAAATCCAAGTAATAGCTAACCACGGAAAATTGCTCAAATTTTAACGTTTTATTCTATAGGCATTTGTTATGAAGTGCCACCTTCTTGTTTTCGGAAATCTTTATCCCTTATGAAGAAACATCTCAAAAACATGATTTTTGGATACCAAAGCCGAACCGCTGATTCCAAGATGACTGTGCACAGCAAATGGGTACATTTATTACGATATATTCTTAAGGTCTCGAATTTGCGTGATATGTTTATCTATTTCCGAGATACAGAGGTTCAAATTTAGCCTCCTTGCACCTGTAATGTGCGGTGTGGCGAATATATAATTTATAAAATGATGTAGCATGGAGAAATATGTTGTAAAGTGTCTCTGTTATCATCAAAAGGATTCTGGGTACCCTATGTTGTAGTACTAAAGCACAAGCAAAATTTTTGTGCACTTAAAATCTGGTTCAAGATGTAAAATTAGTTTGCGTTATTTAAATTTCACATAAATAAACTATAAAAACTTTACTAACCAATGAAGTTCTTTTTATATGTGTGACATACACTCATACAAAGAAAGGAACCAGTGAAAAAATGCTCCTATCAGAGCCAAAAAAACGGGAATATGCTCCTGTTTAAAACACTCTGAAAAGTGGGGTACCAGCTGCCTTGTTCTACCTTCCTACACATCTTAAAAAATGTTTCCAAAACTTTTGGAATGCTAATATATTTGCGCTTTTTTATGATTAGAGAGAAGGAGACAGTGGCAGTGGAAATAGACGAAAAAGTAATAAATACTTAAAGGTAATAGACAGTGATTGTTCTGTAGAAAGAACGATGGAGACAGAGGCATTATGAGAGAAAGAAATGGATACAGTATCAGTGCAACGTAATTGACAGTGATAGAAAAGTGCTAGGAAAAGAGAGAAGTAGACAATTGCAGCGGGAGGGGAATAAAGAGAGAGAGAGAAAGTGGAGGTGGGTGAGATCGAGTGATAATTCCTCGTGGCAATTTTCATAGACTCTATGAAAATTGCCACGAGGAAGAGAGGGACAGTGACAGCGAGAAGAGACAGCAGCAGCAGGAAGGAATGAATGAGACAGTAACAGTAATAGAGAGCAAGAGGGAGACAGTGACAGTGAGAGGAGACAGTAATAGCAGGACAGAACGAAGGAGACTGTGGCTGTGAGACAGGAGACTGTGGCTGTGAGACAAGAGACAGTGATAGAGAGAGACAAAGAGATGACAGCAATGAGTTGCTTTGAATGACTGAGTGAGAATCAGCAGGTGGTGGTGGATGGGTACGAGCGACTTACAATGATGAAATAGTGGGCGTGAGCGGTTACAGTTGGAGGAGTGAGATGTGAGTTGCATGTTAAAAAGAGCGCAAATATGTTCGCATCCAAAATTTTTGGAAAATTTTGAGAGGTACTCAGGAAGGTAAAATGAAGCAGCTGGTACCCCATTTTTCAGTCAGAGTCTTTTAAATGGGAGCATATCCACCTTTCTTGTGCTCTGCTTGGAGTAATTTTCCGCTGGTCTAACACTATCAATAATTCTACAAATAGCCAGTAGTACCAAAAAAGTTATCTTTAAAACTGATACAATAAGAATAAGAGTCAATACAATAATTCTCTTCCTGAAGCAATACAAAACTTTCAAAGGAACACAAAAATCAGTATTTCGCAACACTGATATAATCTTACACTAAGGGGCCACGAGTAATGACCTACAGTAATGTCACACGTATCCACAGCAGAATACAATGACTCCCAACCGAATGTTGACACCTAAAAGAAACGCCACACAGACAACACTGACAGGCAGATACAATCTACAATTACACATTAACAAAATTTTCATCCAGTCGCCACGCTTGGGTCAGGCACTGCAGGCTGCAGCTCACAACCACTGGCTCACATATACTTCTTCAAACTGCCCACTGTCTTGCCATACTGCTACAGCTAACCTTGACATGTCGCTGTGTCTGCCAAACTTGACTACATACCTGCTCCCAGCGGTAGAGGAGACTATGGAACTGTGCTGGCCTTGCCATTGGGTGGGAAGGGAAAACAACTGTGCTGCAAATTGCAGATTTGCAGCACAAAGCAATGCAAAGCAATTCCAACAACAAGACAGCAAAAACAAATCTTATTAAACAAACAAGAGACAAAAAGGTCATGTAGTGGATAATTCAGGTATCATGATACTGAAGGTGCATGTGTCTGCTCCGTGAAAATCTGTTTGGCAATACTACCTAAGGTCAGAAAATATTTAATAAAACCTAGAATAATAGATGTAATTGTAAAACTGTGTTGAGGCATTCAGCAAGTGAACAACAATGTGTTACCTAACATTCAAGCAATATTGAAATAAGGTAACTTCGGTCAACACTGGAAATAATTCTCTTTCCATTAGCATTAGACCCTATATTCTTTATATTGGGAAGTGACTGATATGGGCCAGTGAACGTGGGCACTAGAAGAAATTTCAAATTATGCACTATTTGAGTGTTCTATGTAAACACAAGTTGGCTTAAAGAGAAGAAAATCATTGCAAGCAATATTTTTGTTTTGTATACATACAAATAAAGGAAACTTAGAAATACTGGACCTATTTTTAGCACAGCGTAAGGAAAGAAATAGGCTGATACAAGCTTGAATATCACATAATCTGCCAACACATAAAGTCATCTGCGTTCAAAAGTAGTGTAGTTACACACCTGGAATGAAGATTAAAGCTTGAAGGTAGCCGGTGATCATTCTGTGACTGTATTAATTACTACATTATATAATTTATTTAGTAGTAATTAGTTTGGGAGACAGTTTGTCAAAGCTGTTAATCAAGATATGTATTTTGGGTTAGTTTAGATTTCATATAATGGAGTATCTTGCAAAAGGAAACAATTTGGACCACTATTATATTGGTCCTTGTGGCTGCTGGGAACAGTGGAAATAAATACATATTTTATTAAAATTAAATAAATACTGCTACTGATACTATAAAAATAACTGTGTATTAGTAGTATTGCCTAATTCATAATTTCATTACTTGTTGATAATGTGTAGAGGAATGTACCAACTGATGAACAATTCAATGTAGTAAAACGGATGTACATAACACAAAAAGTATAACTACATGTTTTAAGAAACAGTGGGGTGATGAGCTGATGGGTATCGTAACTCTCCACTTCCATTTGAAAATGTCACCTCTGTGAAATTTGAGATAGCTCCTAGGTAGACCATTTTCTGACCACCTGTTGTCATGTAAATAGTTTTCTTAAGGCATCTGCATTGTCTACAAAGTTTCTTCTCAGTGCAACATCTGTTACATAGTCCATCCCTATGTCAAAATACTCTAACATGTCCCTGCACATCAGTGAGCTACACAAAAGGGGATGCCTGGAGTTAAGTATCTGTCACACCCTATAGTGCAGCTTGTGGAATGTACATGTAGACATAAAAGATGACAAAGTATGCAATAGAGATCTTTGGTTCCTACCAGGTAACTCCTTACATCTGCTGGACCAACGATTGTGTTTTCTTGAAGTTTCACTTTGTAGTAACGTTTCAGTCAGTGGGTTTTCTTATATTTAACTTCTGTGAATACTCTGAGTCAAATCTCCAAAATTTTGTGCATGATATGAACACGAATCTCTCTGTTGCGTCCTGAAAAAGGTTAAAACGACATTTTTATTTTGAGGCTGTGCGATCTGAATTCATAATTTGTCTATTCCATACCTTGCCCATTCAAGAGGTTCTTTTGATACACATGGCGATCTACTATATGTTAATATAATTTTTCACTTCCATTTGTGTACTATTATGACAAAACGTTCAGACCCAACTTTTTTTCTGTTTTTCTGCAGTACCAGCCCCGATGGCACAGTGGATGACCACGCTACAGTTGTTCAGGTACACAGGTGCACCATCTGCAAAAAGACGTTTGCACTGTTGCAGGAACTTAAGGATCACAAACACACAGTGAGACATGAATCTCTGCGTTCCTGCAACGTATGTCACAAAACGTTTACTTCAAGTGCTGGCGTGAAGAAGCACATGCGATTGCACACTGGTGAACGACCCTACAGCTGTCACATTTGCCACAAGACATTCACTCAAAATAATAACTTGAAGCAGCATTTAAAACTGCACACTGGAGACCGGCCGTACAGCTGCAGCATTTGTAAGAAGACATTCATAACTAACAGCCAACTGAAAACGCATTCACAGCTGCATACTGACGAACGTCCATACAGCTGTAGCGTTTGCGACAAGACATTCGTAACAAATAACCACCTGAAGTTGCATTCACAGCTTCATATCGCTGATCGACTCTACACTTGTGGCGTTTGCAACAAGACATTCAGGCAAAAAGGTCATCTAAATAGACATTCATTGGTACACACTGGTGAACGCCCCTACTACTGTGGGATCTGCAATAAGACATTCATAACAAACAGTAATCTGAAGACGCATTTACAGCTGCATAGTGGTAACCGCCCTTACAGCTGTAGCGTGTGCAACAAAACATTCATAGCTAAGAGCCACCTGAACATACATTCACAGCTGCATACTGGCAATCGTCCCTATAGTTGCGACGTTTGCAACAAGGCATTCACTCAAAGATGTCATTTGAAGCAACATTCACTGTTGCACTCTGGCGAACGCCTCTTCAGCTGTGGTGTTTGTAACAAGACATTCAGAACAAGTAGCAGTCTGAAGAGGCATTCCCAGCTGCATACTGGCGAACTCCCTTATAGCTGTGACATTTGCAACAAGACATTCATATCAAATAGCCAGCTGACGACGCACTCACTGCTGCACACTGGTGAACACCCCTATCGTTGTTACGATTGTCACAAGACATTCACGCAAACTGGTCATCTGAAGCAGCACTTGCAGTTGCATACTGGCGATCACCCCTACAGTTGTAGTGTTTGTGGCAAAACATTCACGAAAAGTAGTAATTTGAAGCAGCATTTGAGACTCCACTCTAGTGAACATCCTCAAAGCTGTGCTGAGGGACATAAGACATTCAGCAATAGTAGCAGCCTGCAGGAGCACTCATGGCAGCACACTGGAGAAAGACCACACAATTGCAATAATTGTCAAAAGAAATTATCACTTGGGTGCAGACTAGGAAAACACTTATTCATACAGGAGAACACATATACTACTGATGCGTCTCCAAAATAGAGTCACAACCAGTTGCAGACTGGACAAGATATCACTGTTGCACATAGACCATATAGAGCCGCCTCAAACTATGCTTGACAGTAGTAAATATTGCTGTTGCTCTGACTGTGTTATAATTTTCAACGTTTATTAGATCCACAGACAAGGATTAAATCGAATTAGTATGACAGGCATGGAGAAGGGCAGATTACTATGTCTAACAACAACATTTAGTAAATTATAGATATATAAACCTATATTCTAGGCCTACTCCATATTCACTTACAATTTTGCTTACATCATCTGTGTTACATATACATATGTCGAAATGGTTTGAGAGTTTTCTTATTTCGTTCATTCTGTAAGCTGCATCAAATTTTGTACATAGTATTATATGCAATTTAAACTGCACTGTAGTGCGCATGAAGTCTTCATCCTATAAAAGCAGTTATATATAAAAAAAATTGTGAGTGAGTTTTTGAAAGATCAATAGTCACAAAAAACTACTATGAAAAGAATACAATAGTTCCTAGAAGAAAGATTAATCCTCTTAAAAAAACTCAACTCGCAGTACAATAACTCTAAACACAACCAACAAAAACACACACAAATTCTACCTAAGTATAGTGAACCTTATGGACACAGAAATAAAGAGTAAAGAAAGACATCTGTTGAAGAAAGGATTAAAATACAATGTAAACTCGAAAATAAGTGAGAAGTACATGGAGAATATAATTATTGAAGTAGAAAGTAAATTGATAACGGAAGATAGGAGGAGAGAAAACAGCAGTGTCAACATCGGGTTCACTAGAGAACGATTAAAAAAATAAATCCACCATATAATAATCAATCCATAACACTCAGCTAACTTAGGAAAAAACTTGAAATGAAAATGTCATTATTCCCAACGAAGATGAGTGGAACACGGTAGTACTTGTAGACAAAGGACAATACACATAAATAAAGAATTCATTGCACAAGATAACATTACAAAATTACAATTGGCTCCAACAAACAGATTCCATACAAAAGTACTAACGGCTCCAAAAATATAGACATCATACTCCATTATGAAAAATAAAGAAAGCTGACACAGAATAATCCCACAGTGCCTGTCCTCTGAAGCCAACCAAAGAACCACAACTCGAATGTCCCAGTGAGACTGACAGTGGATTTCAGAAAATACACCACTTACAAGTTTGCAGGATACATGTTAAAATAACTGTCTGAAAGCTTGAAAGTACAAGAAGTTAGAAACATTGAAAACACTACAGCTAATACGCCAAGTAAAAGATATAAAAGCTCCAGACACAGGACACTGCTCTTATTTTATATAGAAAGCACGAATTTCATCATTCCAGTACCAAAAACAGTAGACTTCATGGATAAAATAAATGATAATATGTAGACAACTTCCAGATAAACAGACCAATAAAATGATCACATTAATAAAGCTCCTAACAGAATAAAAGTACTTCCAATTCAATAATGAATTTTAGTTACAAGAAGATGGGTTACCAATTGGATCCTCAGTGTCAGGAGCCTTTCAAATATGTATTTGTAAACATTTTGTTGTGTTGGCAGAAGAGTCAACACCGTGTTACTTGTGGAGGCCGAAATGAACGCGTTTTAGCTCATGCCGGCTGGCGTGAGGAGGGAAGGACTATATTGACGTGAGGTCTGGAACATGACAAGGAATTATAATTCAGAAAGCGGACGTAATTAGTTTGATACTTAACTTTAATCCATTAATGATGAACGTCGCTCTTGACGGTACATGATTCACAATGTTATCTGTTCAGAACACATTCATAGTAACTGAATATGGCGCCTTGCTAGGTTGTAGCAAATGACGTAGCTGAAGGCTATGCTCAACTGTCGTCTCTGCAAATGAGAGCGTATGTAGTCAGTGAACCATAGCTAACAAAGTTGGCTGTACAACTGGGACGAGTGCTAGGGAGTCTCTCTATACTGGACCTGCCATGTGGCGGCGCTCAGTCTGCAATCACTGATAGTGGCGACACGCAGGTCCGACGTATACTAACGGACCGCGGCCGATTTAAAGGCTACCAACTAGCAAGTGTGGTGCCTGGCAGTGACACCACATTCCTCTCCCGCAAATCGGCGGACGGTTGTGGTATAAGGCCTCCGCCCGCTGTGGGGAGGACCCCATGCTGACGTATGTGACGAGATGGGGAGCCTAACAACAGGTGAGGCTGTGCCACCCACACCCTGCCATTTGGACCGCGGGGAGCTAGGGAACTCTGAAAACCTACTCCAGGGTGTGTGGCAAAATGCGGTGTATGCGCCCGTATAGAGACAGGAGGGGCCAAAGAGTCGACCTCCATCTGGCCGGGGCACCCGACGGGAGAGAGTTCCATGTCGGAGGACAACTGGTCATGGGGAGCGATTGGCGGCGCGTGTCCCAGGAGGGCGCCCGGCGGCTGCAGCGACGCATCCACTGTGGGCGTCGCCGGCGGGAGAACAGGCGGCAGCGGCGGCGCGTCGCCATGGGGCAAAATGGAAGGCAGCGTCGGTAACACCTGGGGCTGAGGCGAGCCAGTAGATGGGTCCCCAGGGCGCTCACCGGACGGCACCGTCGCTGAAACCAGACAGCGAGCGGCAGATCCCGTGTGACGCCAGAGGCGCAGCTGATTGAGATGCTGGCGCACCTCACCAGAAACCCCCAAAACCAGACACATAGAGTGTCCGAGGCAGCAAAGAATGCGCCCGTCGAGCCAACGCCGTGAACCTCGATAGTGGCAGTAGTAGACGACATCGCATGGGGCAAAAGCAGGTGTCTGCTGCTGCACAGGAACCTGATGCAGCGGATGTAGCAAAGACATCAAGGTTCGATGACGGTGACCGTGGAGCAACTCAGCCGGCGAGCGACCATCTCGGGGCTGAGAGTGATACGAGGACAAAAAGCGCAATAACGCGTCCTCCTGAGAATGCGACTCTTTCAACTTCAACATCTGTGACTTGAAAGTCCTGACCAATCATTTAGCGGCACAGTTGGACTGTGGCGAAAACGGCACGGACGTCAGATGTTGAATACCATTGGCCTTGCAGAATGACTGAAATTCTGCGGACATGAATTGTGGGCCATTGTCAGAAACAATTGTCTGTGAAAGACCTTAAATGCAAAAGATATCAGATAACGCTTGGATGGTGGCAGATCAAGTCGTGGAAGACATCCGGACAACAAAATCAAAATTACTGAATGAATCTATCACAACCAACCATCGAGCATTCCAGAATGGACCAGCAAAATCGATGTGTAAGCGTTGCCAAAGGAAAGTGGCTTTTGGCCATGCAAAGAATTTCCGCTGTGGTGCTGATTGTTGTTCGGCACACACCATGCAAGAATAGCACATATTCGTAATCGCGACATCGATTCCGAACCAAGTACAGTGTTGACGAGCAAGTTGTTTCATTCTCACTATACCCCAATGTCCTTGGTGGAGAAGCTTTAAGAGAGAGGACTATAACGAACGTGGTACCACGACCATGGACTGATCATTATCAGAACGCAACAGCAAAACATCACGTCGAACAAAAAGTCTCTCGTTGTGAGCAAAAAATCGGCGAACCAACGAGTCCCCGATCCGTGACTTTGACAAGGGCCATTGCATAGCAACAAAACCCAGAACGGTAGCAAGGACACGGTCGGCAGTTGTGGCTGTAGCTACACGATGAAAATCAATCAGAAACGATTTGACCACATCATTGGTTTCCGATCAATGAACATCCAAGCAAGTTCAGAGGAATCGAATGCCCTATCCTCAGCAACAGGCAAATGGGACAATGCATCGGCGTTTCCGTGCTTAGCAGTGGGGCGATACAAGATATAGTAGCGGTACTGCGAGAGGAAAATAGACCAGCGAATGAATTTCTGCGCCGTATGTGAAGGTACAGGCTTGTTGCATGAAAAATCGATATCAAAGGTTTGTGGTCTGTGATTATGGTAAAGTGACGACCATACAAGAAGTCATGAAACTTCGTAACACTAAATACGAGAGCCAATGCTTCTTTCTCGATCTGTGAATAATTTCTTTGCGCAGACGAGAGCAATTTGGACGCAAATGCAATAGGGCGATCGTGCGAGCCGTCTATGTGTGCAAGTACAGCACCGATCCCAAATTGTGATGCATGCACCATCAATAAAATGGGCTTCTGGGGATCGATTGGCGTATGGCAAGTATTGGAAAACAACGCCGATTTCAACCGGGGAAAGGCGCGTTCGCATTCCGTCGTCCAGACGAACGGAACACCTTTGTGGCATAAGCGATGAAGGGGAGCTCAAATGGAAGAGGCATGCGACACATATCTGTGATAATAGTCGATTTTTCCCAGCACACTCTGTAGCTGCTTCAAATTCTGCAGCGAAGGCAAGTCTTGTATGGCACGGAGGTGCGTGGGACTGGGATGTATTCCTTGGGCATTGAGCTCATGTCCCAGGTATGGCAAGTCAGTAGCAAAAAACACACATTTGTCCTTCCGTAAGTGAAGACCATTATGTCGCAAGACCTGAAATAATGTTCTGAGATTGGCTAAATGTTCTTCTTCCGTCTTTCCGGAGATCACAATATCGTCCAAATAGTAGAGACCGACGCACAAACAGTTTGTAGATATTGCTGAAACAATGCAGGGGCGGATGCACACCCGAATGGCAGTCGTTTGAAATGATACAAACCATGATGCGTGTTAACCACCAAAACGCGCTGGGACTCTTCGTCCACTGGTATTTGCAAGTACGCATCTGCTAGGTCCAACTTCGAAAAATATCTGCCTCAGCACAGATTGTCAAAAAGATCTTCCGGGCAGGGTAAAGGAAAAGTAGCAATCACTAGTTGTGGATTCACTGTTGTCTTGAAGTCCACACAAAGTCTCAATTTTCCCGAAGGTTTTGGCAAAATTACTAAGGCTGATGCCCAGAGAGAAGCCTGCACACGTTCAATTACACCTTGTGATTCCAAATCGTGTAATGCTTTTGCAACCTCATCATACAATGCATGGGGAACATTGTGCGCTTTGAAAAATGTCGGTTGCGCATTTACTTTCAGTTTCAAATGTGCTTTATAGTTTTTAGTGCAACCGAGGCCCAGTGCAAAAATGTCTGCAAATTCTTCACACAGATGAGAAACACTGTCGGAAGTCACAGTCTGGTTCACTGACAGGACCTGATTTACTATAGACAAGTTAAACAACTGAAATGAATCGAAACAAAACAAGTTCACTTCAGAAGAAGAACGAAGGATGTAAAATGACACAAGTTTTGTTTGTCCTTTGTACGTTGCAAGAAGGCTGCACTGTCCTAACACAGGGATCTCTTGACCTGAATAGCTAGTTAACGTAATACTTGTGGCATGCAACAGAGGTGTGCCCAGCAGTTTGTAAGTGTCTTGATTGATCAGTGAAACTGCAGCTCCAGTATCGAGCTGGAATGGTATCACTTTGCCATTAATGTCCAAGTCTACAAAAAGTTTATTTTCCTGCTGACAACAAGAGCGACTGTCCCGTGCAACGTGAACTGACACTGGTACAAAATCACTTGCGACTTAATGGGAGTTCCGGAGATGTCGACACACACTATTTGTGGGACGAACACAGTCACTGTTAGAGAGAGTGGCACTGGGCGGAGTGGAATGAACGACATGAATTTCCATGGGCGAAGTTTCGCGAGCCTGAGTATCTTTGGTTCGATTCCAATTCCGGTGTGAAGCAAAGAGCCTTGAATGGTTTTGAGTTTCCGAACTGAGCTTTTTCTGGCAAACACTTTCAACATGTCCTTTTTTATTACAATAAAAGCAAATAGCTTGGTGTCACGAGCAATTCTCAAGCGAATGTGTAGTAGCGCACCGCGGGCGTGATCTGAGCACTGCATTTGCTTGCCAGCACGGCACACGTGGCTGAGAGCCTGGTGGCAGCAGCGTGGTCAGGTGCGAGGGCTGTTTACTGCTCCGTGCAGCTCGCCCGGCGGGCCAGTTAACCTGACACACGGCTGGCGAAGTTTCAAATGACGCCTGAGCAAAGTCAAGTGTGTCCTGCCGATCCAGTATGTCCATCACTTGTTTAAGGGAAGGATTGACAACTTCCAAAATTTGTTCCCTTATACGAACATCAGAAACGTTCTGTGCAATTGCATCACATACCATAGTATCTGAATACGGGAGTCCACACTGACACTCAAAAGCACAATCCCTAGTAAGGCTTTGCACACTTGCAACCCACTCCCGATTAGTCTGACCTGCCGTACGTTTTGTACGAAAGAAGGTATACTGTTTCACAAGTACATTGACTGATTGTTTGAAATATGCATCTAACACAGACAAAATTTCTTCATATGACAGAGTTGCTACATCACGTCAGAGAAATAATTTGACTATCACATGGTAGGTTTGCACACTAACGGACGACAATAGAAAACGCTGCCACTCGTTACCTTGAATTCTGTAGGCTGCGAGATGGAATCCAAATTGGCGTGACCACTCCGTCCAACTTTCCAGTGTAGCATCAAAAGGTCAGAAGGTCGGTGCAACTGTGTGTTGTGGCTGCGTTAGCAGTGGAGCGGCGGCTGCCGCATCGTTTTGCATTGCACGTTGACGCTGGACGAGCTGTCCAAGGGCATCCAGTAATGCCTGCGTCTGCTGATTCTGTAAGCGATAAAATTCGGACAGTACATCTGGAGATTGTGGCGAAACCATTATACAAGTAAATCAGAGCAGTATAGATAAGAACACCGTTTTTACACTCGTCGCCAATGTTGTGTTGGCAGAAGAGCCAACACCGTGTTACTAGTGGAGGCCGAAATGCAAGCGTTTTAGCTCATGCGGGCTGGCGTGAGGAGGGAAGGACTATACTGACGTGAGGTCTGGAACATGACAAGGAATTAGAATTCAGAAAGAGGGAGTAATTAGTTTGATACTTAACTTTAATCCATTAATGATGAACGTCGCTCTTGACCGTACACGATTCACAATATTATCTGCTCAGAACACATTCATATTAACTGAATATGACGCCTTGCTAGGTCGTAGCAAATGACGTAGCTGAAGGTTACGCTAAACTGTCGTCTCTGCAAATGAGCGCGTATGTAGTCAGTGAACCATAGCTAGCAAAGTCGGCTGTACAACTGGGGCGAGTGCTAGGGAGTCTCTCTAGACTAGACCTGCCGTGTGACGGCGCTCGGTCTGCAATCACTGATAGTGGCGACACGCGGGTCCGACGTATACCGCGGCCGATTTAAAGGCTACCAACTACCAAGTGTGGTGTCTGGCGATGACACCACACACTCAACAGATCATTTTCACAAAAATACAAGTATACAGGTTCAGATATATGAGTGACTCCTCTGCTTAATAAATGAACCACACTTTTAAAAATTTAAAAACTGTATACTGACATCGACAAGGTACCTGAAAATATAAAATTTACAACTGAAAGACATCAGAATAACCAAATTAGCTTTCCAGACACGACTATCAAAAAACAAAACGATAATCATATGTTTAAAATTTACTGTATACCCACAGCAATGGACATTATCATCCACACAGTGTCACTCAACAAAGAAAACTGCAAAAAAGAGCTTGACATAATAATGCCCAGTCAGAAACACTGGTTACAATACTAACATGGTTACAAAGCTAAACAACAAAATTTAAAACAAAATAAAAACAAAATACAGAATTTCAAACAAAAACAAAATGAACCAAAAACAATCACAAACACTCAGTACCATAACAACTACACAGAATAATCAGGAAAGTATAAGAGGAGACACAAGATGGTACACAATGATATAGAAACACAAACTCACACATAAAATCACCAAATTATCAGGAGTGTGTATAAACATAGCATATCAAAAGGACAGTTCTATGCAAAATTACACTCCAATATGGGCAAAAGACATAGGCATATGCCAAAAAATAAGTATATATATCAGTTAAAGTGTAACACATGTGATGGAAGACATGTAGGACAAACAAGGAGAAAGTTTGATGCCAGATACAAAGAACACATATGAGCCTCTAAGTATGAGACCAACCACTCCACATTTGCAGAAGACCTAAGGGAACACAGGCACAAACCAACCTCTAGAGAAGGAGACATGAAAATAATTTGAATAAGCAATGAAAAATACCTTCTCCCTTGCAAAAAATTACCACATATGAAAAACCAAAGCAGAAAAGAAAACACTGTTTGACGGTCAGATATACATAGGCTAACATAAACTCTCTGCTTATATTAACAGATAAAATAGTGGAATTACGCTCTAACAGATGATTAATGCCACCCAACCCCTTTCCCCTCACTCTTCCATGAACCGCTCCAGAAAACATTTAAACTAAAATACAAAGTAGCCGAAGACCATCACTTTTAACTAGCGATTATATTAACATTCAAATTTCTACAACTCGCCCTGTCACACATCCACACACACACACACACACACACACACAGAGAGAGAGAGAGAGAGAGAGAGAGAGAGAGAGAGAGAGAGATTATGACTTTAAAACACAGTTTACGATAAAATATCTACAGCTACTGGCGAAAGATTAGTAGCGCTCCAGCGCAATTAGTGCAAAGAATATTAAAGTTGTGACGAAAAAAGTTCGTAACGTGAAAACGTGCTACATTTCATAAGTGAAGTTATAGTGCGATCTCCTGCATTTGACCAGATGAGAGGAGAAGCAAAAACTGCAAGTAATCACTTATTTACGTAAATAATAAGACATGAAATGTTTTATAATTTACAAATCTCTCATATGAAAGGAAAACTGTATCATGCTAGATTCCACTGAGAATGCCTTAAAGTAAAAGGCGAAACGCGTCAGAAATAAATAAAATACGTTCCAGCAAGAAAAATCGTTTTTTATTTAAATAACAAATAATTTCAAAATCATTTTGTTGCTTGAGTTTGAGGGGAGTCTGGATAAGTTTTTTGGTCTTGTTTTGGATGGCATTGATGTGTCTGAGCTCACAGGAGAAATTCTTTTCGTTGTGTCGCCGTTCTGTCGTGTCTCAATGCCTTGAGCATTAGCAGCAGATGAGAATTTTGTCTAATGTAAAACTTCATATAGATGTCTGCTTAGTTCTGTTAGTACTTTAAGTGCTTTGAATACTTGCCTACACGACTGTTTCCATTTATTGTTCGTTATAATTCTCACACTACGTCTTGCAGTTTGAATAGTTACTTTGTTTTAGAGGCACCTACCCACAAAATTATGCTGTAACTGTCGCAAAGTATGTCATTTTCGTAATGTCGTGTCTTTTATGCAGCTAAATTTGTGCAGGATGGAAAGGTCTCAACTCAGTCTTTGACTTATATATTCTATGTACTTAATCCTATTTACATTTTCGTAATTATTATCATAAGGAATTCTGGATATGTAGAGTTATCTGCAATGCACTCATCACTGCAAAATTTGCATTTAATGTTTATGTCTTCGTTGCGTTTGTTTGTCAGTTTGAAATTTTTTAAAAAAGTGTTTTGGCAATTTTAATATACAAATTTATTTCGAGTTACCTTTGCTTAGCATTATTTATGCCACGTTGGATTTTGATATTAGTGTCATGGGTCTATAATTTTATGGTTCATATTGATTACCCCTTTCGTATATTGGTTTATCATTGTTGTTTTGGAGCAGTCAGTAAACCTTTGTTCTGAGAATGATGTGTTGATTAGTTGTGCAACATGGTTTTTGAACTCCAGCATATAATATTTAATTCCTATAATTTCGAAGTACAGGAAACCCCCGCTGAATAGATGGAAGGTTGAGTCGTTGACAGGCACGAACAAAAGAAAACGAAAACTTGATAGCTTTTGGAAGAAATGCTTTGAGAAGATAGGTTACAAATACATACACACATATTTGTACACACATCTGTGCCCCCACTATGTGCCAACTAGACAGACAATGCCAGGATCACAGTTTGGCGAGTGGACTAGAGTAGAGTAATAAACAATTGCATGTCACAGACATGGACAGCCACCTTCATTTGCTAACTGTTTATGGGCCATCTAGAGGAAACCTTCTTAGCATCCCAACGCCCTTTGTCGGTTCAGATTTACTGATGATGTATTCATTATCTGGACTTAAGGTCAAGGCACCCTATTCCCATTCCTCCATAACCTCAACAGCTTGTCAATAAACTGCTTCACTTGGATTTCCTCATCCAAAAGTGCCAACATCCTGATGAGTGCATCCACACCTATGTCCATACAACCTAGTAACATAACCTGTATTTTGACAAATGTATCCCTGTACACATCAAAAATCGCTGCTACGCTGCCTGGTGGAAGGCATGTCTGTAGTGGCGAGAATTCCCATGACCGCTATGCTAAAGGTCTCATTAGGGCCCCAAGATTCATGCATTCTCACCCAGCCCTAGTCTGCAAACAGATTTCATATGTCATATCCTCACAGAGCCCTAATCCTCACACCAACACGAAGGGCCAGCTACAAAGGAGTCTACCCCCTTTGTCACCCAGTATCACCCTAGGCTGGAGCAACTAAACAATGTCTTTCACCAGGGCTTTGACTATCTATCTTCACACCCAGAAATACGGGTTGTCTCACTCAAGATCCCTCCCACCCCTCTTAAAGCAGTATTTCATCGCCGACGCACCTACACAAAACCCTGATCTACCCCTATGCCACACCCACTCAAAACGACTTGCCACGAGGCCATAAGCCTGCGACATACCCAGGTGCGAGACCGGCCCAGTTCATTTACCCAGCACTTTCTGCTGCAGTCCTGTCACAGGCTTAGCCTATCCCAACAGAGGCAGGGCCACCTGAAAAAGCAGCCATGTCATATACCAACTCTGCAGCGTTCACTGCATGACAGTCAACCACCTGTCTATCAGAATGGATGGCGACTGCTAAACAATGACCAAGAGCAAAGTTGACCCAGTGGCATTACATGCTGCTTCACTACCTATGCCATCAAGAGCCTTCTTTCCAACACTAGCTTTGCCAAACTACATACATGGGAGTTTTCCATATAACTCATCCTCCACTCTTGTAACCCTCATGGCCTCAATCTGTGCAAACACGCTCCTACGACACCCTCTACCCAACAATTGCCCCTTCCTATGCCCTCTCACCTCCTCCCATTCCACATCATTACCGTTGTGCACTGCACTTCACCTGCTCCATACCTGCAGATCACTTGCCCAGCTCATGCTCCTGTCTCCCCTCCCTCCCAAAAACCTAGCCAGCTAAACAGCTTCCTCTCTTTGAGCTGCTAGCTACCTATGCACAACCCCTCTTCTTACTTCCTGTCACTCTCTCTGCCTACCCCCTCCCACTAGTCCATTTGCTGAACTGCTGTCCTGGTATTGTGTGTCTGACTGGCATAATGTAGGGTTACAGGTGTGTGTGTGTGTGTGTGTGTGTGTGTTGAATGGTGGGTAGGAAGGTGGGTGGGTGGATGGGTGGGTATTTGCACTGTAGGTTCTTGAAGGATTTCTTCTGAAAATTAGCATTTTTTTTATTTGTGGGCCTTTTGACAACTCAGTGCCTTTGATATTCAGTGATTGGCCTCTTTTATTTATAAGTTATTTAAATTCGGCCAAAACTTTCCTCAATAGTAAATTTCTGTAGATGACACTCCATCAGTTCCACTCAGTATTGTTTTTTCTTGATTTTTTATTATCTGTAGTGTTTCTTCTTCTTGTCACTGGAGTTAGCAACATAGTTTTTTCGTGGGGGATTAATAAATGATTAATATTACTTACTGTACCCAGAATTTTTTTTTACTGGCGATAAACGGGATTTTGCTAGATTCCTGTGTGTGTATAATTTAGGCTCAATTTTGTTGTCAGCACTACTTATGGAAGTTTCTGTCTTCAGTTGTTTGGTTGCCTGTAGTTTATTGGCACAAATACTTTTTATATTTTATGTAATATGTATTAAAGTTTTCATCTCTGTATATATCCTCTTATACCGATGCCTCGTTTTTAGTCTCCTTCTTCTTCTTCTTCTTCTTGTTTATCCCAGCTTCTTGAGATCTCTTGTGAAGAGACACGATACAACATGTTTCGTAGTGGTGTAGGACAATCAGTGAAGTTACATAACAGTTAATAATTTAACCTCTGAAACTGTCGGGTTATTGCGTTTATGGAAAGAAAAATACTCTCATACACTCATATGGGCAGCAAACTTCGTGTAACATTTTGTATGTGTAATGGGCCATACTACGTCGCAAATCTTTGTAATGAATTAATTAAGTTGCTTTACAGTGATGCTACGCAATGTAATCAACAAGGTGATACGTGTCTCAATTAAAACTGGACCTCGATAATTTGAATAAACTTTCTGTTCATTTTTGTCAAAATCAGCACTTGTCTCAAAAGTAATTTCCAACTTCTTGCATTAAGTCCAAGTGCATTTGCAACTATTGTACGCGATGTACTGGGCAGCTTGATCACGTACTGGCATGCAACGAATTTCAAATCGAGCACGCAGGTTTCAGTTTTCCTTAATAGCCTGAACGACTCTTTTGTAATAACGTGATGTGCCTATCTCACGTAAAGTTTAAATGAAACTGGATTTACTCTCCATTCGGGTCAAGATCATAAGATAAAATTCATCACATAGGTCAGTGAACTGTACCCGTGCACTTTTTTTTGCACTCTAAGTGATAACACATCTGAGAGTAAAAGCCACACATAAATTCACACTTTTTGTATGCATACTAAATTCAAAACACATTTATATTAAAAGATAAATTATGGCATGTAATTATTAAATAAACATTTCTGATTCTGAATAAACTTCAAGAACTTGTACTTCATAATCAATAAAATTTTACCGTCTGAGAGAAATATTAGTTTGCTAAGACGGATTCAGATTACAGTCAACTCGTTTCTGGACGATGGCGTCACGAATCGACACTTCCTTGGAATGAACGAAATACTTGTACTGAAAAATACTGTCCGTTGAGTAATTTTCTGACTTTTATAACAAATTTGGCACCCCTTGCATCGCTACACTGCCCCCGAATCTGTAATGTGATTAGATCTAAGAATTACAGGATTCACTGGAGCATGCTAGGGTTGTACACTGTGCTGTTATACCTTAGTTCATCCGTCACAAGATTCATACCACAAGTTGTAACATACACTTTACATAAAATTTTACATGAATAATTGTAAATGGGGGCCTAACAGACATTGCCCGTTTAAATGACTCTCCAAAAGTCAATGAATTTGTTCGAATTTCACTTTTTGACACTATGCACTTCACACTCACTACACAACACACACACAACACTTCACTATTTGGCGAGAAGGCCTTTCAACTGGCTGTGCAAGGCAGGGATTGCAGCCAGTTCTGATAGGAAATGGATAGAACTACGACCTATAACGAGCCGTATACACAGCTATAGTCGGCTCGGTCATCTTCTTCGTTCTTGCTTTTCAAACGAGCAACGTAAAGTGTCGGTTTGAATAACATATTAACTAGTAACATCATCTCTGTTTCTCCACCGTGTGTCTTGCGATTCTCTCTGGAGCATGTGTTGTGTCTTCGCTTGATATTGTTTTGTCAACAGAAAAACGAAGTGAATGCGCAATTCTTCCAGTTATTCGGCGAATGTTTTTCAGAATTTGTTTAATAAAGATTATTTCCTTGAAATCTGAATTACAGCATTTATTGTCTGTTTCACGGCTGAAAGTTGCTTACTGCAGCTTCGGAATATTTTCGTCGATGTGTGTATCGTGATAAACTGCTGTGTTTAAAAGGTTTCATTTGTTAACCGTCAAGTGCTGGTTTATTGTTATAAAATCATGCTACAGATTTGCTTATGCATTTTTGGCTTATTGTGCAGATTTGCGTCTTCATCATGAATATTATGAGTCCTGTTCACCTGTGCTTATTTTGCTGCACTTTTTTTTTTTTTTTTTTTTTTGTATATATTGTCATCCAATATTGAAGTTTGTTCCGTCGCACAATTGTCCTCAGTTTATATTAGACAATAGTTCTTCCATCTTCCTACCATCGTATCTTCATGAGATTTGTATTCATTTTCCTTACCATAATGGTTATCTGTTCATCATGAAATTCAAATAATTACGAGGGCCGTTCAGAAAGTAACCTCCGGTTGATTTAAAAAAATACACCAAGTTAAATAAAAATATTTTAATATATACATCTTACAACTACATCTTTGCACTATTTTTCTACATAGTCTCCATAGCGATTGAGGCACTTATCGTATCTCTTCACAAGCTTTGAAATTCCTTCTGCATAAAAATCACCCGCTTGTGCCTAGAGCCAGCCTGTGACCGCATCTTTGAGCTCTTCGTCGTCATCAAACCGCTGTGACCCGAGCCATTTCTTCAAATGCATGAAGAGGTGATAATCACTTGGCGCCAGGTCTGGGCTGTAAGGTGGATGGTTGATAACGTCCCACTTGAAGGACTCAAGAAGGGCCGTTGTTCTGCGAGCAGAGTGAGGACGGGCGTTATCGTGCAAAAAAACGATACCGGAAGTCAGCATACCACGGCGTTTGTTCTGTACAGCCCGTCGTAACTTTTTTATTGTTTCACAGTACACGTCTTGATTAATGGTCATACCACGTTCCATGAATTCAACCAACAACACCCCTTTGGCATCCCAAAACACCGTTGCCATCAGTTTTCTGGCAGAAAAATCTTGCGAGGCTTTTCTTGGTTTGGTAGGCGAATTTGAATGTGCCCACATATTTGATTATTCTTTTGTCTCAGGGTTCACGTACTTAATCCAGGTTTCGTCACGGGTCATGATTCTGTTTAACAATGGTTCTCCTTCGTCCTCATAACATGACAGAAAGTCTAATGCAGAGGCCATTCTTTGAGTTTTGTGGTGGTCGGTAAGAATTTTGGGCACCCATCGTGCACAGAACTTACGGTAACCCAATCTTGCTGTCACTATATCGTACAAGAGAGTCTTAGAAATCTGTGGAAAACCAGTAGACAACTCTGACATTGAGAAACGTCGATTTTCACGAACTTTTGCATCAACTGTCTGAACGAGTTCGTCAGTCACCAATGATGGTCTACCACTCCTCTCTTCATCATGAACGTTTTCTCGTCCACTTTTAAATAAACGTACTCATTCACGGACAACTCCTTCACTCATAACTCTTGGTCCGTACACGGCACAAAAAGCTCACGATGAATAGCTGCTGCAGAATATTCTTTGGCAGTAAAAAACCTTATGACAGCACGCACTTCACATTTGGCGGGGTTTTCTATTGCAGCACACATTTCAAACTGCCACAAAAACTAAACTAGCGCAGGTACGACGTTCACTCGACCACGGCTTGATGCCGACTGACCTGTTGAGTGCGTGAACGCACAGATGGCGTCGCTACTCCCCCCACAACCCGCACTGTAACCAATCGGAGGTTACTTTCTGAACCGCCCTCGTATTTCCGAATGCTTTGTATCATACTTTCATTGTCTTCAGCTCATGGTTTTCTTATTATTATTTTTTCCGGTTTATAACGTCGATTAGACTGTTACATCAGCTTCCTTTTCATTCCTTTCTCATATTTCCTTTAGCTTTGATGCCCATTACACAAACATGAAATATACTTTCTACCATTAATACATATAAAATTCCTTCAACAATTCATAAACGTAAAATACTTATGCCTCTAGGGTTGCATTCTTTTGAACTTAACTAACCGTCTTGAAATTAGTTAATCTTGCTTTCTCTTGTTCCGAAATCTATTAACTGCTTCTTTCCCTTTTCAGAAATTATCTATTCTGTGAACTTCTTCATTTTTATCTTCTTAAATTATATTATTGTGGTATGATTGCCATTACACATACATAATAACTGAATAAAATAATCCTCATAACTATATATAAAATAATGAATAAAATAATACATCTTGTAGCTCATCCTGTGGCTCAAGTCTAATATCAGTGTCCTTTTAGTAAATACTCTTCGCATTCACTTTTCTTTCACTTTCTCTTCATAAATGGTACGTATCTTCATACTGATAATATTTCTTTATCTTTGTGTGGTGGAATAAACGTTTTATCACATCAGAATTACAGTCAGCAAGTATATAACTTCCTTCATGGGCAGTTTGTATTATTCTGCATGGTCCAGTATATAAATACTGCCATTTCTTATTTAACGTTTTCTTTATTGAGGCCTTTGGATGGTTTATCGCCAATATTTCTTCTCCAGCAGCATAGGTTTTTACCTATTTCACATTTTTTATCGAATTTTGCATTTCGTAATTGAGCTTGATGTTGGAGATTTAAGTAAACTTTCTTTGAGATGTTTAGCCAGTCTTGAGAATCATCCTTGCCATACATCACTTGGCTGGGCGAATATCCTGTAGAACTATGAGGCAAGTCGTTATAAATACTTTCAAATTCTGATAACCACTCGATCCATTTGTAATGTTGGTGTGTGGTATAATGTAACACCCCAAGAAACCCGAAAACCCAAATAAGAATGTCATGATAATTTAAAGTGGGGAACAGTGTTATCCTGACTGGTACGACAACTTTGACAATAATATAACACCTTGAAGTTTTGATGAACACCAATTTCAATAATTACTGAGTATGTCATTATATAAAGCTAGAAAGAAAGAAAGGTTATTTTTAATTAGCTATCAAACATCTTAGTAATCTCCAAATCAGTACGATGACAGTTAAGTCCAAAGTAATATGTCGGTCAGAGATAACATTTATTGTGGAAGGGAGTTATAAACGCGGAGAAAAGGAAATTCAATGTGTCTACAATGCTCGATCATGGAAAAGTTAGTCGCTTGCTAGCTTGCTTGCTATCAAGTCGAGTGAGAGCATCGGTTGTTATAGTACTACAAACGGAACGCTACGAGATTGTTTCTTTTTTTAAAAAAAAGTAGTATTATCTGACTTTGTTCTCAGTTATTCTGACTTGAGAACTTGTACTGAAGTGATATTCTGATAGTATACGACGAGTTAATGAACTTTAATTATTGGAGATATTGTTGGACTCAACCGTCATCAAAGTGAACAGTTACAACGAAGAATGGACATAATATCGAAGACTGCAATACTTGATTAGCCTGGAGTAGGAAACATTAATACGACCATACGAAGTTAATACAAATACGCCGACTGTAAAAGTTGTAATTGTCACGATCACCGAACTGAAAAGAATCGTAATTGATCTGATCCATCGGTGTGTGTGTGTGTGTGTGTGGTGTGATGATTATACACTAACTGCTAAGAAGGAACAATAAAATTTCTCGTCAGTAATGGAAATCTCACGTGTTGGCGCCATCATTAATTGAACTGTGTGATAGTCAAAATTAATTAACTGTGAACATTTTAAATGAAAGAGTGACTAGATGAACATTGAGCATTGAAAGGAGTGGTTTGCCGAAATAATATCACGACGCACGAAAGCAAGATAGCATTATAGATTATCTCTGGATTTGCGTCGTGCCGTAGTGAACAATTCTTCCTAGCAACGTAACAACTACTGATACTGAACCGCAAATGAATTTTTCCTCGCTTCAGTAGTGTGAAACGACGCCGGTGATGAATGATTCACTCAATACTGCATTAAGTAACCGGGCATAGCAAATCATCATAAAACCATAATAGACAATTAAAATCAGCAGCTCACATCGCTGAGAAGACTGTGCGCACTCGCAAACGGACTTTCATACATCATTCGAGGAACGATTTTCTTTAGAGATTTTCAGGTGCTGTTCCACGTTATCCGACGGGGACAACCATCACTACGCGTCGCGTCTCCATTCCACCGACCGAGCTGTAGCAGTAGTTGCTCAACATCACCAGCGACAACAAATGGGGAGAGGGGACGTCACAATAGGTACGTAGAAATCGATATAATTCGCGGAACAATCTTTCAATTAGATTCTCTCAGGGATAAAAACGTTATATATATTGTATTCCTTCAAAGTCTCTCTTCAGAGTCTGCTGGTGTAATAGGCAGCACTGTCTGTCAATATAATTTTCGGTTTTCCAATCTCTGTAATGAAATCATCGACAAATTTCTTATACATAGGACGCACCTGTAGATTCCTCAATGGATACAATTCCACATACCTTGAAAAAATATCGTAGAATGCCAGAATATACTTGAATCTCCCACGAGTAGTAGGACATGGTCCACACACATCACAACAAAGGTTGG